>NW_022436999.1:1269024-1310960 GCF_009761245.1 Sapajus apella | reverse complement strand
AAAAAAAAAAAAAAAAAAAAAGATATATTGCAGGGTGGGACCAATGGCAAATGCTACCCCATTACAAAATCAGGTTTCATTAGCAAGGAAAAAGAAGAGAATAAATACAGGGTAAACATCTAGTCACTTGCGGAGTCTTCCACTGGGGACTTATTTCCTCCCAAACTTGTTCAGATAGCCTAAGCTGGCCTGACTGTGGTTAGTGACTGGAAACAAGAACTTGGTGCATTTCACGGGAGAACACACCTTAAAAATGCTGGGTTTTCAGTAGGCAGTGACAGCAGACTCTAACGTCAGCAGCCAAAACAGTGACATTGTTCCTGGACCAAACTGAGGGTCTGGTGCTTATTTTCATAGCCCAGTAAGGAGATGCAAGCAAACTGGGAAGGAAGAGAATTGGTTTCTGTAACAGGGTACAGGGAGAAGGCTAGGAAAATATTGCCAGACCAACTGAAAATTACAAAGTTTTCCAGTGCTTATATACCTTCTAACACAAGCCGAGGGTTGGGCATGGTTCATTGGAGATACCAAAGATGCATGATATTGTCATGGCCCTCCAATGAGAAAGAAAAATTTAAACAAATGAATAACAACATAGTATGAGTAAGGATCAAATGATTGATGGAGAATTCAGAGGTGGGCAGGATCACCATGGTCGGTGGGAGAGGAGAACATGTCATGGACATGGTCATGTAGCAGGAGCGGCCACGAGAAACAGAGCTCTCAAATACTGAATGGGAAAGGAAGGAGTTTATTATTATTATGATTAGGGCTGGGAGCCGGGTGATGATTTGTTTTAACCCAGCTCGTCTAACAGAGAGGCTTTACCTTTATATAGGCTTACACGCTAGATGTTACGCATGAAAGGATTTTAGGTTTACAGCCTTAGAAAATGGGTTTTGGATTTACAGCTTTAGGAATCACATGTGAAAAGGTTTCTGAGTTTACAGTTTTAGAAATTACATATGAAAGGGTTTCGGGTTTACAGTTTTAGAAATCACATGTGAAAGGGTTTCAGGTTTACAGTTTTAGAAATCACATGTGAAAAGGTTTTGGATTTACAGTTTTAGGAATCACACGTGAAAACGTTCTGGCCGGGCGCTGTGGCTCAAGCCTGTAATCCCAGCACTTTGGGAGGCCGAGGCGGGTGGATCACGAGGTCAAGAGATCGAGACCATCCTGGTCAACATGGTGAAACCCCGTCTCTACTAAAAAAATACAAAAACTCAGCTGGGCATGGTGGCGCTTGCCTATAATCCCATCTACTCAGGAGGCTGAGGCAGGAGAATTGCCTGAACCCAGGAGGCGGAGGTTGCGGTGAGCCGAGATCGCGCCACTGCACTCCAGCCTGGGTAACAAGAGCGAAACTCCGTCTCAAAAAAAAAAAAAAGAAAGAAAACGTTCTGGTGTCTGGATGGAGGCGTAGGGTGGGCGTTTGATCTTGTTTAAGTAAAAACAGCGTCTTCCGGAGAGTTTCCCCAATATCAAGTGTGCTATTTTCAGGAAGGTGATTCAGGAGGTGCCAGTTGGCCAGCCTTTTTTCTATTGAAATGCAGTGTGGAAGTCAAGAGGGAGTTGATCCCAGATGCCTGGGTCTCCTTCCTCACCCAGATTTGATCTGGACCTTGAAAGTCTACATGTAAGTGTGCATTCATCTAAATACATGTGATTAACTTCTTCTAGTCTATCACTAAGGTCTGAGTCCTAAAGACCTTTCTCTGGAACCTCAGTAAATTTCCGTAACCTAGATGGCTCCAGGTGCCGGGGGTGATTACCCTTATCTTGTCCTCTGCTAAATTATGGAGGTTTGGGGAATTTCTTTAGACCCCCAATAAAAGTTGTTTGTGGAGGTCTGGGAAGTTTCTTCAGACCCCCAATAAAGCTTGTTTAATCCTACATGGGTCCTGTTAAGAATTCCTTCATTATCTTGTCAAGTTTCAAGGCCCAGGAAAGGCCTAGGCAAGACTCTTGGTGGGTTTTTGTTATTACCTTCCAGCTTTTGTCTAAGGACACTGGCTCTTTCAGCCTTTTATATTTAACCTACGCATTCAGTCAGTGCTGAAACGGTTGTCATGGAGGCCTGCCTGTTCAGCTTTTGTGAGACCTGGCCTGCCACAACATGGCCCCACAGAAAACTCTGTCACTTTGGTGACAGCAAGATTCCAAAGGAACCAGGATCACGTATGCGTTATTTTAAACAGGGAACAGATTTATGCTGATATAACTAAAAAAGACACCAAAACACAGTGGCTTGAACAAGATAGACATTTATTTCATTCGTATGTAACATTCCAGAGATGAGCTGTCCAGGGCTGCGTGAGCAGCTCCAACTTGTGATGTCCATCTCAGGGCAAGGAAGCCGCTCCCATTCTCTCTCTTTCTCTTACCCTAAGGGAAGGAGAAAAGGGCCAGAGCAGTACCAACTCTTTTGATAGCAAGGACTGGAAGTGGCACACACATCACTTCTGCTCATAACCTTCTTTGCCAGAATGTAGACCCAGGGACACCTAGATGTAAGAGATGTTGAGAACTGTAGCCTTTAACTAGGCAGCCATGTGCCCCATTAAATTACATATTACTATGTAACAAGGGGAGAATAGATCCCGGCAGACAGCAGCAATCTCTCATATGTGATGTGAAGTCTTCTGGTGTCAAGGGGTTGTCCTGATTCCGGTAGTGATGCAACAATGTCCAGGTCTGACTCTCTGTACCTTAGTAAGATTTGGAGTCTAAAAGAGGAAGAAGATCCCAGAAAGAAAGGCAGATTTTCATCAAATGGGCAGATGAGAGATCAAACATTGAACTTAAAAATACTACTGGAAGGCTATTGTTTGTACTCTCTTCTGTAAAGTAGAACTCTGAGTCTCAGTAATAAAATGTGGTGATTAATAAAGGAGAATATTTTAAATAGAGCCTGAGGCAACGATTAAGGTGCTCACCCCTTTTTTGGGGAGGTACAAGCTCAAAGCAGGGAGGGTAATAGAAAAAGAGAAGTGAAGCAAGGAGGGTGGGAGGTGAGGTGGTGCAATGTATGCCACCCTAGTCATTGCTTTACAGTGAGCTGCAGAGAGACAAGGGACGCAGCAGGCTCTTCAGCAGGTGAGTTCATTCAGCGTGCAGGACTTCTCCCAGCAGGGGCGCAAGGAGACAACATATCCTGGAAGAGCTAAAAGTGGTGAAAAAGAGAAGGAGGCTGGGCACAGTGGCTCACACCTGTAATTCCAGCACTTTGGGAGGCTGAGGCGGGTGGATCACCTGAGGTCAAGAGTTCAAGACCAGCCTGGCCAACACGGTGAAACCTCGTCTGTACTAAAAATACAAAAATTAGCCAGGCATGGTAGTGGGCACCTGTAATCCCAGCTACTTGGGAGGCTGAGGCAGGAGAATTGCTTGGACCTAGGAGATGGAGGTTGTAGTGAGCCGAGATCACATCATTGGATGCCAGCCTGGGCAACAGAGCAAAAAAAAAAAAAAAAAAAGAAGAAGAAGAAAAAGAGAAGGAGGATTTTATCTGCCTTGCTCCCTCCCATTTCCTATTGATTGAGGCTCATCCCGCAGGAAGCAAATCTCCCTCCCTCCCAGGTTGTGTTAGCTGGCCTGCTCAGGTCGGCCACATCCCATGCTCTGCAGTTGGGTATTTTATCTAAGTCCATCGGTGGAGGGGTGACTTGACATAGGTAGGATTTCATTCAAGAGAAAAAAAGAAAGAGGTGGTCAAGGGAATTTGAGATAGTACACAGGCTTCTCTCCTCATTATAGGCACATATAGACCATGAGGGGAGCAAGTAGGGTCAAGAAGGACTTACTTCAGTCTAAAGAGTCAGCTGAGCAGACTCAATAAGTCTTCTCCATTTGGTTGTTGAGGAGCTAAAACACAGAGTCTTGGTGTTATTCCTAAGCATGATCACATTGTTGAAAACAAAACACTTACATGTATTGGATCCCTGAAAAGAGCACAAAATCAGGAGTTTTTGTTGTAGGTTGTCTCTTGACTGATGCATTATTGTCATCTAACACAAGCTGAGGGTTGGGCATGATTCATTGGAGATACCAAGGATGTATGATATTGTCATGGCCCTCCATTGAGAGAGAAAAATTTAAGCAAGTGAATAACAACAGTGTGAGTAACGGCCAAATGACTGATGGAGATTTCAGAGGTAGGCAGGATCACTGTGGTCCAGGGGAGAGGAGAACATGTCATGGAGGTGGTCAGATTTGATCTGGACTTTGAAAGGAAGGTGGACATATGTGTGTTTGAAGTAGGAGGAAGGCATTCTGTGTTGGAGGCAAGGCACAGACGAAGATACGATTGCAGGAAAGTACATGGTGGCCAACAGCAATGGAAGAAGAAACAGTGAATCTCTGCCTTTGTCTGGGGAAGAAAAGAGTGAGAAGTGCAGCTCTAAGGATCTTAAATTGGGAATATTCTCAAATACTAAGAAATGGAGTCTAAAAGCAATGGGAAGTCGGTGGAGGGATTTTAGGACTCACAGAATGGGAAACTGTAGGATGGAGAGGGGGAGTTGGAAAAAGTCCTGTGATGGAAACTATCCCTTAGTGAGGACACTTAAATAGAGACCGAGGCAAGGATTACTGAGTGGGTGACACCATGTGGTAAGAGAGGGGACAATTGAGTGCAGGGAGAGCTTGGGGCACTGCACTTTGGGGGACATAAGGCACAGAAAGAAAAAGCAAGAGGCTGGTGATAACTTTCCTGTGTTGTGATTGTGCCAAGTGATACGGTTTAGATCTGTGTCCCTGCAAAATCTTGGTCATATTATAATCCCCAGTGTTGGAGGTGGGGCCTGGTGGGAGGTGATTGGATCTTAGGGGCGGGTTTCTCATGGATGGTTTAGCACCATCCCCTTGGTGCTGTTCTCATGATGGTGAGTGAGTTCTCACAAGATCTAGTTGTTTAAAAGTGTGTAGCACCTCCTCTCTCTCTCTCTTACTCCTTCTCTCACTATATAATAGGTGGGTGCCATTAAAAGTAATAGCAAAAGAAAAAGATTACTCGTGCACCAGCCTAAGATGGCCTGCTCTTACTTTGCCTTCTGCTGTTGTTGGAAGCCCTCTGCAGCCTCCCCAGGAGCAGATGCCACCATTCTTCCTGTGGAGCCTGCAGCACCGTGAGCCAGTCAAACCTCTTTTCTTTACAGATTACCCAGTCTCGGGTATTTCTTTACAGCAATGTGAGCGCAGGCTAACACACCAAGTTTCTGCACCGAGCAGACCAAAGATTTGTTCGGCCTGACTCATTTTGGGTCATTTTCATGCTACGTGGAAGGTAAAGTCAGTGCAGGAGAGGTCCACCCGGAAGGACGACAGCCAGTAAGATTAGTCTGATTTTATGGCTCTCAGATAATTTGCTCTGTGTGTGTGTGTGTGTGTGTGCGTGCGCATGTGCATGAGACAGATAGAGAGGAAGAAATCTTAGCATCTGCTTGTACTTCGGCTCTCACTAACCCCTCATAATTCTATGGCACCTGTCTTCCTGTTAGGCCAATTGTCAGAAGCTTTTGATGAGCATAGACCTTTGTTCCAATCCACTCTTCCAAAGGGTATTTTTCTAGTTTATTCCATTTCTAACCACGTACCTGCAGCTAATCCTCAGCACAGTTAATTCTAGGGCTCCCTGCAGATTCTGCCATGGCTATTTTATAACTGTTACAACTTATTTTTCAAAATCACTTGCGGTGTTTCCCCTGTGGTAACTTACCCTTCTTGAAAGTCTTTAGCTGCTACCCACACATCGCATGAATCACAACAGAATTTAGTTCAGAGCTAGTGAAACCTTTAAGAATAAAACTGTTATTAGTGAAAAAGATTTAGCTCAGGAGCAACTAGGAGGGACTCCATTCAGCTTGGGATTATTAAAAACAGCAAAATGCAGTACTTTTTCAATAAATATTTTCTTTTTCCATCTCAAATTGACACATTTTGAAAAAAATATTTTGGTACTCAGTGGGACTTCCGGTAAAATAAAATGTGAGAAATCAGATTCCAGAGTTAAGGGGTAATTTATTTCAGTTCTATTTGATGTCTGGGGGACCGGGGTATTTCTCTAGATCTGTAAAGAAAAGAAGGCTCCACAGTTGTTAAGACAGTTTGCCAGACCCTGCCAACAGTTTCCCAGTGTTATTTTTCTTAAAGCTTGCTTAATGCAGTTCATAAAATATCATAGTTTGTAAAATTCTCACGCTGATCTCCTATAGGCCAATGAATCAGTCCTTGTTCTGGTTAGCACTGATATAATACAATTACCCCAGGGGCCAGGAATTTGGGAAAAGCTCAACTGGGTAGTTCGCACTGGGTGCCTCTCCTGCAGTTGCAGTCAGATGTTTACGGAAGCTACAGTCATCTGAATTACAGATACCCTGGATTGCAAATACAAGGTGGCTCATCCCATGGCTGGCAGTTGATGCTGGCTGTTGGCCAGGAGCTCAGCTGGGGCTATTGACAAGAGCACCCACACTTGGCCTCTCCAGCAGGGCGGTCTTAGGCACAGTGGTCCAGCAGGTGGTATTCTGATTTCTTACATGGCAACTGGCTTCTTTGAGAACAAACATCCCAACGAAACTAGATAGAAGCTCATAGCTTCCGATGTCACATGGATGATATTGGTTGAAGCAATCACAGTCCCACCCACCCTCAAGGGGAGGAGGGAGAGACCCTATATTTGATGGGAGAAGGATCAGATGATTTGCAGCTATTAAAAAAACAAAACCCAAATGACTACAGTCTTATACGTCAGCCTTCAGGTCTCTCTGAGCACTCGCTGGGGATTCTAACAAAGTTCATGTTTAACTCTGTTAGTATCCGGTTACCCATTTAGCAGACTTTCTTCTCTAGCTTCTTCCCAGCACCTCCTTGTATTTTTCCCTCTTTGCTTCCTATCTGCTTGGACAAATCACCTTACGTATGTATCTCTTCCCCATTTTTTTTCCCCATTTATTTATTTTATTGCATTTTAGGTTTTGGGCACAACGAATGTTCATTGCAGCACTGTTTACAATAGCAAAGACCTGGAACCAACTCTTCCCCATTTTTAAGCACTTCCTAGTGGATTTAGCTCTGATCAGTCAATAGATTCCTAATTTGCATGTAGAATGTCTGTCATGAAATGCTATTTTTATATTTCTTACAAAGTAGAGATTTTAATATAATAGCTCATTCTCTGAAATAGCTTTCACATGACTTCATTACACATGAATCTTATTATGAATATATATCATTTCAGTGAGGAATCTGTGTTTTTCACCTTAATGGCACCTAATTGCCCTTCTCTTTCAAACAATACAATGAAATCCCTTTACATGAAACACTACAGGCAGTCCTTTGGAAGCAGCTGTCATGTTTTGGGTCCACCTGAGAAGAGGAAATCTACTGGGAGGTGGTTCACTGCCTGAGAAATTGTATTTTGTCTAACATTTTCAAGCAATTAGCCGCCAGTAGGTAGGCTTTCTAAAAATAGATCCTTTCTTGTTTTAAAAATTGGATAATTGCCAATAATCTTCAGCAAGCTGGATACAGCCTTCCTACAAACACTTTAGGTTTTCCTTTCCAAGCCTTGCAGGTCAACCTCAACAGGATGTTCGCATGAGCTCCCTAATAATGAATGAACTGAAATTGGCAGAATGGATGCCACCCACCTCCTTGTACTTGAGTAAGGATGCAAGAGTTGTTTTGTCTCCTCTTTGAGGCAGTTCTGAAGACGGATTGTGCAGATCCAGAGCACAGATCACAGTATAACCTTGGTGTGCATTCACACCAAGCTCTTCTAAGGGTATGGGCTTTGATTTGCAAACTACTTAAACTGTTATCCTGAGCAAAACAAAATTGTAAATTTAGAAGGAGTAGTATGCCACTGAGACTGTAATAGGGTTATTTAAGAAACAATGAATTGTTTCTTAAAATTAAATACAGTTTATATAGGAGAATGGATTATTAGGTAATTACAAGTATAATGTGGTTTCTATAAAGTACATTGGCATTTTATGGCTTTTCGTGGTAACTTTACATTAATGTTTTATATGTAGTTTTGTCTTACAGGAATAGAGTAACAAGGTAATAATCACATGCTCTATATGTAAATGAAGAAGTGACCCGAGCCAGCCTCATGGGATGGCAGCGATCTGCCTAAGGGCATTTATCAGTTATAGTCTCTGTAATTTACTTTTAAAATATTCACGCTTTACAATGTAGACATTGTAAAATCTTTATTAGTTGGTTTTTGTCTGTACTTTAGAGGCAGTTAGTTAATATTTATGTACTCAAATCAGAAATCATGCACTATAAGGGATGGCTAGGTAGCATCTGAAAGTTCCAAACAAGGTCTGTACTCCAGAGGCAGGTCTGACCAGAGGGACTTCAGGATTCCTCATCTCTGACTTACGCTAGAGGACTTGATTAAGAATTTTGTCACTGATGAAATGACGGTCTTTAAATGTGTGGATTTGCTTAAAATATTGTTTGAGTATTCTCACCTTTACATAAACAGGATATAAGGATCCTGCAGGGCCATTACCTTCTCTCTAGGATTTTGATCCCAAACTTAAACCCTGTGCTCAGATACTGATTGGAGGATTTTTGTGACCTTACTTTGGCTTGGTAGCTGAATCCTGACTCCAGAATATTACTACATTTGCTTTGTCATCAAAAGACCACCAGGCTAAATAGCAGAAAGGAGAGTTTTATTGGTGATATCAGTTTGCAAACTGGGTGGAGATGTTATCTGGCATGGGCTGAAGGTACCCTCTTTTTAAGGAAGAAAGGGACTGGTTGGGTTTCATGCTGCACTGAGTTTGTATTACACAGTAGAGTTTTGGGGAAAAGCTATACTTTTTTTTTTTTTTTAGCAACAGAGTCTCACTCTGTCACCCAGGCTGGAGTGCAATGGTGTGATCTCAGTTCACAGCAACCTCCGTCTTCCCAGTTCAAGTGATTCTCCTGCTTCAGCCTCCAGAGTAGCTGGGACTATAGCCACCCACCACCACACCCAGCTAATTTTTGTATTTTTAGTGGACCCAGGGTTTCACCATATTAGCCAGGCTGGTCTCGAACTCCTAGCTGTACATATTTATAAGGGAAGCCAAAAGCATGTGCATTGGGTAAATACATATGTACTATACATCATGTGTTCACTTTGGGGTGGGGTTTTAGCGTTAAAATGAGGGGGAATTTGGCCCTTTAAATCAAAAAGTGAACTGTAGGATACAAAGACAATTTGTTCACAGTTGGCTGAAATTGGCTTAAGGCATATAGTTATTTATCAGAAAAGAATGTTTGTAAGGCTGGTCCTCTGTCCAATCAGAGTTGTGGTCTGAGTAGTAAATCAGACTTAGGAGGGGTCTGAAAACTCCTTTTGCTAGGGAGTTTAGCAAAAGTGTAATTTTTCTTACTGCCATAGGAATTTATAAATTTTTCATGCCAGCTTGGTCCTGAAACTTTGACCTGTAGGTAATTTCGTTTCCTTATTTTTAGGGTTCATCTTAGTTGATTTAGAGGCATCTATTTTGTCCCTCAGATTGTCAGAGGCATTCGAACCAGAACGACTCCATTTTGAGTGAGGGCTAGGAAAATGAGGCTGTGATTTGCTGGGCTGCATTCTCAGAAAGTCAGGCGTTCCTAGCCTCTAGATGTTTACAGTTAAAGGAACAAAGTAATAATGGTTACTAAACAGACCCAGACGTGGGAGCATCCAGATATCCCAATATCTGGAGAACAAAGGCATTCCTAATTTTGCTTTAAAGATAATAATATCGAGTCTTGCAAAATATAGTAATTAAGGAAATTAATCCTTCATCATGAACCCTTGTAGCAGAGCACATCTGCCCGTATATACAAGTAGCACACCTAGGGTAGACGCGTTCCTCCTCTTACTTTGGGGAATGTTCTACTCTGTCTGTGGAGTAGCTGTCCTTTCACCACTTAACTTTCTTAATAAACTTGTTTTTGCTTTGCACTGAGGATTCGACCTGAATTCTTTGTTGCGCAAGATCCAAGAACCCTCTCTTGGGGTCTGGATTGGGACCCCTTTCCTGTAACAAGATCACAGTTTTGAGTGAACTTGTCAGAAAAGATACTATCCCAGCGCCTAGGACAGAAAACTAGGACTTCACTGAGTTTACAGAATAGAATATATGATTCTTTTTATGTCTGTATTGTTAAAGTAACTTCTCAGGCAAATTAACTGCAAGCATATATCAAAGGTATTTTTAAAATTTGCTGCCAGGGAGGAGGCTTATGGGAAAAGTAACTTAGATATTTCTTATTTAATACAGACTTCTTAGGGAAAAAAAAGGTAGTTGGATAATCACTATTAAACCGTTTTGTTGTTGTTGTTGTTTTCTTTTGTTTTAAGATGGCATATCACTTTGTCACCCAGGCTGGAGTGCAATGGCGCAATCTCGGTTCACTGCAACCTCTGCCCCCTGGGTTCAAGCGATTCTCCTGCCTCAGCCTCCTGAGTAGCTGGGATTACAGGCACCTGCCACCACATCAAGCTAATTTTTTAATTTTTAGTAGAGACGGGTTTTCACCATGTTGGCCAGGCTGGTCTCCAACTCCTGACTTCAAGTGATCCACCCACCTTGGCCTCCCAAAGTGCTAGGAATTACAGGCGTGCACCACCACGCCTGGGCTAGACTGTATATTTTTTAAGAGAATGTTTAGGTAAAGATCATTAGACATCCTGGGAGACTGGTCAAAGGTTGTTAAGCACTCCCATTGTTGATGATCAGCTGCTTGATATGTTAGTCAGAATCCTGGTAGGGAGCAGATGGCTGATTCTTAATAGGTAATGAGAAAACAGTTGAATAAAGATACTGTTTGTTATGTTGTGTGCACAGTATGGGGATATTAAGAAGGGTTACTGCAGTCCTTATGCTAGCAACAGTGGGAACCATTAGTATTCCTTGGCCTGAAGGGCAAGAGAAGGGAGCCGGTGCTAGAACCCAAAGAACAGGGCTCCATGGATGGCACTCTCTGCCCGGAGCTGAGTCTTGCAGTAGAGTGCTCTCACCAGCCCATGGCGTCTCTGCTCAGGAGAGCCAGGAGATGCATACCCAACCTCACTCTCTCCTACCCTTTGATTTCCAGTCTCCTGCTGGTGCTTCTCATCTGGCCGAACCCAACAAGCTGGAAGGCCCGGGAGCCCATGAGTGCAGTCCATGCAGGCCAGCTTCCAGGTCTCAGTGGGGTGGAGAAGGGTGGGGAGTGGAGCTGGAGGGGCAAATAGAAGATCCAGCACAGTAAGTTTTCTAGAAAGTGTTACAGGAAGGGGGTTCAGATCCAGACCCCAAGATAAGGTGAATTCAGGTCGAGGGTGAATTCAAGTCGAGTCCACAGAGTAAAGTAAAAGCAGGAAAGTAAAGTTTATCAGGAAAGTAAAGGAATAAAAGAATGGCTACTCCATAAACAGAGCAGTTCTGAGGGCTACTGGTTGCTCATTTTTATGGTTATTTCTTGATTATATGCTAAATAAGGGGTGGATTATTCATGCCTCCTCTTTTTAGACCATATAGGGTAACTTCCTGACATTGCCATAGCGTTTCTAAACTGTCGTAGCACTGGTGTAAATGTAGCAGTGAGAACGACCGGAGGTCACTCTTGTCGCCATCTGGGTTTTGGTGGGTTTTGGCCGGCTTCATTACCACAGCCTGTTTTTTTCAGCAAGGTCTTTATGACTTGTATGTTGTGCCAACCTCCTATCTCATCCTGACTTAGAATGCCTTAACCCTCTGAGAATGCAGCCCAGTGGGTCTCAGCCTCATTTTACCCAGTGCCTATTCAAGATGGGGTTTCTCTGACAAATGCTTCTGACAAAAGGACTGTTGAACTCTTTGAAGTCTACCAGAAAGTAGCTTATGTAATTTATCAGGAATGGCGATAACCTCTTCAAAGGAGCAGCTAATCAAATCAGACCACAAAACCCCACTGATTAGGGATAATATTCTTTCTCGGTATGTGTAGCAGAAATTGATCTGACCTTGCTATTATTATGAGTTATTGCTTCATCTGCCTGTAGGTAGTGACAGCTATCAGAAAGAGATTATCTTCTTGATTCCTCAGACCTGTGAAGGGGTAGGTGGGCTCAGGTAAGCTTGCTACCATCCCTCTACTCAGCACTGTCCTTCTCCCTTGTTACACTCACTGCCACTCATAAGTGCACATTTATTGCTTTGTAGATTGGTTTATTGTCTTCCCGTCCATCTACCTAGTGAGTATAATCCATGAGATCCAAGACATGTGTCTTTCTAGACTGCCTAGTATACTGCTAGGCACATAGTAGGTGGTGGGTAATTATTTGTTGAATCAATGAATAAATACTCTGACTCGGCCAGCAAGCCAGCATTAGTAAAATGGAGAGAGTATGGGTTCCAGAATAAGGAAAAATTAGATTGAAATCTTGGCTCTAGCAAAGACATGTGGCCTTAGCAAATTGCTTAATCTCTCAAAACTTTGATTTCCTCCTCTGTAGTATGCGGATTATACTTACTTCCCTACTCATTAAAGTTTAAATCAGATATGCTGTCAAGTGCTATGCAGGGCTCGGAGCATGAAGACAGTTCGGAGATAGAGTGACACCGGCCGCTGGTTTCATCATCCATTGTTAGATTTTGTAAAAGCATGTTTATAGCAAGGGAAGACCTTTTTCAAATGTTCAGTGCTCACTTAAATGTTTTTTTTTTTTTTTCTTGAAGGAACACCCAGGGGTTTAGAGTATAATATAAAGGCTTTATCCTTTGAGGGTTTATTTTTTATTTTAATTTTCATTGAACAAGCCTGTTTTTCTTTTTTATTTCCCTTTTTTTTGTTTTTGGTGCCAAGTGATGTTTTGCTCTATGTATGCATTGTGGAAATGATTAAATCAAGCTGATGAACCTGTCAATAACCTCATATACCTTTTTTTGTAGTGAGAACATTTAAGGTCTACCCTCAACAATTTTCAAGCATACAATATATTGTTATTAACTACAGTCACCATGCTGAACAGTAAATCTCCAGAACTTACTCATTCTGTCTCACTGAAATTTTATACCCTTTGACTAATCTCTGCCATCCCCGACTTCTCCCCCAGCCTTCTCACTGCCCCAACCACCATCTTACTCTTTTTGAGGGTTTACTGAAATTACTCCTTTAATTGTTTGTTGGTCCTGGTGTTTAGTGAAATCTGCTGGAAATATATTCAGCCTGGTTGAAGGCTTTAGCATCTGCAGGACAGGATATCCAATGGAATTGTCATGTGGCTATGTGCAGTAGAGATGTTCCTAAAATATGTAGGTACACTTTAAAAAAAATTTAAGTTCTGGGATACAGGTACAGAATGTGCAGGTTTGTTATATAGGTATACATGTGCCATGGTGTTTTGCTGTACTCATCAACCCGCTATGTAGCTTTTAAGCCCTGCATGCATTAGGTATTTGTCCTAATGCTCTCCCTCCTGTTTCCTGCCACCCTCCAACAGGCCCCTGTGGGATGTTCCCCTCCCTCTGTCCATGCGTTTTCATTGTTCAGCTCCCACTTATGAGTGAGAACATGTGGTGTTTGTTTTTCTGTTCCTGTGTTAGTTTGCTGAGGATGATGGTTTCCAGCTTCATCCATGTCCCTGCAAAGGACATGAACTTTTTTATGGCTGCATAGTATTCCATGGCGTATGTGTGCCACATTTTCTTTATTGTAGGTATACTTTTATAAGTTAGAATATATTTAAGATTCATTAAAAGCATTAATCCTGTGATGAACTGTCTTTTAAAGCTAAGAATGACTCCAATATTGTTTTTTAAATCTAGTTTTTTTTTAAAGTGATGCTGGTGGGGAAAAACCTATAGGCTGATGCTGTCCTGTGGGCTGGCTTTCCAAGTACTTATCAATAAAGCACATCTTCTCTTTCTCCTGATTTTTAAAAGTGATCTCTAAAATATTTAAAAAACACACAGGTTGACTACATAAAAAATAAAAAATGCAGGTAAGCAAAATCAACAACAAAATATAAAACTCACCCATAATTCTACTATTCAAGAACTATCTTGTATTTGCCTCTTGCTGTGTGGCCTTTGCCATGAAAATTCTTCATTAGAGCTACTTTCTCTTCCCTGGAGTATCATCAGTGTTCCACCAATTTCAGCAATATTTGTGTAAACTGAATACCTTTTGCAAATTCCCTCCACTTTCCTACTTTAAGGAAACGTTGAGGACATGTGGTTATCTCCCCAGTATTAACGTTTCCTCCACCACATGAGTAATGACTATGTTATTTAGGTATGGTGCACTCAACCCTTCAGTTTTAGGGATAGGTCCTGTGTGGCATAAACAAATCCAAGTAATTTCATTTTGCCTTGCTGAAGTGACTGGTTCAAGTAACCCAGGCCTAAACCAATCAATATGTGCTATTCTGTTAGGCACAGGAATTGATTTGCAGGTGATCTAATCAGCTGGTAACTTGAGATTTTTACTAAGAATTCTGGAATACAAGATTTTATCTTCTGGATGTAGAATGTAGAATCTGGAATTTCTATAGTCATTTAGCCCCCCAATACCAAACTCCAGGCTTTAACTCTCATTGTTCACCTTACAGTTTTGCCCATTCTGCTCATCAGCCTATCTAATGAGATTTTAAGTTTAATATTTGTATTTATGTCCAAAAATCTGTGACTGATTCTTTTCCTGTTCTTGTTTTACAGCCATCTGCTCTTGTTTTAAGGATGCAGTCTCCTCTATTACATCTCAGAGGACATTAACTCAAATGACTTTTCTGGTTGTTCTGTTAACTATTTCTTCAGGCATATGACTCCCCTGTAGAGAAGTTTATGACCTTTCTTTTGAGGTATTGGCATTCTCCAAATGTTGATGACTCTCTAAGTACATCTTTACAGTTGTTATTCCTTGCTATATTGCTTGCTGCCTCTGCTTACACATTCCATTTGGGAAAAGGAGAGAAGCATCTTTGAAGCTTGTCCATACTCTGCTTTAAGAGAGAGTGAGATATGGGCAGAATGTACAGTTCAGTAGGGTACCTCACTGGCTGCTCTTCTAGGCTTCAGTTTTCCTAGTTTACTGGCTACCTCAGGCTCCTGGTTGCTACCACTTCTGTATGTGGAGCACACTTTGTATTATTTCTGCTTTCTTATTGGTCATATTTGGCCATGAGCCTACTTACACGTGTCCTGAGATGCCATTTCCCTGTTCTATCTGACCTACTTACTGGCTTTTGGTCTCCCAGATTCCTTACATTTGCAGGTCCATGAAATCAATTCATCTTGTTTTTGCATGTGACCACATGTTGATGTAAAAATATTCTTACTTTGGGAGGCTGAGGTGGGTGGATCATGAGGTCAAGAGATGGAGACCATCCTTGCCCAAATGGTAAAACCCCATCTCTACTAAATATACAAAAGTTAGCTGGATGTGGTGGTGCGTATCTGTAGTCCCAACTACTCCAAAGGCTGAGGCAGGAGAATTGCTTGAACCTGGGAGGCAGAGATTGCAGTGAGCTGAGATCGCATCGTTGCACTCCAGCCCAGTGACAGAGTGAGATTCTGTCTCAAAAAAACCAAACTCTTCTTTAATTTTACTATTTCAGAGCAGAGAACGACTATCATTCCCTGTGTACTTAACTCTGCTATCTTGAAACTAAAACTATGATTATTCTTGGTGTATCCATCTATGTTAGGAAACTGAAAGTTTAATGAGGGCAAGACTATATCTTACTAATCTTTGGTTCCTTCATTTCCTCCATAACATGGAGAACACACAGAACTATGCCTTATTAGATGCTGTGTTGGACTGTTTTGTGTTGCTATAAAGGAATACCTGAAACTAGGTAATTTTAAAAGAAAAGAGGTTTAGTTGGTTAATGGTTCTACAGGCTATACAGGAAGCATGGTGTGGCATCTGCTTCTGGTGAGGGCCTCAGGAAGCTTACAGTCAACAGAAGGCAAAGGGGGAGCAGACATGTCACATGGCATGAGCAGAAGCAAGCAAGAGAAGAAAAGAGAGATTCTGGACTCTTAACAACCAGATCATGTGTGAACTAATTGAGTGAGAACTCACTTATCACCAAAAGGATGGTGCTAAGCCATTCATGAGGGATCTGCCCCCATGATCCAATCACCTCCCACCAGGCTCCACCTCCAACACTGGGAATCACACTTCAATATGAGACTTGGAGAGGATAAACATCCAAACCATATCAAATGCATAATATATCTTCCTCAAAGTGAGTAAAACTGAAGAAAGTTATTTGAGCCAGTACTATGGTCCATAGGTTTCTAAACACATGACTTTTCCAAATAAATTCGGGGATTAACTAACTCTATCAAGAATATGTACTTTAGAGTCACATTTCCTTGAATTCAAGTCTTGGCTCTGCCACAAACCAGTTGTATGAATATTGGCAATTACTTAGTTTATCTTAGCTTCAGTTTTCATTCCTATAACATGTAAATCACAGAAGCATTTTATGCAATGCTTGTACATGGCAGGTATATGATAAATGTCTAACATAATTATTCATGTTGTTATTTTCTAATGTGGCTTATAGTTAATTTGATCAATAAATCCTTGTCCACATGTCAATAGACATGGTTACCTACTGGTCTTTCTTCTTCCCAATTAATATGTTGACTAACTAATTAACTAAGCCTTTTTGGAGACAGTATACTCAGTTCAGATGGCAAACAAATGACTCGCCATTGACATCCCAGGCCAGTCCTAAGGTGAGAGTTATATAACTCCTTCAAAGCTCTTTCCTTTGGTCAATCCCCATTCCCACTCCCATCTCCCTGTTCTTGGGTTGGTCTTGGTCACAAAGGCTGTTTATTCCCTACCTGATAGTCATGTCTCCTTGCTGATAGAAATCTAATTTTGTATACTTGTTGGTCATGTGGGTGCTTAGAGGACTGAATCTTGATTAATTCCAATTTCCATGCCAATGATTGGTTTAAAAACAGGTGTATGATACAATTCTGGCAAATGACATATGAGGAAAACCTTTTGCAGGACTTCTGGAAAATAAAACTTTTTTTATCAGGCAAATAAGGATGGCATATTCTGTCTTCCAGCCTTTGGGGGTTGGTATGTAAAGATGTGATGCTTGAGACAGAGTTTTGCTCTTGTTGCCCAGGCTGGAGTGCAATGGTGTGATCTCGGCTCACTGCAATCTCTGCCTCCCAGGTTCAAGTGATTCTCCTGCCTCAGACTCCCCAGTAGCTGGGATTTCAGGCACGTGCCACCACGCATGGCTAATTTTGTATTTTTAGTAGAGACAGGGTTTCCTCCATTTTGGTCAGGCTGGTCTTGAACTCCTGACCTCAGATGATTCGCCCACCTCGGTCTCCCAAAGGCTGGGATTATAGGTATGAGCCACCGTGCCTGGCTGGTTGCAGCCATTTTTTCTACCAGAGTGTGTCCAGCCTGAGATTAAGAGTCAACATTCTGAGGAGGAAAAACCTGGAGAAAAAACCTGGTTCTTAATGACATTGGTGATCAACTGAAAACCAACCTGCTTCAGGACTCTTGCCCTATGGAAGATCAAATCCCTTTACTGTTTAAGTCATTTAGAGTTGAGTTTTCTGTTACTTGCATTTAAAAAAAAATCTAAGTGATTCAGCTATGGGGCATGATAATCTGGAAAAACATGAGTTGCCCCACTCATTTTGTACACAAAAGAATTAACAAAGATTATTTTGGTAACTCATTATTTTCATAGTCACTTGAATGATGCCAAATCTTATTAGGCTTAAAGAAAAAGCAAAACCTTTTTGAGCCTTGGATACCTTGGGTAGTAAGCCTTGTAGAGCCGTAGGTACCCCCAAGAGGCCTTTGAGTGTCTCTTGGGACATTTTATTTCATCAGTACAGGTTTAAAAAGTTTGAATGCTCACATTTAATAGCTTACTCTTAAAGTCTGTTTCTCAGAGAGGTATCTGTTTGGAAATGTAGGATCCATAGAAAAAAAAAATTTCCTTTCTTAGGGACAGTCAAGAGGAGAACTCCAAGAACTACAACTTTTGGCAAAATCAATATAGTTAGAGAAATAGAAGAATAGAAGTTGCTTCAGGGCCATGTTATAACAAAATAAATAAACACATAAACTTATTTGCCTTTTGAAAGTAAAGGATTGTGTGGTATTTATTTAAAGGCATACCAATCCTTCATTCAGACTAAATTAGGAAGAGATAAATTGAAATCTTAATGAAACATAAAATAGGGCATTGGCAATATTGCCTGCAACCATCATAGATGAACAAATAATGGAGCCAGTCTGTTTACTGGCTCCATTATGGGAGTGAGCACTGGGCAGGTGATGCGTCTGGTTTCTAAACCTGGAATCAAATCTTTACTCGTTAGTTTTTGTTGGATGGCTTCCTGACTCACTGGAAAAACCAGGTACATATCCAACCCCTTTGTTTCTATCTACAGAAGAAATAATGACATTGGCTAGGTAAGGCAGAGTTAAGCCCAACACTATGTTGAAAAGAACTCCAGGAACCTGGGATTCAGGAAGAGCTGGTCCTGTCTGTGGGGAGTAACAGCAGCGCTCCCTTTAAAACTGCAGTGCGGAATGCATCTGGAAGGAAGTACGTGTAATTCTCATCCTTCTCTCTACATGGCAGCCATCTGTATAGTTACATGACTTCTTTTCCTAACTGGTTGAGATCCGCGAGAACGAGGTTCTTGCCTTATGAATCTCATCTCCCTCTTCCTGGCACAGTACTCTGCACATAGTAAGTGTTTGATAAATCCTACTTGGCTAACTATTGAGGTCAGCCTGTTCTTCAGTCCACATTTTGAAAGGTTGGGTTCCTTATTAGTGAGGCTCTGGATAAAAGTCATGGAAATTAACAGATGGTACTGCTAGTGGCTCACATCCTGTTTGCTGGGCTCAGAAAGAAGGTGGGTCTCCCACTTGGATGAGGGTGGTTCTTGAGAGAGAGGTCCTGGGGTTAGTCAGACAGTAATATTGTGAGGTAACAAGTCTGAATGGAAATCAGTGGGATGAAGAGATAGAATAGAGGGTGGAAGGTCAGGAGCTGGAGGAACAAATTCAAGGAGGAGTAGAGTTCACGTGCATGCTTCTTTTGGGAGGCTTATTACCGTTACCATGATGGTATGACTTCTAAACATAGTGAGACTGTCATTGCCAATGCGTATATAATATATTAAATCTTAAAATAAAGCTTCCATTTATCCCTGGAAAAGTTAGGTAAGAAAAATAAATGGAAATTCTACTATTGTCTCTATGTACCTTCTTTTAGACATACCACTTTGGAGACTACCTGTCTACACATGGATAAACAAGATAAACACTGTCTCTGCCCTCTTGGGGCTTATAATCCACTGGGGAATATGAACAACAAAACAGGGCATTTTAATAATATAATATTCATATGTAAATATAGAACTCCATGCTTATTAAAACAAGTGAATACTAACCGATAGGAACATTTTTGTATAATTAAATACACAAAAAGAATAATTCTCAGCCATCGTAATGGACAATTGTGGCTTCTGCTCTCCAGCATCTATTTCCTCTTTTTCTGGGAAGGGCATCCTGATGTTTTTCTCAGGATAACATCTCCCTTTCCCCACTGTGCTTTGCATAAATGGAGTTTGGTTTTCCATTTGCCTCCTTCTTCCCCTAAGGGTTGGAAAAAGGTACAGATCTCAGCAAAGCTGTATTTTTACCTCCGACATAGGAATTGTTTCAGAAGTGATCCTGAGACCCAAGTTAGTCAATCAGAGGTAGCCCTGGTGTTGCTTTTTTTTCCCCTAGAATAATCAGGAAAGAGGAGTTCTCTTTTCTACAGACTTGGAATCAAATAAGAAAAAGTGGAACTTCAGAAAGATACCATCCCCATAAGGGGAAAGCCCATGGAGATAAACTAAGACAGAGGAAATAGAACACTTAAGAGGCAAAGACAAGAGGGACTGAGTTTAAATGATGTTGTTTGGGCCTCTGAGTTCCATGGAGACCAGCTGTACTGCTACACTTTCCATTTCCATGAGCCATAAGATTCTTGATAATTTTTCATAAGTCAGAGTTGGGTTTTCTCTCACTTTGCAACCAAAATTTGGTACCTCATTTACTACTTTACAGTTATTTTTGATAGCTGGAAAGCTTACCTTGGTCTTGCCTAATGTTTGCATGGAACTCAACCTTCTAATAACCTGAATATTTCTTGAATTTGTACTTTTTCTGATATTTGGCTTTTACCCATGGGCTTTTAACAATGATAGTGTGTACTGAACCCCAGTATTTGTTTTTTCTACTGTGATTTAACTCTCCTAGCGTAGTTTTTCCTCAGGCAACTTTGAAATCATAGAAATGCTCATTGAAAGTGCCAATTCCTGGGCCACATACCACAAGGGTCAGAGAGTATGCGTTTTATGACACTCCTAGGTGGTTCTGTTATGCACTAAAGTTTGAAAATCAGAGTCCTGGTGCTAGACCCTCATCTGTGATTGCTTTCTGTTGTTCCTCAAGAGACCCAAAGTCACTCTCTGCCCTTGATCAGTTTCCTTTTCCATCTATGGCTAGATGAATGAGAAACAATAAATAGAGCTGTGTGGACTTCTCATTGGCATGTGACCCTGAGCTTTCCCATTCATTCATTTAGCTGGAAAATATTTTCCAGATGAATGACCTTAAACCTCAGCTATTTGCCCTTTGAAAATCTGAACTTAAATTTTCCAAGTAAGTGCACTGACATGTAGTTTTCTATATTTTTTGCAGCTGCAGGTTTTGAAAGGGACATACTAAAACTCAGCCCAAATCAGAAACTGAAAATGTATACTTAAATACACGATATTTAAACATTTTCTTTTTCCTGTTTACTTCTTTTTTTTTTTTTTTTTTTTTTTTTGAGACTTGTTCTGTTACCCAGGCTGAGCTCTGGCTAAACTCCTGGGTTCAAGCAATTCTGTACCTCAGCCTCCTGAGTAGCTGGGATTACAGGCACATGCCACCATGCCCAGCTAATTTTTGTATTTTTAGTAGAGACAGAGTTTCGCCATGTTGACCAGGCTGGTCTCGAACTCCTGAGCTCAGGCACTCTGCCTGCCTTGGCCTCTCAAAGTGCTAGGATTACAGGCATGAGCCACTGTGCCCAGTGTCTGTTTCTATGAAAGGCAGGAGAGGCTTGAAGCTGCCTGCTCCCTTCTGTAAGGTGAGCCCATTTATCTCTTAGGCTTGTGTGGCAGCACCACATCTGGGTCATTAAACAAAGATATCAAAGGATTTCCTCAAATTTGACAAGTTTGTTGATAATTGTGATACATGAGGCTGAAGGAAAAGTTATGGGATAGGCACAGAAGCCAGCTTTGAGCTATAAGACTTTCTCATGACCTGTGCCCCCAAAATAGTAGCTCCCTGCTGGCGACCATCTGAAATCTTGATCTGACCCTGCCCCAAAACATTTGGCATGTGGAAGCTGGCCCAGCTGTCACAGAGCAAGGAGATAAATACATTTCCCAGTGTTTATAGACCTCTGTGTATCCTTGCAGTAATTGTTGTTTTAAAATACCCGATAAAATTCAAGAATGTGCCAGTAATAACTCTCTCAACACAGGCTGGGCTGGATTTCCAAAGCATCAGATGCTGAATGCTGTCCCTGTAGAAAAGGTGGACAGGGTGCTGTCTGCACAGTTGGGGGCTCTGTTCACCTCCTGGCTCCAGATGCACCTTACCCCAAACCAAAGAACTGGTCTGATCTACTTTAGGTTAGGGGTACGGGACAGACTGGGTGAGGAAGTGTAACAGCTCACCCTCTCTGTCAGCTTTCCTTAACCAACCTCCATTTGCCTCAGAGGGCCTGTTGCTGGTCTTATTCTGCCCTTCCTCTTCCTCTGATTTATTTATTTATTTATTTGAGACGGAGTCTCGCTCTGTCACCCAGGCTGGAGTGCAGTGGCACAATCTCAGCTCACTGCAATCTCCACCTCCCAGATTCAAGTGATTCCCCTGCCTCAGCCTCCCAAGCAGCTGGGACTATAGGCGCACACCACCACACCCAGCTAATTTTTTGTATTTTAGTACAGACGGGGTTTCACCATGTTGGCCAGGATGGTCTCGATCTCCTGACCTCGTGATCCACCCACCTTGGTCTCCCAAAGTGCTGGGATTACAGGCATGAGCCACTGCCTGCACCTGGCCCTCAGACAGATTTCTTAAAGCTTCACATAGAAACCTTTGAGTCTCTTCCCTTGACACCATTCACTCTCCTGTTGCCCTTCCTTCTTTAAATATCCTCCATGATACAAGAGAGTGCCTTAGACTTCATCTGGACTCAAATGTTAAAATATATATCATTTAACTTAATGAGGAAGGGTCTTCCGTTTATGAGATCTTCCATTTGATTCAAGAAATTAAAAAACAATATGGAGTTTATTTAGGCACTCATGTCTCCAAAGGTCAGGCAGAGGTCAGATCAGTTTATGCTGAAAAGCATAATACTAATGTATCCCCCGCATTTCAGAGAGATTCAGGGAAAAACGCTCCCAATTTATTACATACAGGCATTTCCCACCAAAATGACTAAGTCAAGAACAGTAAGGGATGGGAAACAAGGGCACTCATGGGGCCAGATTGAGGCAGAGAAAATGCTGTACTGAGATACAGAAATATTTTCCATTCTCTTGGGAAGGACCTCTGTTAAGAAAAGGGAGGCATGGGTTCCCACCAAAGCAGGAGATTAATTCTGTTTTCTTCAACAAATATTGAACATCCCATATGTGCCAGGCATGGTATTGGATGCAGAGGATACAAATGACGATGAAGCAGATGTGGTTCCTGCCCTCATGAGGCTACAGTCCAGAGGGGTAATCCTACTAATCAGTTAACCATTAAATAAATCTGCAATTGCAGCAGAGACAGTGCTGCAAAGGAGAAGTGTTCTGGGCCAGTGTGGAAGAGAATTTGACTTTGTCTGCAGGGTCAGGATTGTTTTCCTGAAAAACTGATTACTGGATTGAGACCTGAATGATGAGTAAGAATTAGGTAAAGAGGGGAAGACAGAACATGAGCTGAGGCTCTGTTGGGCGGGGTCATGGGGAGAAGAAGGCAATAGTATGAGGACCATGGGTTGGAGTAGGGAGCCATGTGGAGAGGAGCAAGGCTGTAGAGAGGGGAGAGGCAGGGCTGGAGAGGGTCTAGGGCACAGATCAGGGAGGTCCCTGCTTTGTAGACCGTGTCAAGGATTTTAGTCTTTATCATACAAGCAATGAGAGTCATTGATCAGTGGTGTCAGGGGGATATGTTTAAATTTGTGTGGGAGGATTGTTCTTAGCTAGAGTATGAGGGTCGGAGTGGGAAAGGCAGATTCAAGGTAGGAAGAGCAGGCAGGAGGACTTTGCAGTGGCCCGTGCAAGAAATGATGGCAGCTTGGGACAAGTTGGTGGCAGTAATGGGAAGAGATTTAAGAGGTGAAATCAACAGGGCTTGATGTTTGTGCTCGCCTCATCACCTTGAATCTTCCTCAAATGTAAATCTGACAGGAGCCTAAACGTAGCATGCCCGTTGGTGCACAAGAGAGCAGATCAAAGCTAAATTACATTTATCTGAGCAGACCACACTGGTACTGGATCCCAAGGAACATTTTCCATCTCTTCTGAAACTTCAGCATGAGCAGGCACTGAAAATGAAGCACCAGGGAAGGAAGCAGGCACCCAGGTTATTTTTAGCAAACTATAGGAAATAGCCAACATTCTAATTTGAATCCTTCTCATTAAAACCCAGAGCTGATCCCCACACAGTTCTTGTTTCTAATGTCTGCAAACTTCTCTTTTTCCAGATAATTGACAATAGGCTCCCACGGAAGTCTTCTCTGCATTTCTGCAAAAATTTAGGAAACATTAGGTTTGACACCATCATCATGTTTGCCAAGGCAGCAAACATCCCAGTCGGAAAAGCTTCAAGCGTGATGAAGCGGAACAGCAAGGACAGCTCGGTATGACCGATCATCTCAGAATGTCTTCGAGTGAGCGTTTCCAGTGTCGGAGTTTTCCATTGTTTTTGAAGCAAGAGAAGTAGGGACTGACTGCTTTGGAAGCCACATGCCAGCGTGATGCTCTTTCTTTTTTAACCTGTTCTTTCTGCTCCCAAATGGTTCCTTGAAGATAAAATTATTTTGTAATACTTTCATTTAATAACAACAAAACTTTTTTCTATTCAGTAAGTTGAAATGGCGTAGAACAGTCAGTGTCTGATTTATTACTATTACTGACCTTTTACTGGAACGTTGGCACTCCAGGCCCTCTATGTGCTAGACTTGGGCACATTATTTTGCTTCTCTAGGTTTTTATTCTTTGGCCTATAATATGAGGAGGTATTAGATTAGGTCAACATTTCTCCAGCTTCTGTCTTTTGGATATCACCCACAGAATATTGGCTACGCTGACTTTCACTTATTACTTTCTTAACCTTTTTTTTTCATTTAAATTGACTCATTTCCCGATTCTAGGAAGCTCCGAGTGAGGTAATTTCTAAGCTGTCTTCCATTGCTAACATATTATTGTTCACATCTGGTCTTACCTACCCAGTCTTATTTTCCATGACTTCCTAAAATAAACTCTCTGGCTTGGCCAAATCAGTGTCCTCATGGATCCTTGCAGCCAGTATATGTGTACTGTCCCCTCTATCTAAATCGATAATTTGATTCTGGAAGAGTAACTGTGGCCTTACCTAAGAAAGAACAAATTGAGAAGGCATACAGTTGGCTGGACAAGCTACCTTCTACCAGTAGACCAAGACAGTCCTCAGGGCGGGCAGCTGTTGGGGGAAGGTCAAGGGGGAAGAGTTGAGAGGTTAGTCATCTATGGGCTATTTTTTCCTTAAAAAAAGAAGCTTTCCCTGCCCACCTACTCGGCAAATTTCTGAGATCCCCCTGGGGTTCTTTAACCTCTCTAACAGGTAAAAAATCTGGTCTGAAAATTATTGGTGAGTAATCATTCACTGCTATAGAAATTCATTAATTCACTTATTTACAATGTGTGATGTGTTCATTTCATGCTGGTCACTAGAGGTACAAAGATAATTAAGAAATTTTTCTCTATAGGAGCTAAAATTTTGCAGGAACAAAAAAGTAAATAAGTGAGCATGATTAATTAGGCATCACAGACCCCATAGAAGAATTATATTCAGGACATGCTGTGGCCACAGGAGGGGTAGTGTCGATTCTACAGGAGAATCAAGCAAAGCTTCCTAGGGGATGTATCCTTCAAGCTGAGTCTTGACTTATACGCAAGTATTAGTTGGGCAAATGGGCAGCATACGAGTGAATGCCCTTCTAGGGAGAATAAATACGTTAGAGGTACACCTGCCTACCAGGCCTCTGGCTTACTAAAACGTGACCTGAATGATTCCATCTTGAAGTGAGTAGCTAGGTACTCACAAGGCACTTATAAGGTTAACGCTTATGGTCTGAAAATAGCCACAGTCTAAGCTGCCCATCAATTATAATTACAGAATATTTATGGCCATACAGAACATCTCCAACCAAGCCTGCAGAATGTCCAGATGTCCCAAGAATACAGCCCAC
Organism: Sapajus apella; assembly: GCF_009761245.1. NCBI lineage: Eukaryota > Metazoa > Chordata > Mammalia > Primates > Cebidae > Sapajus > Sapajus apella. Next base: position 1,285,423 of record NW_022436999.1, on the reverse strand, counting down.
TTTACTTAAGTGTTAATGAGTGTTAATGAGTTAATTACTGTTAACGAGTGGGCTTAGATTGAAGGATTAATGGTCATCTATAACACCAATAGCCTCTATCTTTAATGAGCACATCTGCATGTTCCAAGTTTAATTCTAGCTCCTTCTAGTTTCTAGTAAGTAGAGGCACTAGCAAAGGATGGCCTGTTCCTCTGCCTGTTTTCTGAGGGCGCCCTACTCAGTAATAGTTTCTAATAAACTTGATTCTTTTATTGTGCTCTGTGACTTGAATTATTTCCTGCATGAGATCCAAGAACCTGCTCTTGGGGTCTGTATCAGGACCCTCTCTCTGGCAACGGCATTACAAAAGTATCTGGTATGTTCAGAAAACTGGATGCAATTTAGTAGAGGTGTAATATACAGTTTTCTCTATGTATGTATGTGTGAAAGACAGGCAGAGACAGGAAGACACACACCTGGACAGAGAGACAAAGAGAAATAAGGACAGAGGGTAGGGGGAGAGAAAAAGAGGGAGAGACAGAGGGAGAGAGACAGAGAAAAAAGGACAGAGAAAGAGGGAAAGAGAGAGGAAAGAAAGGAGAGAGAGAGGGGAAAGAGAGAGATTAAGATTGGACTCCAGTCTCTGTTCAAGAAGGAGGTTGAAGACTTTGAAGCAAAGGAGTGCAGTGTTCAGAGATGCACTTCCAAAGCTCACTCAGGCACTGGGTAGAGGATAGTTGATTCCGGGGGGCAGATCCCAAATTACAGGCAAGAGGACTGGTTAAAATGCTTTTAAAAAATTTTTTTTTTTTTTTTGAGATGGAGTTTCACTCATGTTACCCAGGCTGGAGTGCAATGGCACGATCTCGGCTCACCGCAACCTCTGCCTCCTGGGTTCAGGCAATTCTCCTGCCTCAGCCTCCTGAGTAGCTGGGATTACAGGCACTCACCACCATGCCCAGCTAATTTTTTGTATTTTTAGTAGAGATGGGGTTTCACCGTGTTGACCAGGATGGTCTCGATCTCTTGACCTCGTGATCCACCCGCCTCCCAAAGTGCTGGGATTACAAAAATTTTTTTTTTTTTTTTTTACTTTAGGTTCTGGGATACATGTGCAGGTCATGCAGGGTTGTTACATACGTGCATACCATATCCAGCATTTCTCCCCATGTTATCCCTCCTCACCATTTCCACCCTGCACTGTCCCTCCCCTAACCCCCACCAACTGCCCCCAGTGTGTGCTGCTCCTCTTCCTGAGTCCACGTGATCTCATTGTTCAACACTCACCTATGAGTGAGAACATGCAGTGTTTGGTTTTCTCTTCTTGTGTCAGTTTGCTGAGAATGATGGTTTCCAGATTCATCCAAGTCCCTACAAAGGATACAAACTCATCGTTTTTTATGGCTGCATAGTATTCCATGGTGTGTATGTACCACATTTTCTTTGTCCAGTCTATCATTGATGGGCATTTGGGTTGGTTCCAGGTCTTTGCTATTGTAAACAGTGCTGCAATGAACATATGTGTGCCTGTGTCTTTATAATAGAATGATTTATACTCCTTTGGGTATATACCCAGTAGTGGGATTGCTGGGTCAAATGGAATTTCTATTTCTAGATCCTTGAGAAATCGCCACACTGTCTTCCACAGTGGTTGAACTAATTTACACTCCCACCAACTGTGTAAGAGTGTTCCTATTTCTCCGCATCCTCTCCAGATTTTTTAATGATTGCCTTTCTAACTGGCATGAGATGGTATCTCAATGTGGTTTTGATTTGCATTTCTCTAATGACCAGGGATGATGAGCATTTTTTCATATGTTTGTTAACCGCATATATGTCTTCTTTTGAGATGTGTCTCTTCATATCCTTTGCCCACTTTTGAATGGAGTTGTTTTTTTCTTGTATATCTTGTATAATATTCTGGATATTAGCCCTTAGATGGGTAGACTGCAAAAATTTTTTCCCATTCTGTTGGTTACCAGTTCGCTCTAATGATGGTTTCTTTTGCTGCACAGAAGCTCTGAATTTTAATTAGATCCTATTTGTCTATCTTGACTTTTGTTGCCATTGCTTTTGGTGTTTTAGTCATGAAGTCCCTGCCTATGCCTATGTCCTGGATGGTTTTGTCTATGTTTGCTTCTAGGGATTTTATGGTGTTAGGTTTTATGTTTAAATCTTTAATCCATCTGGAGTTAATTTTAGTGCAAGGTGTCAGGAAGGGGTCTGACAGATTTGAAATTCTGCTAGATTTCAAAGGGAATGCTTCTAGCTTTTGTCCATTCAGTATGATATTGGCTGTGGGTTTGTTGTAAATTAGCTTTTATCATTTTATGATACGTTCTGTCGTTACCTAGCTTATTGAGAGTTTTTATCATGAAGGGCTATTGAATTTTGTTGAAGGCCTTCTCTGCATCTATTGAGATAATGGTGTGGTTTTTGTCTTTGGTTCCATTTATGTGATGTATTACATAAATTCACAGCCTTGCATCCCCAGAATTAAGCCTACTTGATTGCGATGAGTAAGCTTTTTATCTGCTGTTGCCATCAGTTTGCCAGTATTTCATTGAAGATTTTTGTGTCAATGTTCATCATGGATATTGGCCTAAAGTTTTCTTTTTTAGTTGAGTCTCTACCTGGTTTTGGTATCAGGATGATGTTGTTCTCGTAAAATGAGTTAGGGAGGATTCCCTCTTTTTGTATTGTTTGATATAGTTTCAGAAGGAATGGAACCAGCTCCTCTTTGTACGTCTGGTAGAATTCGGCTGTGAACTCATCTGGACCTGGACATTTTTTGGCTGGTAGGCTATTGATTGCCGCCTCAACTTCAGCTCTTGTTATTGGTCTATTCAGGGTTTCAAATTCCTCCTGGTTTAGTCTTGGTAGAGTACACGTGTCCAGGAATTTATCCACTTCTTCCTGGTTTACTGGTTTATGTGCGTAGATCTGTTTGTAGTAATCTCTGATGGTAGTTTGTATTTCTGTGGGATCAGTGGTGATATCCCCTTTATCTTTTTTATTGCATCTATTTGATTCTTGCCTCTTTTTTATTAGTCTGGCTAGCAGTCTGTCTATTTTGTTGATCTTTTCAAAAAACCAGCTCCTGGATTTATTGATTTTTTGAAGGTTTTTTTTGTGTCTCTATCTCCTTCCTTCCAGCTCTGATTTTAGTTATTTGTCTTCTGCTAGCTTTTAAGTTTTTTTGATCTTCCTCCTCTAGCTCTTTCAATTTTGATGATAGGGTGTCAATTTTAGATCTTTCCTTTTTTCTCATGTGGGCATTTTTTGGTATAAATTTCCCTCTTGACACTGCTTTAAAGGTGTCCCAGAGATTCTGGTAAGTTGTGTCTTCATTCTGATTGGTTTTGAAGAACATCTTTATTTCTGCCTTCATTTCACTGTTTATCCAGTCAACACTCAGAAGCAAGTTGTTCAGTTTCCAAGTGGTTGTGTGTATTTGAGTGTGTTTCTCCATCCTGAGTTCTAATCTGATTGTGCTGTGGTCTGATAGACTGTTTGTTATGATTTCCATTTTTTGCATTTGCTGAGGAGTGATTTGCTTCCAATGATGTGGTCAATTTTAGAGTAAGTGCAATGTGGTGCTGAGAAAAATGTATATTCTGTGTATCTGGGGTGGAGCATTCTGTATATGTCTATTAAGTCTGCTTGGTCCAGCTCTGCATTCAAGTTCTGAATGTCCTTGTTCATTTTCTGTCTCGTTGATTTGTCTAATATTGACAGTGGAGTGTTGAAGTCTTCCACTATTATTTCATGGGAGTCTAAATCTCGTTTTAGGTCATTGAGGACTTGCTTATGTATCTGGGTGCTCCTGTATTGGGCGTGTATATATTTAGGATCGTTAGCTCTTCTTGTTGGATTGGTCCTTTTACCATTATGTAATGCCCTTCTTTGTCTCTTTTGATCTTTGTTGGTTTGAAGTCCGTTTTATCGGAGACTAGGATTGTAACCTCTGCTTTTTTTTTGTTTTCCATTTGCTTGGTAAATCTTCTTCCATCCCTTTATTTTGAGTCTATGTGTGTCTTTGTACGTGAGATGGATTTCCTAAATATATCACACCAATGGGTCTTGACTTTTTATCCAGTTTGCCAGTCTGTGTCCTTTGATTGGGGCATTTAGGCCATTTACATTCAATGTTAATATTGTTATGTGTGAATTTGATCCTGCCATTTGTTACTGGCTGGTTTTCTTGCCCATTAGTTGACTCATTTTCTTCATTGCATTTTTGGTCTTTGCCATTTGGCATGCTTTTGCAGTGGCTGGTACTTGTTCCTTTCCGTGCTTAGTGTTTCTTTCAGGAGATCTTGTAGGGCAGATCTGGTGGTGGTGAAATCTCTCAGCAATTGCTTGTCTGTAAAGGATTTTATTTCTCCTTCACTTATGAAGCTTAGTTTGGCTGGATATGAGATTCTGGGTTGAAAGTTCTTTTCTTTAAGGATGTTGAATATTGGCACCCACTCTCTTCTGACTTGTAGGGTTTCTGCTGAGAGATCTGCTGTGAGTCTGATGGGCTTCCCTCTGTGGGTTAGTTGACTTTTCTCTCTGTCTTCCCTTAGCATTTTTTCCTTTATTTCAACCCTGGTGAATCTGATGATTATGTGCCTTGGGGTTACTCTTCTTGAGGAATATCTTTGTGGAGTTCTCAGTATTTCTTGGATTTGAATGTTGGACTGCCTTGCTAGGCTTGGGAAGTTCTCCTGGATAATATCCTGGATTGTGTTTTCCAGCTTGGATTCATTCTACCCATCATATTCAGGCACCCTGATCAAGCATAGATTAGGTCTTTTCACATAATCCCATATTTCTTGGAGGCTTTGTTCATTTCTTTTCACTCTTTTTTTCCTCTTGTCTTGCCTTCTCTTTTTATTTCATTGAGTTGAACTTCAATCTCTGATGTCCTTTCTTCTGCTTGATCGATTCGGCTATTGAAACTTGTGTTTGCTTCACATAGTTCTCATGCTGTGTTTTTCAACTCCAAGTCATTTATGTTCTTCTCTAAGCTGATTATTCTAGTTAGCATTTCGTCTAAATTTTTTCAAGGTTTTTGGTTTCTTTGCATTGAGTTAGAACGTGTTCCTTTAGCTCAGAAAAGTTTATTATTATCCACCTTCTGAAGCCTGTTTCTGCCAATCCGTTGCACTCTTTCTCAGTCATGTTGTGTTCCTGTGTTATTGAGGAGTTGTGATCCCTTGAAGAAGAAGAGGCGTTCTGGTCTTTGATGGTTTCGTCTTTTTTGTGCTTTTTCCCATCTTCATGGATTTACCTGGCTGCGATCTCAGGGAGGCTGCTTGATGAGGTTGCTTGTCTGCCTGTTGAGGTGCTACTGGGTTTCTAGGGACTCCTTCAGGTTACTAGGTAAGCTTCCTGTGTCATTTTTGTTTACACTGGGAGATTAGGTCCACCTCTTCCACTGACCTGGAGGCAGTGCTGGATGGTCAAGAACACCGTCTGTCTGTTGCTATGTAGGCTTCCTGTGTTTTTTGTTAAAACACGAAGCCTAGTCCCACACCTTTAATGGTGGGTTATGTCTTTCCTCCACAGGGCTGGATCATTCAGCCTTCAGCTCAGACTGTGGCACTGGCTGCATAACCCACTAGAGTTAGTGCTTCAACCCTCTGGGGTTTGTTGGGGAGGGTAGGGACCTGCCCAGCTGCACCACTTGTCTCCCTGCTTTCAGCTCCCTCTCTCTGGTCATGGGGGAGGGGCCTGCCCAGCTGCTCTGTCAGTCTTCCTGCATTCAGCTCCCTCTCTCTCCAGGCATGGTGAGGGGGCAATAGCTCAGTCCACAGGCTCTCCCGGCTGGCTTATGGGCTTATGTGTTTGCTTAGATCTCTGTGCCAATCTGGGACACTGTCCTGAATTATTATTCAACTCTGCACTTGTAATTCCTGGTGCTTGACTGGCTAAGATCCCCTGTTCTGTGTATTGCTGAGGCTTTGGGGGAAGCACTGTATCTGGACCAGAGTGCCAGAGGGCGAGCCTCCAACTCACTTGTCAGATGCACTTTCTGGATGAAGCGGCACGCCTCCCCACCTTGGTCTGCCCTACCTGGGCTTTCCTCACCATCAGACCAGACCTGTTCAAATGCACCTGGTACCTCTGTTGGAGCTAGGAGATCTCTGGATTTCTGTGTCTCTCTCGCTGGGTGTTGTGTATCGTAGTTGTGTCTATTTGGCCATCTTGACTCCTGTGGACCTAAAATACTTTTTTATAAGGGTGAAGGAAACCAGAATATGTCACCCCAAAATGTGCCTCTTTGACATAAGTATTTTTGAGACAATTAAGAAACAGCAAGCAGGCCGGGCACACGCCTGTAATCATAGCACTTTGGGAGGTCGAGTTGGGTAGATTGCCTGAGCTCAGGAGTTCGACAGAGCCCTGGGCAACATGGTGAAACACCGTCTCTACTAAAATACAAAAAAAATTAGCCGGGGGTGTTGGCATGCCCCTGTTGTCCCAGTTACTTGGGAAACTGAGGCAGGAGAATTGCTTGAACCTAGGAGGCAGAGGTTGCAGTGAGCTGAGATTGTGTCACTGCACTCCAACCTGAGTGACAGAGCTAGACTCCATTTCAAAAAATAAAATAAATAAATAAAAAGAAACCGCAAGCAGAGACGAACTCTCTCTATGCTTCCCCTTTGCTGCCTAAAGACAGAATATAAATTCTCCTTTACTGGAGACAGCTTCAGGAGAGAAATCTGTGAACAAGACTTGCTATGTTAGTTAATTTCCATCTGTTTACCTTCCCATAGTTTCCTACCTCTGAAAGCCTAAGACTGCTTCGCTTTGTCCTGTCATTTCTTTACAGATTTATTGTTTTTTGTTTAAGGTGCTACATAAGCCAGTGTTCTAAGTTACTGCTGTGAGTCACCTTTCATTGAAGTTTTTCTGGCGTGATGTGCATTACACACATTAATAAGCTTGCCTATTTTTTCTCTTGCTAATCTGTCTTTTGTTTCAGGGGTCTGTCTCTACTATGAACTTATGAGGGTTGAGGAGAAATTATGTTTTTCCCCCAGCAAGTGTTCAAATGAGAAATGATGAGGACAGCAACATTGGGTAAAGAGATAGGGACAGATTTGAGAGGTATCAAGAAGGATGTGACACTGGGGGAGGTAAGGAATGAGAGAGTATGGGATGTTTAGGAAGATACCCAAATTTCCAGCTTGGGTGATGGGACAATGGTGCTCTTCTCAGAGTGGAAACCCAAAAGGAAGGATACAATTTGGAGATACGTGAGATCCGTTTGGAACTAAATTCCTTGAGGTCTTCATGGACAGGGACAGGGTATGGGGTAATGACACCTGAGTTTTTTCCCAGCTCTGTTGGTATGACCTTATTTGGCTTCTCTCTCTGAGTCTTGTCTTTTTTTTCCATAAGGTATATTATTGCCTGTCTTGGCTTGATTTCTGATCTCATAGAGAAGAAAGTGCTTTGTAAATGTCCTCACAAATGTAAATATTTATGTTTTCAGGGAAGTAAAGGTGTAAAAAGCAGAGTCAACAGCACATTTAACTTATTAATTGGCAGAGTATGTGCCTTATTCGCATTGTGACAGAGCATCTGGTGGAGATCTCTCTGCAAAGTGGACAATATCACTGCCTGTCCTCTGACCACGATGGCTTAATTCCTATGGGACTAAAGGGTAACAGTTTGCTGCTCAACACTTTGATTCAAGAACCATCACACTTCTTTATTTTTTCTAAACCTTATTAAATTACTTCTTCATTCCCATTTTCCAGGATGGGCAAGACATCCATTTTTAGTCAAAATTGAGATTCACACTGGGTCACACAAGTATTCTGTTTTTCATAGGGAAAATGAGTGGGGTTTGAGATATGTAGATAGGTTAAAATATCACACAAGCAGCTCACCCTTGCATGAACAGGGTGGACTAATCATCCTACCCTAGGCTTAGGCAAATCCTAACACCAGTTAATTCAGATTCAGGTCTTTGATATTAATTACCCATAGAACTGAGGAAAAGTTGAGCCTGGGGTACTGATTAATCTGTGCTAGTCATTAACACATCTACACAGCAGCATTACCATCCAGACCAAAGACTCTACTTGTCAACTGGAGAATCTTGAGGTTCATAAATGTAAAGTGAAGAGTTTTATTTCTTATAAAGGATTGCAGCCTGCAGGCTGGCCATCCCACAGGCTGGGAAGCATGGCCTCTGGTGGAAACTGAAAGCAGGCACTTGAAGGAGAGAAGGGTGAGACAAGAATTTAAGCTGAACAGGTTGGCTAAGCATATATATTTAACAGAGGAGCTATGACTATTCATGAAGGGGGCATCCATGTGTAGAAGGCAACCATGCGTGTTGATTACGTCCCATATTCACTCTGGGGTGGAGACTTAACATTTAAAGGCATTAAAATTAGGTTCTATCCATCAAAAGATGAAATGGAAGACACAGAGCATCCCGTGAGCGGCATCTGTCAACCTGCCAGAACCAGCCAATGCTTGGTGGTCTTTTTATGGTAGTCTCTTATTAGAAAGAAATGCTGGTAGGTGTTATGTCAAAGTGGGAAAGAGAGAAGGAAGTCTGGCAAGACTTTCAAAAGTGCTGGTTTTTGTTGAACATGTAGGAAAGAGTCTAATCGTGGTCAGCAAGCAAGGGAGAGAGTATATAATGGGGCGTGTCCAGTGTCCTGTCCTGCCTAGGAACTCAATTTTTAAGGTTTCTCAGGGGTCCCATTGGCCAAGAGGGGATCTGTTCAATTTTTTGGGCTTATGATTTTATTTTTATTTCTCATACTAAAGGGTCTATTTTTTGTGGCCATTGTGTTCACAATTCGCTGTAGAATAATCTTATTACTTACAAATGAAGAGTGTTATAACATCATCAGTGTGGGGAGAATCAAGACGAAAGGAAAACCCGAAAACTATAGAAGGAGGGAGAGAGCTAGGGAGGAGACTGATGGCTGAGTACATATGATGGAGCTCAGGTCTACTGAAGAGAAAGAGGTAGGAAATAAAGACTTCACCTGAAAAGAGGCCAGAATGAAGAGAAATAGGAATAAAAAAGTGATTTGAGTTAATTGAAAAGAACTCGAAAAATTTCTTAGATTCTTTCTTGCAAAGAAAAAAATCAACTTGGGGCAACCACCCTTAGAATAAGCTTTTCTGATTAGTGTATTTTAAATGCTAACTCACCTCCTAGGAGGAAAGAAACACCCACATCTTAGAGTGGTGTTTCTAGCATATACTGCTGTTGGGCCGTGAGGTGATTAGATGATTGGATGTAAACATATGAAAATTCTATTTTAACAGGTGTTTATTTTTATGACTATCATTATCTTTGGCAAGTCATTATAGTTTTCTATTTAAGGCAATGACATGACATTTTAAAATAAAGTCATTTAAACAAAATTAAAGTGATATGACTTAAGAGAAAGCATCTGTTTTACAAATAGGTGACAGAGAAACTCTGTGAGTATACAAAAAAAATCTAGGTGCAGTTGCAAGTAAGTAAAAGATTAAATTGTTGTCTAATGACCTGTTGAACAAGTCAACGCCTTTGAACTTGTGTAGTTCCTCTGTAGGAACCTTCACTAACTTCTGGCCCAGCAATAAGGCTTGGTAATGATCTACCAGCAAAGCAAGACCTTCTAGGGCTCAGTTCCCTATGCTGTTTGCGTATCACACAACAAGCAGCCCAGGCTGTTTCTATGGGTTTGATATGCAGATTTATTATTTACATAATACTGGGAACTCATACATTGTTGTTTGATGGCATCCCCCAGAGATACAGTCATAACTTGGGTTGGAGGTGTTGAGACAGACAGACACAAGGGACGTCCTGTGGCTAAAATGAGATATACCCAAACCAGAATCTAATGGCCATAGCAGGATAAGGGGTTGGTCACATTATCCCTATATGACTAACCACCAGAAGCTTTCTCTTCTGTAATTGAGCAGAAGCTAGTTCCTGAAAAGCATTGCTGAAACAACTACAACTGGAGAATTTCCCAAATGACCCAGATAGACCACCTGGTACCAGTCGACCAACACTCCCACCCCTTTCCAGCCTTGTGGTCCCACCTCTTCAGCTGGACAGAGGACTGGTCTTCTAAGCATTCTTTCCTGATAAGTAGCTGCAGATCCCAAGCCACTTCGGGTTAGCTTATAGAGACTGCACACAAACCGTCTTTGGTCCTGTAGTTCACCTTTTGACATAAAGAACCAGATTTCACTTCATGTTAATGCCAAAACCCTACCCTGAAGTGAACATTGAATGTATGTTATGTATACATTTACCCACTACGCATGTACCTGACTTCCCTCATGAATATTCATAGATATTCCCTAAACTTGCTCAATATGTATAAGGCTGACCCTGTAGGGTATAGGTACCAGCTTCTCCCACCCTTCTGTGGAGTCTGTACTTTCCATCTTCCCTGGTAGCTGCACTCCCCAATCTGTGGATTGTTTCTTCCTCTGAAAATAAAGTGTTTGGTTTTTTTGTTGCCCAGGCTGGAGTGTGATGGTGCTATCTTGGCTCACTGCAATCTCTGCCTCCTGGGTTCAAGCGATTCTCCTGCCTCAGCCTCCCAAGTAGCTGGGATTACAGGCATGCACCACCATGCCCAGCTAATTTTATAATTTTAGTAGAGACAGGGTTTCTCCCTGTTGGTCAGGCTGGTCTTTTACTCCTGACCTCAGGTGATCCGCCCTCCTTGGCCTCCCAAAGTGCTGGGATTATAGGCCTGAGCCACCGCGCCTGGCCAAAAATAAAGTTTTCTCCGTTCCTTCCTCCATGGCTCTCTCAGTCTTAGGTTAACAGAGGAAAGTGGGCTGGGGATTTGGCTAAGGGAAGAGTTTCTCATGTCTAGTCGTCATTCCCCTCCCACCTCCTCCTGCCTGGCAGAGCCAGCTCCATGAAAGAGGCTGGAAAGGCAATGTACTTGCTTAAATAGAGGATGGTCATGTAACCCACCCTGTTCTGGACAGTGAGACTTAGGAAGGAAATGAGCTGAGGAACTTGGAACAATTTTTTATTGCTGCAAAAGGGAGAGATGTGTAAGAAGAAACTCCACACCTCTCTTCCTGCTCTTTGGTCATCTGAGGATCACAGTTTGGAGTTTAATTGGATACAGAGCCTAGAAGGACTTTTCTCCCTGCTTCTTGTTAAGCAAGATAAATAAATGTCCTTATTGTTTAAAAGGCTTTTAGTCATGTATTCTGCAATTTGCAGCCAAAAGCTTCCTAACTGGTAATTAAAGTAGGTTATCTAATTTACCAGCTAGAACTTAACTGTTAGAACTCATGGTCATCAAAACCCAGTGTAACTGTCAGGAAGCTTTCTGCTGCAAGGAACTAAAGATCCTGACTCCAGCCGACTCAGTGTAGGGACGTTTATTACCTGATCACTGGAAGCACAGTGTTAGGGCAGGCTTCGGGCATTCGCATGTGCTGTGTGCCCTGGCTTTGCTTCTCTGAGACTCTCCTGGTCCTCTCTCCCTGGAGGTAGGTTATGTCCTGGGGCCAGCTGACCGCTAAGTTCTAGGCATCATACCCTAACAGGACCATGTCCAGTGGGAGAAGAGGCATTGTCTATTCCTGTGTTTCTTTAGAGAATTGAGGAAAACTCCCTTTTTGGTCATAGTTCACTTCTTGTTCTCTCCTGAAAAATCTGTCTCTGGCAATGGAAATGAGATTGCTGTGGCTGTCCTGGGCTACATTTGGAGTAGAATGAATTTGGGGAACCTACACCAATGACCAACTCCCAGTTTCACTTTTCTTATCTTTCCTTTTCCAGAGATTTGTCATGGACCCTGGTGAGCTTGTTTTCTACTCAGAATCTCTTTAAGTACTAAGTGATCTTAATTTTTCTCCTCGCCAGCTTGGCTTTAAGTCTTAACTCGTTCGGTCCCTCCTTGCTGATGAGTATTTCATTTACCAGTAAATCATGACTTATCAGTTGGTTTCCTGTAAAAGAATCAGGTCCCTTTTGTTTTGGGTACTTACTCATTCCACCCCCTGATCCCCAATATAAAAGTAGTGTTTTTTTTTTTTAAATAATGTGGTACCAACTTCTTTACAGGACAAAAAGCTGGACACGCACACTATTGTTTTCACAGCTAAAAATGCTTTACTTCTATTTGTTCTTCTGCTTGAGCATATTTTTATGCTCACAAAGAAAACAGGCACCACTCCCTTAAGAGTAGATATCTGTAGATTTTTAAAATTGATATAGAGTGACTTAAGAAATGAGTGCAATTAACGGATGTGACTTTCATCTGGAGAAGACTTCAAGATTCAACTTGGGGTGGTGGCTCACACTTGTAATTCCAGTGCTACAGGAGGCTGAGACAGCAGATCACTTGAGATCAGGAGTTTGAGACCAGCCTGGCCAACATGGTGAAACTTTGTGTCTACTAAACATCCAAAAAAATAAAATCAGCTGGCTGTGGTGCCATATGCCCATAATCCCAGCTACTGAGGAGGCTGAGGCAGGAGAATCACTTGAACCCAGGAAGTGGAGGTTGCAGTGAGGTGAGATCGTGCCACTAAACTCCAGCCTGGGTGACAGAGTGAGACTGCCTGTTTAAAAAAAAAAAAAAAAATTCAACTTAGAAGAGAGTAAGTAGAGGACAGGAAGTTGTCTGTCAGGTAAACCTTTCCCCATTTGATGGGAGCCCTACCTTTTCCATTATCCCCCACAGCTCCCTCACCTGTCTTCATGTGTAGCAGACTCATTTTGTGCCTTGTTTTTGCTGCTTATAGTCAGAGACGCCTGTGAGTTCCTTGGGTGGATTTTGAGGCTGCAATAGCGATCCTGGCCATTGTTGTCTGACTAGCCCACATCCCATTCTTCCCTCCCTCCATCCCAGTAGGGCCCAGTGTCCACTCCGCCTCATACAGCCTATGTTCGTCATGGAGGACTCTCCTCCCATCCCTAGCTTCAGGGTGGGATTGTTTAAGTCAATCAGCATGTTCACTGGTGCTGAAGTGATTGGTTCAGCATAGGTTTGTGTTATGGGCTGATTTTTGTGTCCCCCATTCTCCCTGAAAATTCAGATATTGAAGTCTCAACCCCCAGTACCTCAGAATGTGACTGTGTTTGGAGAGAGGGCCTTTAAAGAGGGAATTAAGTTAAAATGAGGTTGTTGGGATGGGCCATAATCCACTTTGACTGGTGTCTGTATAAGAGGAAATGTGGACACAGAGAAACACCAGGGATGCTCACATGCAGAGGACAGAGCATGTGAGGGCACAGCAAGAAGGTGGCTGGCTGCAAACCAAGGAGAGAGGCCTCAGAAGAAACCAACCTGCCCTTGATCTTGGACCTCCAGCCTCCACAACTGTAAGAAATACACGTTATTTAAGTCACACGGTCTGCTGTATTTTGTCATGGCAGCCCTAGCAGACTAGTCCAGCATGTGACCGAAATGGGCTAATCAGGATTCTTTTAGCTGCTGTAGCAGACACATCCCCTCTGCTTTTGTGGTTTGTAGATGTGGAGCTGGGTGCCACTTATGCCATGGAAGGCAAAATAGAGAGATGGAAAAGAAAAAAAAAAAAAGATAGAAAGGAGCTGAATCAAACTGGGCCTGGACCAGGCTGGACCTTCCAGCTACTTGGGCCAAGAAATCTCTTTACTGTTGATTAAGTTTCCATTAGCAGCAATCTAAAGGCCCCCACTGATGGAATGGCTTATACTTTGTGTTTATAGGCTGAGGAAGAAGTGCCCTCAAGAAATTTTAGTACATAGGTCTACGTGCTTTATAAATCTAGGTTCTTCAAGGGAAATAATTGTTTTTGTTTTGTGTTTTGTTTCCCAAAAAAGGGAGGGAAATAAATTCTCTGTGCTTTGAGAATTGAAAAGAAAATTAGCCTGATTTCAAGCATGACTTTGCAGTGTGAATCTGCAGGTCTGGGAGACTATAATGCTTTAGGAATTCTCCAGATGCCAAGCCTGACCCCATTCAGAGACAGCACCACTGAGGCATGGGGTCTCTGAGAGGATCGGGCAATCAGGGCAACCTGGCGTAAACTTGGCAGGGTGGCCCCTGAAGGTAACTGCTGGCTCTGTGAGGAGCTCATTCATGTCTGGATCAGCATGGTAGGGCAAAGGGTAAAGGACCAGTGGGATTTGTTAAAATGCAGATTCCCAGGACACATGCCAAAGTCACTGCATCAGGATCCCTGGATGCACGGCCTGGGATATGCATTTCAAGTAGCTGCCCAGCTGAGTTTCAGGTGAGGACCGTTTAACAACCTTAGAGTGTACAGAGGGTTAAATTAAGGAAATAGAATGCCCTAGCCAGACAAGAGAATGGCTGAAAATAGGTAAGCAAGCCAGGATCAGGGCTCCATCAGCTTCAGAAACAGGATGCCACTGGTCATCACTTTGGGACTATACTCATGGGTCAGGCTGCTTTAAGATCCTGGGTCATGGATCTTAAAGCAGTCTATAGAGTTAATTACCAGATGCTTCTGGTAGTAGGACCACCTTTAGTATTGCCAATGATCTTAGATACTTCTCTTAACTCACTGGACTGTCCTGCCACTTGTGATGGTATGGAGAGGTGGGGTAACTGTATATGGGTCCCCATATCATCAGAGCTCCCCAGACCTATGTTGGGATTGCATGGCACACGTGACAGATCTCATCCCAGAGGCTTAGTGGATGTCACACACTCTTTTCTGTTGCTGCTGCTGTCAAAAGTGTACATAAAGCAGGGAAAAAATTTTTACCACAACTATTTACAAATAAAGCCTAAGTAATCAGAGCATGAAGCAATCAGATTTCTCCGATGTCAAGCAACAGGAGGTCTGGGGAGATGAGAAGCATCTGGTTTGCCTACCTGTGACCTTGGGAGCTCTCAGGGTTGGTAGAATTCACAGCCTAGGCTACAGAGCCACGTGTGGTCCACCTGCTCCTTCTCCTATCATCATTTCAGTCTTGGCTGCTTTTTAGCTGGAAAAAAACAACAACACAAGTCAAACAATAGCAGAAAATTTGGAAAGTGTCATTAGGAAGAATGCAGGGCTGGAACTGGGGGATCTGAGTTCTGTTCCAGGGGTCATCTTTCCGTAATGTGTCCCTGATCATTTCATGATTCTCCCTGGGCCTATTTTCTTATCTGTAAAATAAGTAGCAGAGATGAACTGCACATGTTATCAGCTAGGACTTCTTAGTGGTGGAGTTTTCCTGTCAATTTAAGCTTTTCAAGTATAAAGCCAACTTGGAGAAACTCTTGAATTCCATGTTTTTACACTGGTGCTTCTTAGATTTTTCAGCTTGTGTTTATCTCATTTGATAAACACTTCTCATAGTTACCATCCTAGTGAAATTAAAGGCTGCATTCACCATGTACAGGCTTGTTTTCACTTGCTATATTAATCAGTTGCTAAATCCTGATTCTATGAAAGGATTAGCCAGTAGATTCCTTGTCTTAATTTTGTCTAGTTTTAGAAACCCCTCAAAGAGAATGCATAGTTTATTGGGATTGGAATTTTACTGCTGAAATTGTTTAACTCATTAATTGAGAGGAAAGAGATGCAAACGGAGAGGTAGTTTACAGCAAAATAACCTTGCGTTTCCATTTGAGCTGATACAGTAGTTTAAAAAAGTTCTTCTACTTTCTCAGCATAAATATTTACATGTGTGTATTTTCTTAAATCTTGATCTTTTTCCATTATGTGAAACAGTTTTCATCCTTGGTATGCAAGCCTGTTAATCTATCGTCCTCAAGTTTAACCTCCTAACAATTTCCTTTGGGATTAGTTTTTAATCTTCATTGTAGTCAATTGTTCTATTTTTTTTTACAGATAATATTATTTTACTGCCTTCTAAGATATACATTTAAAAGAAAAGCAAATAGATATGGTAAGCAGGGCGTTGTTGAGTTACGATGATAAAGTTTTGTTTGAAACACACCTACAAACTCTTCTTCTGATATAGTTTGTACAAACTTCTTTTCTTTATGGTTAGAGAAAATTTTTCCTTTTTTTCCAAGAAAGTGATGTTCCCAGAAAAACCGTATATGATCTGCCCCAGTGCTGGGTAAACAGAAAGAGACAAGAGCTTACTTCCTCTGTGGTCATGTGCCTGCAGGGACTCTGGGAACTTCAAATAAGCAGTCAATTTCTCATCCACAGCTCCCAACTTCCCCACGGCGTCTGGTAGGGACTCCACCTCTGAAGGGGAGAAGAGCAGAGGCTGGTTCTGCCTTTGGCTTCTACACAGTTTTCCACAGTAAGTGCCTGTGGGGGTGAGGGCAGGTCCCCCTCCTCCTACTCTCTACAACGGCCTTCCCCTATCTCTAGGGTGTCTCAGGGTGGCCTTTTTACCAATAAAGCGAGTTATAGCACTGATATTTAGCTCCTAGTCACAGCATTTCTGACTTAGCAGATCCCCTCTGGGGATGAGAAAGTTGGTTTTTGTTTT
>NW_022436999.1:1083918-1268924 GCF_009761245.1 Sapajus apella | reverse complement strand
TGTTTTGTTTTTTTTTTTTTTTTTGAGATGGAGTCTCACTGTCTCCAGGCTGGAGTGCAGCGGCATTATCTCACTGCAACCCTGGCTTCCCAGGTTCAAGCAATTCTCGTACCTCAGCCTCCCAGGTAGTTGGGACTACAGGCACATGCCACCACGCCTGGCTAATTTTTATATTTTTAATAGAGACGGGGTTTCACTATGTTGGCCAGGATGGTCTTGATCTCTTGACCTCGTGATCCACCTGCCTCGGCCTCCCAAAGTGTTGGGATTACAGGTGTGAGCCACCATGGCTGGCTGAGAAAACTGCATTTTAACCTGTATGTGAACAAGATATAGATGTGTGTGTGATGTGTATGTATATGTTAAGTCTAATGGACAGGTAAATAGGAAGTTAATATTTGAAATTTCCTAACAAGGAATGCCTATTCCAGGAGTAGTCTGAGAGTCCGTAGAAACTCTTCTCTAAAGCCTGCACATGTGTGCGCTGGGGGTGGGAGACGGTTAATATGTGCAGCTTCAACTGTATCTCCGATCAACGCCAGAGGATTTGTTAGTTAGCATAATGCACATTAGAAATAACTTTTTAAGCTGGGAAGAGTGGCTCACGCCTGTAAGCCCAGCACTTTGGGAGGCTGAGGTGGGTGGATCACTTGAGGTCGGGAGTTTGAGACCAGCCTGGCCAACGTGGTGAAACTCCATCTCTACTAAACATATAAAAATTAGACAGGTGTGGTGGCATGTGCCTGAAATCTCAGCTACTCAAGAGTCTGAGGCAGGAGAATCGCTTGAACCCAGGAGGTGGAGGTTGTAGTAAGCAGAGATCACGCCACTGCATTTCAGCCTGGGTGACAGAGCAAGACTCCATCTCGATTAAAAAAAAAAAAAAAAGAATTTTTTATTGTTGATATAAGTGGTGTTCAAGATATGCAGGTAGGTTAGAAATATTACGCAGGCAGCTCACCCTTGCATGAACAGAGTAAACTAATCATCCTGTCTTAGGTTTGGGCAAATCCTAACACCTGTGAATTCAGAGGCAGGTCTTTGAGATTAATTGTGCACAGGACTGAGGAAAAGATGAGCCTGGGGTACTGATTAATCTGTGCTGCTGGTTAACACACCCAAGGCAGCTCAGCAGCGTTATCATCCAGACCAAAGAATCTACTACAGGCTCTACTTTTTTCACTGCTGTGTTCACAATTTGCTATGGAATAATCATATCACATATGAAGGAGGAGAGTTGTGTTCTCCCCAGTGTGGGGAGAGTCGAGATGGAAGGAAAACTCCACCGAACAAGTCAGTGAGGGAGCCGGTGAGGAGGGCTGATGCTTGAGTGTATGTATACAATGGAGCAGAGGTCTACTGAAGAGAAAGAGGTAGGAAATAAAGACTTTGTCTGAATGCAGAGAAATAGAAATTTAAAAAAACATTTAATTGAAGAGAACTTAAAACCTTTCTTTTAATTCCTTCTTGCATGTGCGTGCACACATACACACAGACACACCCCAACTTGGGGCAGTTACCCTAAGAATAATAAGTATGTCTGGTTGGGGTATTTTAAATACTAACTGCTTGCTCATGTGTATATTAAATCTAATGGAAATACTTTTGTCTTACAAGAATTCAGGTTAAAATACATCAGTTTCTGGGCAATGATTTTTTAGGTATGACCCCAAGAGCACAGGCAGCAAAAGCAAAAATAGACAAATGGGATTGCATCAAACTAAAAAACTTCTGCACAGCAAAGGAAGCAATCAACAGAGTAAAGAGGTAACCCATGGAGTGGGAGAAAATATTTGCAATATCTTGCAAATTATCTGTTAAGGGGTTAATATCCACAATATATGAGAAACTCAATAGCAATAAAACAACCTGATTAAAAATGGGCAAAGGACCTGAGTAGACGTTTCTCAAAAGAAGACATAAAAATGGCCAATGGTATATGAAAAAATTCTCAACATCACTAATCATCAGAGAAATGCAAATCAAAACCACAATGTGATATCATCTCATGCCTGTTAGAATGGCTATCATTGAAAAGACAAAAAATAAGTGTTAGCAAGGATGTGAAGAAAGGGAATTCTTGCACACTGTTGGTAGTAATGTAAATTAGTACAGCCATTATGAAAAAAGTATGGGTTTTCTCCCCAAAATTAAAAAATAGAACTACCGTATCACCTAGCATTTCCACTACTAGATACGTAACCAAAGGAAATGGAATTTGTATTTTGAAAAGGTATCTATGCTCCCATGTTTATTGCAACATCATACACAATAGCCAAGGTATGGAATCAACCTAAGTGTCTATTGATGGATGAATAAAGAAATATACAATGGAATATTATCCACCCTTAACAAAGGAGATCCTGTCATTTGTAACACAATGTGGATGACTGGCAGTCATTATACTAAACGAAATAAGGCAGACACAGAAAAATACTGCATGTTCTCACTCGTATGTGGGATCTAAAGAAGTCAAACTCAGAGAAGCAGAGGGAAGCATGGTGGTTGCCAGAGGATGAGGAGATGGGAGAAATGGGAAGACATTGGTTAAAGGATGAAAAGTTTCAGCTATGCAGATAAAAAGGTTTTTTTAAAGCATCATTTCCTGATGCCCCAGCTGAATGCCTCTTAAGAGGTACTACAAAAGTGATTTTTGGTAGGATGAAAGGGCCCATGGGCTTATATCAGGATATCTGTGTGTGTGTGCATGTGTGTAATTTAACACATAGTGTATGCTTGGAGGACTCTCCCAAGCCTTTTCACCTTATTTTGCTCCCTGTAGATACCATCACTGTCACAGGAAATTCTCTTCGTTTCATGGCTTTAAATCCCACCTATTTTACATTCTTAGTCTCCATCTCTCCCAAACCACTGAAATGAATATGCAACCTCCCAACAGACATATCAGACCTGACAGAGCTCCAGAGCAAGTGCTCCTCTCCAGCAAACCTGTTCCATCTTGTTCTTGACCTTGGTCAATGGCAGCGTCATATTCCCAAGTTTTTAAGGTTGGAGTCATCTTTGACTGCTGTCCTCCTCTCACAATCCTCATCTAACTCATCAACAAGTTTTATCAGCTAAATCTTGTTCTGAACTCAACAGGTTCTCGTTACTTTCTCCTCTATCACTGTAACACAAAACAAAACACCGTCATCCCTCACCGCAGTGGATCACCACAACAGCCACAATCCTTACTCTCCTCTCCCCTACGGTATATTCTAAACATGGCAGCTAGAATGGGAATCATACATATAACTCTGTTAGTCTCTTACTTAAAGCTCCCCAACAGCTTTCCCTCACACCTAAAATAACATCCAAAGTCTTCACCCTGGCCTATGTTAACATCTTACATAACCATAGTACATTTGTTAAAAACTAAGAAATTGATACAGGAACAATATGTTTAACTAAACTACAGATTTCATTTAGATATTCCTAGTTTTTCCACTAATGCCATTTTTCTGTTCCAGGTGCAATCCAGGATAGTACATTGAGTTTAGTTACACATCTCCTTAGTCTCCTCCAGTCTGTGTTAGTTTCTTAGTCTTTTAAACAATTATTATGATCTTTACAGTTTTGAAGAGTACTGGCCAGGTATTTTGTAGACGTACCATGCTCTGTTGTTTGTTTGCCATAGAAGTAAATGTCATGGGAAGACAAAAAGAAAAAAAAAAAAAAGGAACCTAGATGCTGTAGTTCTCAAAATTCCATTTCAGAAAACCCAATGAAAATCTTCTAGAATTTAGCTTTTTGGGGTTCCTAGGTGAATAAGTTTCTGATCCCAGAATCAGGAGATAGAAGGACTAAGGAGAACAGGAGAGCAAGGACTAAAACTTAAGAAGACTTTTCCCAAAAGCCCCCAACATATTTTTCCATCAATTTTTATTGGTCATAATTCTATATCGTGGCCACGGAAATGGAACAGCCTTCATTAGCTCAGTCTAATGAAGATCCACTCTCGTGGAGGTGGGATTAGGTTGTTTCTGAGTCATGGCTTCTGGAGGGAGGATAAACCAGCAAAGAAGGAGTGAGTAGGGAATGGTCCAGGATGGGGATGGGAAAGGGAATGGGTGTGGTAGATAACAAACAGTCGCTGCTAGAGTCTATATATTTTGTGTATAGGTAAAGTTTAAATGGAGCATGGCCTCCTAGGGGTAAGGCATGTCAGAAGTATGATATTTACCAAAAGTTGTCTGGCATGGATTAAAAAAATTTGTGATAGAGCTGGCATGGTGGTATACATCTGTAATCCCAGCTACTTGGGAGGCTGAGGTGAGAGGGTTGATTGAGCCCAGGAGTTGGAGTCCAGCCTGGGAAACATAGCAAGACCCCCATCTCTATTTTGTTTTAAGTTGTGATATATCTATACAGGAAGCACTACTCAGCAATAAAAATGTATGAACTGCTGGTATGTGCAACATCATGAATGAATCTAAAAGACATCGTGTCAAATGAAAGAAGCCTGACACAAAAGACTGCATACTGTAGGATTCCATTTCCATGACAGTCTAGGAAAAGCAAAACCATAGTGACAGAAAACAGATTAGTAGTTACCAGGGGCTAGGGAGGAGGGAGGTGACTGGATCCAAAGAGGAATTAGGGAACTTTTGGGGGGACCATTAAAATGTGCTACAAAGAGAAAACTACTCCTGGATCTTGGGAGATGGTACAAGAAGGGACAAAGGACATTGCAGGAAACTTTCATGATCTACACAGGGAATAGTTCTGTTGTTTCGAGAGACAGGGTAACCTACCCAGGCTTTTGTTTGGGCAAATGACAAAAATTTCTTCCTATTATTTATTTATTATTCATTCATCCATTCATTTATTTTTTGAGACAGCGCCTTGCTATGTTGCCCAGGCTGGAGTGCAGTGGTGCAATCACAGCTCAAGTGCCCAGCCTCCCTGGTAGCTGGGACTACAGGCTTGTGCCACTATGCCCAGCTAAGTTTTTTATTTTTTGTAGAGATGAGGTCTTGCTATGCTGCTCAGGCTGGTATTTTTGTAATTACATTTTTTTTCTATGTTTAAGGTGCACACCATGATGTTTTGATATACATACATAAAGTATCATTACTATAATCAAGCAAATTAACATTTCCATAATTTACCTAGTTACCTTTTTGGTGTGTTTGGTTAGAGCACCTAAAATCTACTAACTTAGCGAATTTCCAGTGCACAAGACATTATTAGCTATAGCCCTCATGCTGCACATTAGATTCCTGGTTTTACTTATCCTACATAACTGCTATTTTGTCCCCTTTGACCTATATCTTCTCATTTTCATGCTCCTCACCTGCCCTTGGCAACCACTGTTATACTGTTTCTATGTATTTGACTTTTTAAAGATTCCACATAGAAGTGAGATCATGCAATATTTTCCTTTCTATGTCTAGTTTATTTTACTTAGAATGTCCTTCAGTTTCATTCACATAGTAGCAAATGACACTCTCCTTCTTTTTTAAGGCCGAATAATATTCCATTATATGTGTGTGTCTATATATCTAACTCTATATAATAACAGCTTATTTATCCATTCATTGATGGGCACTTGTTTCCATATCCAGAATATTGTTAACAACGCTTAAATAAACATGGAAGTGCAGATATCTCTTCAGCATAATAGATTTTATTTGTTTTCAATAGATACCCAGTAGTGGGATTGCTGGGTCATATAGCAGTTCTATTTTTAATTTTTAAGGGAACCTTCACACTGCTTTCCATAATGGCTCTACCAGTTGACATTCCTACCAACAGTGTACCCTTTCTTCCACATCCTCGCCAACACTTGTTATGTTTTTGTCTTTTTAATGATAGTCATTCTAATAGGCATGAAGTGATACTCACTGTGGTTTTGGTTTGCACTTCTCTGATGATTAATGATGTTGAACATTCTTTTCATATACTGGTTGGCCATTTTTATGTCTTTTTTTTTTAAGTCTATTCAAATTCTTTGCTGATTTTGTAATCAGATTGTTTCCTTGCTATTGAATTGCTTGAGTTCCTAATGTATTTTGACGATTAACTCCTTATTTACCTAAGGTTTGCAGCTATTTCCTCCCATTGCATAGGTTGCCTCTTCACCCTGCTGATTGTTTCCTTTGCTATACAGAAGCCTTTTAGTTTGATGTAGTCCCACTTGTTTATGTTTGCCTTTGTTGCCTGAGCTTTTGGTATACTAGCCAACAAATTTATTGCTTAGGCCAATGTCAAGTAGCTTTCCCCTTATGTTTTCTTCTATGAGTTTTACAGTTTCTGGTCCATGTTTAGGTCTTTAATCTATTTTGAGTTGACTTTTGTCTATGGTATAAGATAAGGGTCCAATTTCATTCCTTTCCATGTGAATATTCAGTTTTCCCAGTACTATTTATTTAAGAGACTCTCTTTTTCCCAATGCATTTTCTTGGTGCCTTTGTCAAAAATTAGATGACTTCATATTGTATTATTAGGTTTATTTCCAGACTTCCTCTTTTGTTCTATTGGTCTTTGTGTCTGTTTTTATGTCAGTACCATACTGTCTTGATTACTACAGCTTATAAAATCACATAAAAATCAGTTGCATTTCTTTATGCTAATATTGATCTATCAAAAATAAATTGAATAAAACAATCCCATTTATGATAGCATCAAGAAGAATAAAATACTCACAAATAAATTTAACCAAGGAGGTAAAAGATCTGTACGTGGGAAACTATAAAGCATTGATAAAAATAAATTGAAGAAGACACAAATAAATGAAAAGATATCTTACATTCATGAATTGGAAACATTAATACTGTCAAAATGTGTACGCTACCTGAAATGATATACAGATTCAGCACAATCACTATCAAAATTCCAATGGCATTTTTCACAGAAATAGAAAAAAAATGTAAAAACTCATATGGAAGCACAAAGATTTTAAATAGCCAAAGCAATCTTGAGAAAAAAAAAGCAAAAGTTGAAGGCATACTGATTTCAAATTATCTTACAAATTTCATTTCTGTGTTCTTTAGAATATCAATGAATGAGCTGGGAGTAGTGGCTCATGCGTGTAATCCTAGCACTTTGGGAGGCCGAGGGGTGGATCACCTGAGGTCAGGGGTTTGAGACCAGCCTGGCCAACATGGGGAAACACTGTCTCTACTAAAAATACAAAAATTAGCTGGACATGATGACGCATTCCTATCATCCCAGCTACTCAGGAGGCTGAGGCAGGAGAATCACTTGAACCCACGAGGTGGAGGTTACAGTGAGCCGAGATTGCACCATTACACTCCAGCCTGGGTGACAGAGTGAGACTCTGTCCAAAAAAAAAGAAAAGAAAGAGAAAGAAAGAAAAAGAAAGAAAGAGAAAATCAATGAAGAGTTGGCAAATATAGGACTTGTAAGAGGGCTGACAATAACATGTGAGTTGAACTCTGGTCCTTAAATACCAGCAAAAGGACTTTAATTAATTAAAATATAGTTCTCCTTAAGAAAAAGCCTTTCTCGTGTTTTACAGGGCATTATGCATTTAATTTTAGTGTCCTTAGCTTTTTGGGTTACCTGTTGTCTCATATGACTAGGACTTTTGATAGGGTTTGTAATTGACATATATTGACTTTATAAAAGATCCTTCTTACTGAACTATATTCCCTGTTTACCATGGTCCTAACCAAACATGCCTGTCACTGATTCTAATCAACTGTGGAAATCCCAGCATCTAGCAGGAAGAGGACAGAAGTGGGATGCTTTTGGTTAAGGAGACCTGTACACTTTTCAAGTCATATTACACATGCACCTGCCTATTCTGTGATAATTCTCACTACAAGCTTCTGAAAGGCAGTGCATGAGAATGCCTAGGAGATGCCTAGGTTAAGAAACTTGGTCCAAACAATTGGTGTGAATAGTATCCCAGGGTCATTTTGGGCCTGGTGAAGGTTTTTAAAAACTTGTTATTATTGATGTAGATTTGTTTCCATATGTATTGGCTGTACATATACATATCCCTGCATTCTGATTATTAAGCATGGGACTTTGTAAATATGCATTACACTCTGACATAGCTTTATTTCCAAGTCTGGAAACATAACTATCTATTCTAGCACTGTGATATAAACACATTCATTTGCAGACACATGGTTTTCAAAACTGTAGATCAAGTGCTAATACTGGAAATAGAAAAAATCCACTTCACATTGCAAAGAGGAATAAAAAGGTCCACTTTACACTGTAATCAACTTGCTTGCCATACACTCTTCTTGAGAAGGGGATTATGCAATTAGTGGTAACAGAAATGCTGGGAATTCTATGAAGGAAGGACACCACAGGCTGTGATTCACAAATTCTTGTTCAAAAGTAGATACCCCAGCTCCATCACTAGAAATTGTGACTTATTAGATCTCAGATGAAGTTCAATAATCTTTTTTTTTTAACCATCAGAAACGATTAGCATATATTTAAGAAACAGATCCAATTTTGTTTATTTTTAATTTTTTAGTGATAGGATTTCATGATGTTGTCCAGGCTGGATTCAAACTCCTGGACTCACTTGATCCTCCCACCTCAGCTTTCTGAGTTAGCTGGGATAGTAGGTGGTGCCACTGCACCTGGTTGTTCAAGAATCTTTATTGCTAAGTTTTAATAAGTACCCCAGGTGATACCAATTCTGTGCCCTTTGAGCCATTGTTTGAAAGAAACATTTTCTAACATATCTAATCAGACATTTGCTTTTTTTCAGGATTTTACATGAAGCAAAAGTGACCCAGACTCTTTTCTCCTTTTATTGCCAAAATGCAAAGAAAAGAGTCCTCATCTCTCATAAAATGACTACACTTAAAAGTGAAAAAAAAAAGAAATGTGGGATTTTTAAGAAAAGTATCATCAGCTGTCAAATGTCATGAATATGTCTTGATTAATGGGCCACATTACCCAAAACTCATTATCTTCCCCAAAACCACCATTATCAATACATGCACAAAATGCACTGACACAATAGTTTTCTACCTTGGCCTGTCAATGAAGTTATTGAAATGAAATTGCCAACTCATTTCCATTATTCTGTTCAATTTATCACCCGTTTTGAGAGCTACACCACAATCGATTCTATTACACACTTTCCTGCAACTCCTCACTTGATAATGAAGTAATCAAAAGAGTCAGGGTTTTACCTATAAATATTATTTCATTTTATACTTTAGATGAATTTCAGGATCCTTGCATGCACTGTGCCCTTAATTAGTAATTGCTGAGTGCATGAACAAAATATTGGGCTGAATCACATTATTGTATATAGCAATAGATCAAATCATATTTTTAGCAAAGCCAGTCATGAGCTGATTCTTAAAGAAACCCATGGTGATCATTTTAGAAAAGTGAAGACAATTTTTTTATTTGGTAAGGAAAACAATTATACTTTAATGTTTTTTTGTAAACCTTTCATTTTGAAATAATGTTATAATAAATTACAAAAGGTACAAAAATTATTCAGAGGGTTCCCTTACCATCTTCTTAGGGTAAGTTGCAGATGTGATATCCCTTTACCACTTCATATTTCAGTTTATACTCCCTAAAAACAAGAACACTCTACTATATACCTTGAGCACATCGGGGGGGGGGGGCGGGGAACAACTATCCAATTTAATCTATCAAATCCACAGAATCCACTGAGTATGCCACAAAAGTCATTTATACGTTTTGGATCCCATTCAAGATCACATGCTGCATTTAGTGCTGTCATCTCTTTACTGTCCTTCAATCTGGAACAATCTTTACTATCATAGTCTTGACATTTTTAAAGAGTACAGGCCAGTTACTTGATTTTTCTCTCAATTTGCATTTCTCTGATGTTTTATCCTGACTTACATATTTATGTATAAGAAATGAAACTACATTCTTGGCGTATCATATCAAGATGCAGCACAAGGCTGATTTGCCCCATTGCTGGTTTTCATTTATGTAAAATTTTACCAGTTGATGAAGATGATATCTCCCAAGTATTTACAGCTGCATGTTAAGTAATAAGTATGCTGTACTTATTAATAATTAATAATGTATTAATGAACATTTTTAGAGATATACTTTGAGACTAGGGAAATATCCTGCTCCTCATCAAAATTTTATCCACCAATTTTAGTAGCTATTGATGATTCTGGCCCAAATCAATTATTAAGATGGTGGTTGCCAAACGGTGGTTTTCTAATTCTATCTTTTCTTCTTCATTTATTAGTTGCATTCTACCATAGAGTTCCTTTCTCTATCAGCATGGACTGATGGATTCTTATTTTAATCAAAGGGTTAAATTTGTCATTGTCATTAACTATTTTACACCTTAAAGTGTCCAAGATTGGCCAACAGGAACCTCTTCAAGCTGACTTCTATATTCTTTTGACATGTCTCCATAATTCTTTAAGTACTTTCTCATTTCCTTGGAGAACAAATTATTCTGGTTTTATCCACTACACCAAGGAATCCTGGTTCCTTTTATTGAAGGATGGTATGAAGAAACCAATGTCTGAATGTTAGGTGTGTTCATTGCTACTGGGGTGCCACTGCTTTTAGGCCTTCTCAGTTGACAAACCTAGGAAATATATCAACATATACACACACATATACACTTCTATCTTTCTATCTATAATCTCTTTGGATCCAAAATCATTTTACATCTTCACTTTCAATTTCAAGCCACTTAACTGGATCTCTTGCCTTTCTATATCGGTTATTCTGTTCTCCAACAGTGAGATGACTGGCTCGAATATTCCTAATGTATGTACTTTTTTGCTCAATTCCCTAGCACATAAACCAATCTCTTGGCCATGTCAGCAAAAATAGAGATACATCCTGTCTCTATTAAATACATATATCTAAAATACCCCCCACATATATACACATATATATGAAATCAGATATTCTATGTATAAGAAATCATACTATGTTGCTATATCAGGAATCCCATATAATACACAAAATGTATCAATGTTAAAATATATATCTAATTTCTATAAATATCTGATTTCACAGATGTGTTTTTTAAAAGACAAGTACACAGTAAGGCTTTCTTCTAACGAGCCTGGAGCCTGCTGTTCATACTTCCACAGTGTTATTCCTTCATGCTCTGTCTGGCCCTCAAGGAGCTGCTAGCCTCAGAAATGCAGAGCTACAGCTGGGCACTGTGTCTCACACCTGTAATCCCAACACTTTGGGAGGCCAAGGCGGGTGAATCACCTGAGGTCAGGAGTTTGAGACCA
Organism: Sapajus apella; assembly: GCF_009761245.1. NCBI lineage: Eukaryota > Metazoa > Chordata > Mammalia > Primates > Cebidae > Sapajus > Sapajus apella. The sequence goes on along the minus strand of NW_022436999.1, from coordinate 1,257,717 downwards.
GTCTGTCCAAAATGATGAAACCCCACCTCTACTAAAAACACCAAAACATGAGCTGGTGGGCACCTGTAATCCCAGCTACTTGAGAGGCTAAGGCAGGACAATCACTTGAACCCCAGAGGCAGAGGTTACAGTGAGCCGAGATTGAGCCACTGTACTCCACAAGAGTGAAACTACGTCTCCAAGAAAATAATAAAAAATGCAGAGCTCCTCAAAGCAGAAGTTCACCCAGTCATCACCTTTCTTTCCATGCACAGCCCGTTATTTAACTGTGACAAACAGCTGCAGCCAGCTCCACAACCTGCATGAGCCAAGTATTGAGCCTAGGGAAGGAAATATTTTTTATTTCAACTTTAATAAATAACTGGGACATCTGTTAACAATTCTATTTTATTCACAAGGCGGGGGATGGCTTCTCTTGGTTGCATGTTTTCCCCCAGGTTTCTGTGGCTCCTCTTGTGGGCTAAGCCTACCATAGCACACATATCTGCTTGTGGACTGTCCCATTCGACCTGAAGGCTTCAGGGCAGAGACTGCTTCCTTTCTCCATTTCTAATGCTAGCAGAGGGTCTAACACTGAGCAGGTGCTATTTGTTTATTGAATAAAAGAATGACTATATTCATTAATCAATGTAGAATGGTGGGAAAAGATACATTTTGGGAAGGAGACTTTACTCTTTAACTTTTGGACTCATGTGAATGAAGAGTCCAGGTCATCCATCCTTAGAAGCATTTAGGTATTTTAAGCTTTTTCCCCCTTTTCTGGTGACATACTACAATTCAATAATCTCGAATTTATTCTTGATATTGATAGCATTGATATTGCACATAAATCCCATGGTTACATCCAGCACTAATGATCTTGTCCTATGTCCACCTGCAGCTTCCTGAATCTGTAAATAAACATCACATTTCAAATCTCCCACGTTAAAGAAAGGCATCAGTTCAAGTCACGTTCTCATTTTCTGTCAACTTTTTTCTCCTTCCCTCAAGAATATTTGAGAGTCAATTTTCTCGAAAGCACTTTTGTAGTGTTCCAGATAGGAATCATCTTATAACACTCCCAATGCAGCGCGTGGTGTGCATGTTGAATAAATAAAAATGATGAGCTCAGGAACAATATCACCGACGATCGCGGTGTCCCGTTTTAGTTTAGAGGGCGCCAGCAACACGTCAGTGAGGGAGTCGGAAGACACGGGGCACCTCACCCCGGGCCGGGAATCCCTAAGAGAACCTTAACGCCACTGAAGTTTCCAGACGGGGTCAGTCTGGAATTGACGAAAGGAGCCTCCGCCCGGTCGAGGCAGTCTCCCGGTTTTCTCGCGGCTTCTGGAGGAGGAGGAATTTCTCGGTTTTCTCCTCCTCGGGCAAATCACGGTCTGCGCCTTCCGCGGCGCTGGGAACAGGTGAGCCCGGCGGCGGCGCCCTCGGGACGCGCACAGGTGCTGGTCCCCGCCCGCCGGCCCCTCCCTGCACCACGCGGTCCGGGCCCAGGTGCCGGCGCCCAGGTGCGCGGGGCACGGGGCTGCAGCTCCGCTCGGCATCCGACAGCGGGCGCTGCTGCAGCAGCTCGCGGGCCTCGGAGCTAAACGGCTTCGCGAGTTGGGGCAGCTCCTCGCGCTCGGCCCTGCTCGGCGGCGAGAGCTCCGCCCGGGCGCCGGGCTTCCACAGCCGCGAGAGACGGCGGGCGCCGAGGGGACGGGCCGACCTCCGCGCACCATTTGCTGGCCCGGTGCGGGTGGGCGAGCGGCGAGCGCCCGGGAGAGCGGAGAGCCAGGCCAGCCCGGAGTGCGCCGGAGACACCCCGAGCGCCCCGCGTTCTGGCACCATGCGACCCGCCGCGCGTCCTCCTCGCGGGCCCGGGGCTTCGCTCTCCGCTCGCTGAGCCCCTGCGCTCGCCACCACGGAAACTCGGAAAGAGGAGGCGAGGCTGTGGGGAGCGGCGCGGGGACGGACTAGGCTTCCCCTCCGCCCCCAAGAGGCTGCCGGTCCCCGGTTCCCTGGGCTTCTCCAGCTTTATCATGAACCTGGCGCAAGGTTGGCTTTAGGAGAAATTCAGGAGCCGGAGAGTCAAGGCAATTCTTTGGTTGCTAAGGTAATTGTAGTTGAGACAAAAATGGGCAAGAAACAAACGGGGGAAAACATGGTTTAAAACAGTATCCCCCCTCCCCACCCCGTATGTGTTGATTTCATCTCCTGGGTGTGGGTGCTTGTCCATTTCAGATGCGTGACAGGTGCCCGTGTGTGTGTGTCTGCAGTTTGGGACTGTGGAAGCACGAGCTTACATAAGTGGTTAGGCAAGCTGGCGTGTGGACTTGTGTGGGATGGGTGCAGGTCTGCATATAAATCATGTTCCTGGGTTTCTGGGTGTGAAGCGCACACCGACGGGGACGAGGGTGCAGAGGATGGCGCTTTTAGGTACTTCCAGCCTTCCGATGTTGTGATCGCAGGTAGGACAGCTTTGCCTCTAAATCAGGCGTTCATTAACTTTTTCTGTGAACGAGCTCGCCCATTTGTGGTCTGGAAGAAAAGAAGGCGAGTCTCCGTGGTGAGGTGTGGAGGGCAGGGGCGGGTGGGGAGGTCTGTTGTTTGGGAACTGCGCTAGCAAAGGAAGCGGTGGCTATTCGCTAGGAGAGAATGACAACTGAACTGATTGCGTGAGGAGTGGAGAGACCGTGTTTACAGTCACCGGCAGGCTGCGTAAAAAGTGGTCCAGTGAGACCAGGGAAAGTGACCCAGAAAATTTAATTTTGTTCAGAATGAAAGCTGCTGTATGTCATTTTTTCCCCTTAATTTGACGGAGTGGGAATGTTATTTTCTTTCTCTCTTGTTGAGACCAGTAGCGTTTCTATGTTACAAACCGAGGCTATTTGGGGTCTCATGGACTTGGAATTATCAATGCTTAGGAGGTGAGTTCTGATCAATATCTTTAACAGCCCCAAAGAAAAACTGCAGAGATAATCGAGATTAGGTAAAATCTACCACGGGACTCTTTTCTCTCCAGAGTGGGTGAGAGATGGAAGCACTGGACTTGTAAGTATCAACATGGAGTTAGAGAATGAGCTACAAGTTTGTGTGTGTGTATGGTCTGTTAAAAAGTGTAAGACTTAAAGGAGACTGTTAGGTTTAGTTTAATGTGTTGACAACACGGCTCTTATAGATCAATTTTCATAGGCAAATAGGTAATTACATGGAGTGGGAGCTGGGATGTTGGTGGGAAACTTTCTGTAAGGTGCATATTCTTTATTCTTAATTTATTACTTTTGCAATGGGTGGGACTACTCTGTGAAGGAAAGTAGAGGGCTGAGGGAAATTTGGTGAGACTCTTGAGAGAGAAACCTTTGCAAGCCAAATCTTTCATGCTAAATAGGGAAAGCCTAGATGATGAATTCTGAGTTCTTTGATACCGTACCACTTTTAAGCTAAGTTGTCGTGTAAATGTGATCTTATGCACTATAAACTATAGCTATATGTGGAGAGAGAGTCTATTTCCAATAACTCGTCCTTTCCTGAAAGCATCTGCAAGTTCTAGAAATGTCAGCTGTTAGGGGGTATTGTGATGAAGGAGAGAGGCCACCGGTGTTTCCTTTTTATATTGATGCCAGCAGATCTTAACTTCCAATTTTCTTTAAGGAATTTCAGTTAACATTCACTAAATTTATATTGCTGAGAGTTTCAGTAAAACAAGATTAGTTTTTCTTTGAAGCAATAAATTTCATCTTATCAAGTGAAACATTACAACAATGCTTTTTTGGCAGAAATGTTTATTTAAATGAGTTCATTTTCATCATTTACTTTTGATATGCAGAATAAGATCCCCAACATAGATGTTTTTGAAGTCCGTAGACGTTTCTTGAGAAAGAAAAAAAAAAATTTAAGGTTACTGTGGCCAATGAAATTTGCCAGTAATTTTGGATGTCTCATTGCCTACAGGGACATAATTTTATGTGAAAGCAGGATCCTTTTGTTTCTTATGTCTCTCATCTTCTCCCATGCATTTTATCCCCTGAACTCCTAAGACTTTGCCAGGAATTGCTGAACATTCTGCTTTGTGCCAGGGGTTAAATATCAGGGGGATGGAAATAAGGAGCCGTGTGTCATATAAACGTATTTCAAAAGGATGCTTCCATAGCTCTGAATACTGGGATTAATTTTTCCTTTAGCTTCGCAGTTAGCTTGTCTTAATTCATAGTGCTCTGAACCTAGGAATGCATTTAACCTCTTCTTAGTGCCAGCTGGAAGGAATATATTTACCAAATTTCATCTTCATTGTAACATATGGCATGATATAAATAATTACTATACACACACTATCCTGATGTATGGAAAGAAACAGAATTACAAAATAAACTTTCATGTTGAGTGATATGGATATAATATTTCAAAAAAACAATTTTAACTTTTCCCCTGATTCCAAAAGCAATATTTAGCTATTGAGAACAATTCAGGAAAATACAAAGAAAAAAAATAAAGGTTATCCATAATCTGCTAAGGAGGGGAACCACTATGAATGTGTCTTTAAGTGTATATTCTTCCAAATATTATTCTAGTCAATTATTATATTTCTACCCAGTCACCCCTCTACCAGAAATTTTTATAAATATAAGATATAACTAGGAAATATAACTTGGAAATGTATTAAAGGTTTGGGAAATTACTGCTTGTTTATGGAATGATTTTGATCAGATATTAGTTTTTATTGGTGGTCCTTATTTTCAAAGAGTAGGTTCTTTTTCTGCTCTTTGAGAGCAAGTGTTTGCACTTTGGGCTGGTAATACTTGGGGCTTCCTATCGGATTTAGGGATTAAATCATCAGAAAAGAAGGAGATTGGCCATTGGGGGTGGGAGACCTGAGTTCTGGTTGCGGTTACTCAGTCAACTTCTCCTGTGGCCTCTGGGCCTCTGTTTCCTTAAAGGGCAAAAGGCACTTTTAGATTTAACTCGGTAAGCTAATGAGTATTTGTTGCTTTGACATGAGAATGATCTTTGAAGAGGGCTCATTCAAACACAGAAACACCTGGGGGTCACCCCCAGAGTCTCTGATCCATTTGTCTGGGGTAGGGCCTGAGAATGTGCCTATCTGACAAGTCCCCAGATGAGCTGACTGCTGGTTTGGTGACAGTGAAAACTAGAGGGTAAGAGTATTAGGGTTCTCTTAGAAGAACAAAACTAATATATATATGATATGTGTATGTAATATATATACACACATATATGTGCATGTGTGTATATATATAAAGGGGAGCTTATTAAGTTATTAAGTATTAACTTACCTGATCACAAGGTCCCACAATAGGCTATCTGTAAGCTGAGGAGCAAGGAGAGCAAGTCCGAGTCCCAAAACCAAAGAAATTGGAGGATGTTCGAGGGCAGGAAGCATCCAGCATGGGAGAGAGATGAAGGCTGGGAGGCTAGGCCCCTCTCTCCTTTTCACACTTTTCTGCCTGCTTTATATTCACTGGAAGCTGATTAGATTGTGCCCATCAGATTAAGGTTGAATCTGCCTTCCCCAACGCACTGACTCAAATGTTTAATCTGTTTTGGGCAACACCCACACAGACACACCCAGGATCAATACTCTGTATCTCCTCAATCCAATCAAGTTGACACTCTGTATTAACCATCACAAGCCCGCCCCTTATCAATTTGAACCCATACACAGCTCCTGAGATCATACATAACCTTCAAATAAAGACAATAATTAGTCATAATTATGCCTAACATAATACAACTATCCTTCCTACAGCCGGAAATGCACCAATCCCCAACCCAAATACTATTACATAAAGTTAACAATACTTAAATGCTGATGTGAAATCATTAAATCTTATGTCACATGACAGAGAAAAAGGAAATTAAATAAAGATATTTTCTTAGAGCAAGTGTATATATGCACATACATGTTTTTAACTAAAGGAGGAAATACTCATGACAGTTACAGTACTCATTTCTGCAGCTGGTCATGTGATCATAGCTGGTAATGATGTGACTACCTTTTTCTACTACCCATTTTGTATTCCTTTTGCCTGCAGCAAGCACCTCAGCAGGTTGTGGTTTTTTTCTTGGTGGAGTGACCCAAACTTTCATTCCTGAAGAGTCTGGACCATTTGTAGCCCTGCCTGGATTGGGCTGTTGTAGTTTCTCATTGACCTTAATCACAGGGATGGTAATACTAAGAGACACCCTAATGGATCTCCTGTGTTCCATATGTGTTCTTCTTGACCTCCGCTATAGAGTAGTAGACCGATTTCATCTTGTTAGTCTGCGTCAATCACCCCAGCCAACACTGTAACTCCCTTCTTAGCCTATTGATTTAAAGGTAGGAGGAGCCCAAAGTGTCCAGGTGGCAATCTTAACTTCTAGTTTAATGGAATCACTGTTGTGTCTCCTGGTGGCAGCATTTCTCCCTCTGGAACTAAGACCTCTAGGCCAGCAGAATGTAATGTCGTGGGAACAGGAAGCAGAGCTTTTGCTAGTGGATCACTAGGGGTGATGGTGAGTGGTGCCACTTTCACTTCCACCCCTTGATTCCTGTACCTGTGAATCCTTACTATGGGAGAAACAGTACCATATATCGAATGCTGATTCAAAGCATACACAGTCTTCTGGAGAACTTTGCCTCAGCCCTGCAAATATTGTCACCTAGTTGGGGTTGTAATTGTGACTTCAAAAGGCCATTCCACTGTTCTATCAATCCAGCTGCTTCAGGATGATGGAGAACATGGAAAGAACAGTGAATTCCTTGAGCACAAGCCCACTCTCACACTTCTTTGGCCATAAAATGAGTGCCTTGGTCAGATGCAATGCTGTGTGGAATATCATGATGCTGGATAAAGCATTCCGTGAGTCCACAGATGGTAGTCTTGACCAAAGCATTACATGCAGGATAGGCAAACCCATATCCGGAGTAAATATTCCAGTGAGGACAAATCTCTGCCCTTTCCATGATGAAAGAGGTCCAATATAATCAACCTGCCACCAGGTAGCTGGCTGATCACCCCGAGGAATGGTGCCATATTGAGGGCTCAGTGTTGGTCTCTGATGCTGGCAAATTGGGCACTCAGAAGTGGCCATAGCCAGGTCAGCCTTGGTGAGTAGGAGTCCATGTTCCTGAGCCCATGTGTAACATTTATCCCTGCCACCATGGCCACCTTGTTTATGGGCCCATTGGGTGATGATGGGTGGCTGGGGAAAGAGGCTGAATGATGTCCACAGATCATGTCATCCTGTCCACTTGATTATCAAAATCCTCCTCTGCTAAGTATGGCTATGCCAATTGTGCATTCTAGCACTGGGAAAATTATCCCAGTATGAGTTTGGGGACCCACTGGACCCACTATAAGTTGGACCTGAGCTAAAACTCCATTAATTACCTGACCTCCATAAGCCTCTAGTTTAACTGGAGGATGGTGATGACATTTTGTGTCCCCTGGAATATCAGCTCAGAGCCAGTGTCCAGTGGTCCCTGAAATGTCAGATCATTTCCCTTTCCCCAGTGCACAGTTACCCTGGTAAAAGGCTGGTGGTCTCCTTGGGGAAGAATGAGAGAACGATTCACTGCATAAATTTTTGGTAATATAGTTAGGGCCCTTCCTCAAGGAGACCCAGCTTCCCCTTTATCCAAGGGGTTCTGGGTCTGTAAAGTGGCTCAAGTCTGGAAATTGAGGAACTGTGATTCTGTGTTTTTGTAATTCAAATTAGTCTTTTGTCTATTCAACCTAAAAGTTTTCTCTTTTATATAATTTAAGTAGGAATGCAGTAGGCTTCCCAGCAATTTCTAGGAACCCCATGATTCATTAGCCAATGCCAGAGCTCTACGCAAGTCAGACTATTCTGATTGCCACTTTGCCTCAGCTGTCCACTGTGGTAACTGTGCCCACCTTGCCTTTGATGGTTGATTGCTGCCATTTGGCCCCTGCCACCTCAGGATCCAGTTGTTCCCATTGTATTTAAATTTTGTAGTTGAGTGACTGTGGTTCTCACCATTAAATCTGACATACAGAGAAGAGCAATTATGGGGCTCTTCAGAGATGCAGGTGCTGCCCTCACAAGTCTATTTTGCAAGGCATTGGTCAAGGGTACATCTTCTGGACTCTCCCAGCTGGGATGAGTAGGTCTGAAGGGACTAATCCACTCTGTCATTCCAATCTCCCTAAGTCTTTGGATCCCTTCCTCTACATTAGACCAAGGGAGATCAGGCATTTTCAGCTTGCTCACAGTGGGCTGCCTTCAAGAGCTTGTGTCTGTTTCTCCACAATTTTGGCTCTTTCTCTACAGGAGACAAGACTCTCACTCGGGGCAATCCTAGCAGGTTTGAGGCTCGGTATCTGCTTCTGAAGCCATCAGACAGAATCCCTGAGTTCACTATTTTCTTTCATCAGTTTGTCCATTGAGCTTAGGAGCAACCAACCAGCTTCATTATGTTCCTTGTTTCTCCACATAGGTCAAATGTATTATGTGTAGAGTCACTAAACTTACCTCTCATGAGTGGTGAATAAGTGTCAAATGCATTTATTTGGCATAACTCTTTAAACAATTTCTGCCAAGGACTATTGGTGTTTTCTATACTATTAGAGTCCTTAGCATTTTGGGGTCTAATCATATTAAGCAGCCAACTCCAGAAACCCCAAAACCAAGGAAAGAACTCCATTCTGAATGTTCTACTCCTCTAGAACCACTCCTGGCACCAAAATATGTATTAGGGTTCTCTTAGAGGGACAGAATTAATAAAATATATATATATATATATATCTCATTCATATATATGATATAAATATCTTGTATGTATATGATATATATAAACTCCCAATATGTACAATAAAAAACTCCCTGATATATCTATATATATCTTATATATGATATAAATAAAATATATCTTTATATGATATATAGATATAAGATATTTATAAGATATATGTAAGATATATGTAAGATATATAGATATATCAGGGAGTTTTTTATTTATCTTATATATATGATATATATCTTGGGGAGTTTATTAAGTATTAACTTACACTATCACAAGGTCCCACAATAGGCTGTCCGTAAGCTGAGGAGAAGGAGAGCCAGTCCAAGTCCCAAAACTGAAGAACTTGGAGTTGGATGTTTGAGGGCAGGAAGCATCCAGCATGGGAGAAAGATGTAGGCTGAGAGGCTTGTCTCGTCTCTCCTTTTCACGTTTTTCTGCTTGCTTTATATTCACTGGAAGCTGATTAGATTGTGTCCACCAGATTACACTGAAGGCAGAGGGTGGATCTGCCTTCCCTTGCCAGCTGGGGGAACACAAATGTGTGTGTTGCCCAAAAGTTTAATCTCTTTTGGGCAACACACACACACACAGACACACCCAGGACCAATACTCTGTATCCCTCAATCCAATCAGGTTGACAGTTTTAACCATCACAGTAAGCTCCTTGGGACCAAAAAGCCTATTTGACTTTTCTTTGCATCTGTTCATCCAGTGTCCCAAAATATAGTTGCCAATAGGTGTTCAGTAAGCATTGGTTGAATCGATATCAGTTTCTCTTAGGATTATCTTTCTGGAGTAGTCAAGACAAAAGAATAATCCAGAATTTGGAAACATTAAGACTGTAATAAGAGTTCCAATCATTCAAGGACCACAGTACTTCAAACTGTAAAGAAAGCAAAAATGCTTATTAGTAGGCAGTTAAAATGATCATTAAACCTATTGAGTTACATTAAATAACAACTAGGAATATCTGCTTGAGATGTTACAAACCACAAAGCCTGCCAAATACTTCACTCTGAGACCTGGAAGGGGCCATTTATTTTCTAACACATACACATATTCCAAAAGAGAGGGGTTTGCTATTACCCCAGTTATCAAGGCAGCAGGTAAAGCAAGCAATCGCCCCTCTCTCCCCATCCACCCCATCCCTCCCATCAAGAAAAAAGGCAGAGCAATGCCCTTTAGAACTCTATCAGCATTCTGTTAGATAGGTCCCAATTTTATGATTGAAGAAATTTAAAACTTCAGAGGGAGAAATAAACCTGCATACATCCACAAAGCGAAGTAGCAGCATCAAAAATAAAATCCAGGACTCCTGACACCAAAGGGTGGTCTTCTTCACCGTTTCCCTCTGGTAATCTTGAATATGTGTATTTGATAGGAGATTCTAGCTGGCTGAAATACCCTAGTTAGAACTTTTGGTTGTCCTTATTTGGCTGCCTTTTATATAGAAAATTTATCTTTTCCTTCTTCTTAGGTGCTAGTAACATAGGGTGGTACAAGCAACCACAATTTTTATGTGTGGTAACTTCAAAAAAAGTGTAAATATTTGGATAAGAACAAAATAGATACTCATTTAATAATAGCTCAGGCTATTCAAATAGATGTTCATTTATTAATAGCTCAGCCTATTCAAATGAATTGTCCTAGAGGCTGTCTTGGTATTTCACAGTAATTTGGTTAAACCATCAAAGAGAAAGCCACCTTTAGATCTGTCCATGGTAGAGTTCACCCATTCACTAGTATCTGCTTGACCCAAGAGCCTATTTTCTTGCACGCATGGAAGCATTGCATTCTACAAAGCCAGCTGAGGTGAGGTCCCCTGCACGAATGAAAGCTGGTGATGGCAGCAGTGCTCCCTTGGAAATACCCCAGGCACCTGTGTTGCTCCCGTGAAGACCTGGCTGGCCTGGAGCCCAGAGAGAGAATTGCTATTATTTGCTCTTAAAGGAGCACAGCAGGCATTTTAAAATCGTATTGATTGTGTTTCTGAACCTTAGTTTTCTCATCTGTGAAAGAATAATTTAAAAAATACACCTTGAGTATGTGTAACCATGAGGAGAATGCAGGACCCCGTATGAAGTACAGGGTATAGAAAGCATAGACACTTAAGAAGATGGGACTCTCACAGCACAGTGCCTGTTTTCTAATAATTTTTATCATGAGTCTGTTGAGAAATAAGTATTTCAGGATAATGGTTCCTTTTTCTGTTCCTGAGGAATTGCTCTGGTAGTCCAGCATTTGACGGGCCCCCAAGTCTCTGAGACTCCTGCTCCACAGTTCTCACATTGGAAATTGAGGAGTCCATTAGAAAGCAAGTGGCCCAGACGTCTGAGTGGGAGAAGGCAGCATGGGCAAGACCTTTGTGATAACCAAAGATGCCTCCGTTTCCTGGAGGTTAAAGACCATTAATCACCAGCAGGAAGAGAAGTGAAAAAGGAGACTGCTGCTGCATTGATAGGGCTTACGCCAGACCCCCAGAGCAAGCCCACATTTTATTTTTTCTCTGCATCCTTGGGGTTTCTTACAGTGCTTGGCACATAGTAGGAGTCTGGTAAATGTTTGCTGAGTTATTGAGTTGCAGAGTGACAGCTGTGGGTGGGGGAGGAAGGATCGGCCAGTATTGATAGGAATTCATGGACTAGTGTCGGTACATGGATTATGAGCGTGGATGCAAGGTGCATGTGGTTACAATATGGTTACAGCACTCATTCTTGTTGCTTTCTTGATTTTGCCTGGCAAGATCCACTTCATATCCATGATATAGTGAGACTGTCATCCTAGCTTCTAGTTTTACATTAATGTTTATCTACCCCATTGAGTGTTGGTCTGTTTGGCTTTTTTGTTTTATGATTTATGTTTAGAATTTTATCTCCACCTCCAGCACAAGGCCAATGCATATAGTAAATGCTTGATAAAAATTGACTGCCAAAACAACAACTTGCTCAGCCTGCAAAATTATGGGTCCGTCATATGGCTGTGGACTGATCTTGCAAAATAACAATCGGCATTTGTTAAGCTTTTTCAAGTCAAAGTCCTTTAAGAGATGTTAGGTGCAATTATGCCCATTTTATAGATGAGGAAACTGAGTGGAAACAAGATTCAGCCACTTGCCCAAAGTCAGATGGTCATTGAGGAACCAAGATTTAAACTCATGTCTTATCTGACCCCGAAGTCCAGAGTCTCTTTCATATATCACAAGATGGGAAATAAACAGAGACCCTACCCTTGAGATCATTTTGGTTGTATTGGAGAGATGATAGGAATAAATAGAAAATTGGCAAGACAAGATGTTAAATGATAGTTTAGGAAAAAATGCGGGGGATTTTGTAAGTCAGATTTGGTAGCAAATAGATGATGAAGACAATAAGTACATTATAGTTTACCTCAGAGACAGCATTCTGTCATCAGATCTGGAAGAGACAGGCTTTGGGAAATAGGAAGAAATTTGATAGGTGCAAAGAGGGATAACGGCAACGTTTTCAGATGAAAGGTGTTGATAACACGGTCGTGTGTCACTTAATGACCACGATACATTTGGAGAAATGCAGCATTGGGTGATTTTGATCTAGAGTGTACTTACATAACGTAGATGGTATAGCCTACTGTAAGCTTAAGCTATATGGTATAGCGCTCCTAGGCTACAAACTGTGCATCATGTTACTGTATGAATACTGTAGGCAATTGCAGCACAGTGGTATTTTGTACTTAAATATATCTAAACATGGAAAAGATACAGTAACAATGTGCTATGACAATCTCATGGGACCCCTTTCACATACGTGGTCCACCACTGACTCGTGGTGCATGTCCGTAATTGGTTATTAAAACAATTGTTTGATTTCAGAGTAAGGACTAATATAAAATTTTGATAGTTAAGGCCATCTCAGAACACTCTAGCTAAAGGAATAAGTCCTGCCCCTTCTCATTGTTCTTCATTGTCTTACCTGCCCTGTTTTTGATCATAGCTTTATTACCACAACATTGCATTATATGTATTTACATATTTCTGTCTCCCTCTGCTAGAATATACATTCCATAAATGCAGGAACTCTTATTTCCTGTTGTAGCTTCAGCCTCTATCACAGATTGTGATTCGCATAATTGTTTAAGAACTATTTGTGAAATGAAGGAAGGAAGGAAAAAGCGTTTTAAAAATGAGTTGCAAACTCAAACACTCAATAGACCAGTTAGGTAAAGGAAATAAGTAAGGTTTCTTTCACAATGATAGCTTAAGTTGTAATTTTTACAGATCAGAAACATGCTTTGTTTGCACACTACACATACAGAAAGCTTTTGTTCCCAGAAAGAAATACATTTATATCTATTTTTCTTGAAATATGGGGTCCTTTGACTCATTGTCAAGAGAGACCTGGGTACCAAATAGCATTTCCTTTTGTCTGAAAGCAAAACAGCCATGCATGTGTGTTGATGAATGACACCTGACCCTGGACCTCAGGGTTGGGACTGCATTAGGGACAGATGTTGAAGTGAGAAGTATGTGCTGCTCAGAAAGCCCTGTTGTTGCTGAAGTGTAATTCATTTAAAAATCATTAACAACTAATTTCAATTAGAAAAATACTATGTATATCAGGCCGGGAGTGATGGCTTAAGCCAGTAATCCCAGCACTTTAGGAGGCCAAGTTGGGTGGATCCCTTGAGGTTGGGAGTTCGAGACCAGCCTGACCAACACAGAGAAACCCTGTCTCTACTAAAAATATAAGATTAGCTGGGCATGGTGGCACATGCCTGTAATCCTAGCTACTTGGGAGGCGTGAGACAGGGGAATTGCTTGAACCCAGGAGGCGGAGGTTGCAGTGACCCAAGATCGCGCCATTACATTCCATCCTGGGCAACAAGAGCGAAACTCCATCTCAAAAAAAAAGGAAAAATATTATGCATGTCTATACTGCCCAATCAAAGAGAAACACCTTTTGAGCTGGCTGCATTTTATGGTGTGACCTCTCTAGAAAAAAAAGATAACTTTAAATAACATGTCCAATATATTTTCCCCTTAAACTTCTGTGTAAGTGCTACAGTGTTTAGATTCCAAACCAAGCAGGAAGATGCCATTCTATTATTTGCTGACCATACATCCTAATACAAAGAGTGATTCAGCAGCTGGTCAAAATAGAAAGGACGCATTCACAAAGAATAAATTTATTGATTACATTTTAGACTACGTTTTTTTTTTTTTTTTTTTAAGGGGAAGGTACTTTCAGGATAGCAGGTAGTTTAGGGCTTGGCTGCTGGTTTCTGCAGATAGCCAGGGGTATGTGACAGACAGGAGACAAAGTAGCTGAACTCTCTTGATCTTCGTTGTGATTGCTTTGCAGTTGTTACTGAAAGAGTGTGTACCTGGAAACAATCTCTGGTTTAGTCAGCTATTAATGGGGTTATGGGGGAGAGATGTTTCCTCTTTCCCCAGGAGAGAGACCTGGGGTCTCTGCTGCTCCTCCCCACTCCTTGCCCTGCTGGTCTGCATCAGACAGTGCATCTGTCTTCCTACCAAGTATCCATTTCCAGATAATGATTAATCGAATATGGCTCCTGTGTTCAAGAAACTTAAGATTCTGGAGGAGGGGAAAAAGGGAAACAAATGTGGTAAGCAATATATGGAAAATGAGGGAGAAAGGACTTCCGCTGAGAGATTTCCCTGAATAGGCTAAGTAGATGAATTGGACCTTGGAGGACCGAGGGGTCTGGGGCCTGCAGAAATGGAGTCAGGGACAGGGATGGCAAGAGTATGCTTGAGGCATTTCAATGTAAACAAAAAGTATACAGGTGATCAAATGCAAGGAATGGGCAAAGAAGACTTAATGTCCCCCGTATAGAGAGTGAGGTCCTTAAAAACCTTTCTGGTGGAAGGAGTCCATGTTGATGAACTTAGAACTCTAGTGAAAACAAGGGTAGGGGAAATCTAGGTGTAAGCAAAACTGTCCAGTAAGTATTTGTCATATTTACTGAAAGTAAAATGAGAAAAGTAGATTGTGAGTGACATTTTACTCACCTTATGTTGGTAAGAGCAGTGTGCCACAGTGAATTTTCAGTTACTTCTTGCTGTTTTCCAGGATATCCCCCCCACCCCGCCCTCCCCTCCCTTCCCCTGCTGAGTGAAATGCTTACAGGTGATTTTGCTTTATTACACTCAGTGCACAATTCTCACGCGCAAGGGCCATTTCCTCCGTGCCAGGCTTTCTGTACAAACGTTAGTGCCTTTCTGTCAGAGAGGCTGACTGCTGACTTCTGGGTCTCCCTGTGGCTGAAGGGTAAAGTGGATAGATACATCTTTATTTAACTTAGTTGACATGAGTGATTAGGAAGTCCTCAGATACCTCACCCCCACGTGTAGGGTATTTAGTGTCATGCCAAAGCATATGCTGCCAGTTCCAGGTTTTCATTTGTTTTTTGGCTTCCTTTGGATTTCAAAATCTTCTCTGCAAAAACCACTTCCCCTGCCTGCCATCTGCCTTAAAACCCCCTCCCCCACTTAAAAAAATCTGTTTCTAATCCCAAGAGTCTTTTTTTTTTTTTTTTTTTTTCCCCTTGAGACAAGGTCTCACTCTATTGCCCAGGCTGGACCGCAGTGGTACAGTCTTGGCTTACTGCAGCCTTGACCTGCCAGGCTCAGGTGATCCTCCCACCTCAGCCTCCTGAGGAGCTGGGACTACAGGCATATGCCACCGATCTGAGCTGATTTTGTGTTTTTTGTAGAGACAGGGTTTCATCACGTTGCCTAGGCTGGTGCAGGATTCTTATGTCTTCTAATTATTCTTAACAGGAAAGACCAATTGACTATCAAAAATGTATTTGGAAATAGATGTAAGTTGAACTTTGCTTATTGGGAATTCTTGGTTGGGGGAGTTTTTTGTAGTTGAGATTACCATGTTGTTGGGCATATGAAGATGAACAGCGACGGATAAACCTAGATGTGCAAGTGGGGGCCAGAATGTGAAGGAACTTGAACACCACATAATAGTGATGATAGTGATGGGGATTCAGTTTTCTCTCTGAACAAATACCAATACCCTAACTGAATGGAAGCAAAATCCAAGTATCTCAAGCAAAAATAAGTTTGTCTGGCCACATAATCTGAGAATTCAGGCATAGCTGGATCCAGGGACTTAAATGACATTGTCAGCACTCCTGATATCTTGTCTTCCTCCTCCTATGACATGGGAGAAAAAGAAGATGGTCACTAATATTTCTACCCTCACATCTTTTCAACATGGCCCCCTCACAGGGGAGGAATCTTCTTTCTTCCAGCATCTTTGTCTCAGTCTCAAGGAATGACTTTGTCCTGATTAGTCACGTGTCTACGTTAGTTTAATCTGTGTGTCCGATGATAAGGCATACTCTGGCCAGGACAGTCCACAGTGGTAACAGGCACAATCTCTGGCTCCTTCACCATCCCTGCAGTTATAACCCTGCCATGATGTCACTTTTTGGATCACTGTATGTGAGAGGGCTGCAATGCACCTTGAGAACCTGACATGCATCCTTCCTCCAGCTCTGCATTTATTTGCACTATTCTTTTTCATACATGCAATTCTACTGAAGTATAACATACTTACAGAAAAGTATACAAATCATTGTTCAGTATATTTTCAAACAGTAAACACATCCACGTTATCTCTCCCAGATCAAGAAAGAGAATATTACTTTTCTTCCAGAAACCACCTCATGGGCCCTCCTAGTAAGTATATATTTCTTTTTTTTCCATTGGTAAGCACTAAGCTGATTCTCATTCATTGATATTCATTCTCTCTCTCTCTCTCTCTCTCTCTCTCTCTCTCTCTCTCTCTCTCTCGATGAGGTCTCACTACGTTGCCCAGGATGGCCACCATCTCCTAAGCTCAAGCAATCCTCCCACTTCAGCCTGCCAAGTAGCTACCACTAACCTGATTTTTAACACTGCAGAATTCTCTTTTTTGAAATAAATGAAATATATATGAAATTATACATAAATGCCTGTACTATTTCTTTCTGGATCCTTATGTACAACATTGTTTGTGAAATTTGTCTATGTTGCAATGTGTAGCAGTAGACTATTTTTACTGCCGTATGGAATTCTTTGTGATATTCCACAAACAATTCATCTACTGTTGAGGGACATTTGGGACATTTCTACATTAGATATTTTATGAGTATTGCTGCTATGAATACTTCTGTATGTGTTTTGTGGCGCACACATGAATGTGTTTCTGTTTGGTATACGCACCGAAGACTGGATTGCGGGGTCATGGGGTGTGCATATGTTCAGCTTTATTAGATCCTTACAAAGGGTTTTCTTCAGTGGCTGTACCAATTAATACTCCTATCATCAGTTCACGACTGTTTTAGTTTCTCTATGTAATTGGCAAGGCTTGCGATTGTTAAATGTTTGAATTTTAGCCATTCTGGTGGGTGCATGTCTTATTATGGCTTTAATTTGCATTTTTCTGGTGACTAATGATGTTGTGCCTTTTTAATATTTTCTGCCACTTTTGTCTTTTGCAGTGCCTGTTCAAGCTTATTGCCTATTTTAAAATTAGATTTTTAATCTTACTGAGTTGTAGAAGTCTTCTTTTAAAAACAAATTTTTAATACAAATACTTTTACCTGTCATATGTTTTTAAAATATATTTTTCCAACTCTTGTGGTTTGCCTTTTACTCTCTTTTGATGGATTGGAGATCTCACTTAAAATATAATCCAATATATCAGTCTCTTCCTTTATGGTTATTGCTTCCTGTGCCTGCTTAAGAAATTGTTGCCTACCCTAAGGTTATGAAGTTACTCTGTTTTAATTTATAGAGGTCCTTTTTTTTCTTTTGCCTTTTATCTTTAGGTTGAAAAATCTACCTGCAGTTGATCACTGCTTATAGTGTGAGAAAGGTATCCATGTTTATTTTGTTTTCCTTGTGGATATCCAATAAACCCAGTACCACTTATTGAAAAATCTTCATTTGTACTGCTCTGAAATGTCACCTTTGTTATCAATCTCATATGTGGTCTGCCTCTGTGTTTTCTAGTCCATTTCATTTTTCTATTCCTCTAATATAATATTGATACCACACTGTCTTAATTACTTGGGCTTTATAAGAAGTCTTGATATTCAGTAGTGTGCACCCTCTAGTTCTTATTTACGAATAACTTCTAAAGAACAAAGCTGGAGGCATCACACTACCCAACTTTGAACTAGACCACATGGTGCCAGTAACCAAAACAGCATGGTATTGGTACAAAAACAGACACATAGACCAATGGAACAGAATAGAGATCTCAGAAAAAAGACTGCACATCTACAACCATCTGATCTTCCACAGACCTGACGAAAACAAACAACAGAGAAGGGATTCCTTATTTAATAAATGGTGCTGGGAGAACTGGCTAGCCATATCCAGCAAATTGAAACTGGATCTCTTCCTTACACCTTATACAAAAATTAACTCAAAATAAAGACTTAAATGTAAAACCCAAAACTATAAAAGCCCTAGAAGAAAATCTAAGCAATGCCATTCAGGACATGGGCATAGACAAAGATTTCATGATGAAAACATCAAAGCAATTGCAACAAAAGATCTAATTAAACTAAAGAGCTTCTGCACAGCAAAACAAACTATCATCAGAGTGAACAGGCAACCTATAGAATGGGAGAGAATTTTTGCAACCTATCCATTTGACAAAGGTCTAATATCCAGAGTCTAGAAGGAACTTAAATTTACAACCAGAAAAACAACCGAATTAAAAAATGGGCAAAAGACATGAACAGACACTTCTCAAAAGAACACATTTATGTGGCCAACAAACATGAAAAAAAGCTCAACATCACCATCACTGACTGTTGGAGAAATGCAAATCAAAACCACAGTGAGTGCTGATTTTTAAAAAGACAAGAAACAACCTGCTGGCGAGAGTGTAGAGAGATGGAAATGCTTTTACACTGTTGTTGAGAGTATAAATTGAGTCAACCATTGTGGAGGACAGTGTGGTGATTCCTCAAAGACCTAGAGGCAGAAATACCATATGACCCAGCAATCCCATTACTGGGTATAAATTGTTCTGTGATAAAGATACATAATATCTATATAAGTCTTTCTGTGATAAGGATACATGAATGTGTATGTTCATTGCAGCACTTTTCATGATAGAGGCATGGAATCAACCCAAGTACCCATCAATAATAGACTGAATAAAGAAAATATGGTACATATATACCATAGACTACTATGCAGCCATAAAAAGGAACAAGATCATGTCCTTTGCAGGGACATGGATGGAGCTGAAATCCATTATCCTCAGTAAAGTAATGCAGGAGCAGAAAACCAAACACCATATATTCTTACTCTTAAGTGGGAAGTGAACAGTGAGAACTCATGGACACAGGGAGGGGAACCACACCTGGGTCCTGTTGGGGATGGAGGTACAGTGGAGAGGGAGAGAATCAGTAAAAATAGCTAATGCATGCTGGGCTTAATACTTAGGCAATGGGCTGATAGGCGCAGCAAACCATTATGGCACATATTCACCTATGTAACATGTATACATCCTGCACATGTACCCCAGAACTTAAAATATAATTTTAAAAAATTGCTTCATTATTTCTATCCATTTGCATTTCTGTATAAATTTTAAAATGATCTTTTGATTGAGATTACATTAAATCTCTAGCCTAAATTGGGAGTAAATTAATGTTTTTATAGTGTTGACAAGTTCAATCCATTAATATGGAATATCCTTTCATTTATTTAGATCTCTGTCACTTCTGTGTTTTTGTATCCCTCTATGTTGTAAAATTATTGCACATCTTTTAAAGATATATTCCTAGTACTTGAAATTATTTGATGCTATTATAAATGATACCTTAAAAAATATATTCTGATTGTTGCTGATACGTAAAAATACAACTGAGTTTTATATATTGACCTTGTATCCATTGACTTTGCTGAATTCACTGACTAATCCTAGTAGTTCTGTGTATTAGGTTGGTGCAAAAGTAATTGCATTCATAAATTATGAATTTCCATGTACACAGTTCAATTACTTGTAAAAGAGTTTTTACTTTTTTCTAATTACTGTGACTTTGTTTTTCTCACCTGTTGCATTGGCTAAGACTTTGTAATGGTGAATACAGGTGGTGATAATAGGCATTCTTGTCTCATTTCTAATCTCAGTGGGAAAGTTTTCCATGTTTTACTATTAAATATTATAAATATTTCTGTAAGTGTTTTACAAATACTGCTTATCAGATCAAGTAAGTCCCCTTACATTTAAAATTTGCCCAGAGTATTTTCATGAAGAGGCGTTGAATTTGATTAAATGCCTTAAAGCCAAGATTACACAGAATAGTCGGCTCACCTCTATACTTCCTTTTTCTCTTGGATATTGATCCCATGTGTCCTCATTGCCTTGGAAGCTCTTCTTTTTATATACACTCTACTTTTGTAGTTGTTCTCGAGGGCTGGACTGTTACAAGTTAGATCATCATCGTAGGAATTGGTACCGTAAATTCTAATGGTACTGTTATTGTCTGTCATCTACATGGTATGAGTAAAACTGTAAAACAAACCCCAAGAACCTATTCAGTTGTTATTTCTTTGATCTATAATGCTTTTGGCTGGTGAGCTTTTTGAAAAGATTTTCTTTTGTTAAATTTTGCTAGCTTAAGAAGAGGCAAAGTCTACCATTGCTGCTCCAAATGGAGGCATTACAGAGTCATTGAAGGGGTGCACCTTACATTACATTTAAATGCCTAGTTTTACATATAAACATACTGATTTTACCTGTCCTTTTTTAAAAAAGAAAGCAATGAAATCTCAAGGAATAAAACTGACATTCTTTAAAAAAGAAAAAGCCAATAGGAGCTCTTTTCTTCTTAGGTCCCCTGGGAACATGTCATCCATCTCTTAGTCATCCGCTTCTTGTGTATCAAAATTGGCAAAGCTTCTCTGTCACTCCCACTTCTTCTCTAGCAGTGATACAATCTTTCATGCGAAATAAGAGAATAATAAAATGTTATTTCTGCAGTCCCAATAGTCAGCAGTATTAGAAACTATCATCTTGGAACCCATACTTATAAAATATAAGTCCTCTCATGTGAGAAGAGAGGGAAGACCCAAGCTCTAAATGCTGACCTTTATTGCTAACCAGCCGGATGACATTAGAATGCAACTTGACCTTCCCAGGCCTTAGTGCCAGCCTCTAAAAAACAAAGGCTTGGGTTTGTTCAAGGGACAGAAAAAATGATAATGTAAAGGACTAAATAGTAAATATTTTTAGTTCTTTGGCCCATACAGTCCCTGTTGCAACAACTCAACTCTGCTGCTGTAGCATAAAAGTGATCACAGACAATATGTAAACAAACAGGTATTTATTTATAAATGTGTATTTATGGACACAAACTCAAATTTCATACAATTTTCATGTGTCATGAAATATTCTCTCAACTTTTTCAAGCATCTAAAAATGTAAAAACCATTGTTAGCAAACAGATCATATAAAAACAGACAACAGGCTTGGACTTGTCCCATGGGCCCAAGTTTACCAACCTTTGAGCTGGTTAATTGCTAAGGGCTGTTCCAGAGCTCTGTTAGGCATTGACATGCTAGCCTTTTAAAATACATAGTTTTTGTCCTATGAACATTATTCAAAAGGGTCTGTTTCTTTCTTTTAGACTAATTATGAGTACGAAAAATACAACATGTTGCTTTACCTTTATTCCTTCATCGGTGCTTGTTCTTTCATTTCGTAGATCCAAGTTTCTGACCTGTATAATTTTCCTCTGCCTGAAGAACTTCTTTTTGCATTTCTTGCATAGCAGGTTTGCTGGTGATAAATTTCCTCAGTTTTTGCTTGTCTGTGAAAGTCTTTATTTTTTCTCCACTTTTGAAGGATAATTGCACTAGATGTAGAATTCTAAGTGGGCGTTTTTCTTTTTTTTTTTTTTTTCTTCAACATTTAAAATATTTCACTCCACACTCTTGCTTGCATGGATTCTGTAAATCTTATCCTTATTCTTCTATAGGTAAGGATCTGGCTTATTTTAAGATTTCCTCTTTGTCTTTGGTTTTCTGCAGTTTGAATACGATATGCCTAGGTGGAGTTTTTCATTTCTCTTTTTTTGGGTGTTTGTCCTGATTGGTATTTTCTGATTTTTCTGCATCTGTGGTTTATTGTATGTCACTAATTTTGGAAACTTCTCAGTTATTACTCCTTCCAATATTTCTTCTCCTTTCTTTCTTCCCTTCTTGGAATTATGATTACATTTATGTTATACCTTTTTATACTGTTCTAGAGTTCCTGAATATTCTGCTCTGGGTTTTTTTCCTCCCTTAATTCTCTCTTTTTAGTTTGAAAATTCATGATTGACCTTCAATGCCTATAAATAAGTATAATATTTGTACTTGTATATAAACATTTCTATGTATAAGTATATATGGGATACATGAGATGTTTTGATACAGGAATGCAATGCATAAGAATCACATTGTGGAGAATGGGGTATTCATCCCCTCAAGCATTTATCCTTTGTGTTACAATCCAGTGACACTCTTAGTTATTTTAAAATGTGCAATTAAGTTGTTACTGACATTAGTCACTCTGTTGTGCTGTTGAATGGTAGGTCTTACTCTTCCTGGCCGTTTTGAGTATGCTGATGAGCCCATGGAACGCCTTCTTCATTTGTTACAGTGTTTTTGATTTTTAGGATTTCCTTTTTGAAGGAGTTTTTAAAAAGTGTTTCTGTCTCTCTGCTTTCATTACCATTAGCTTTTTCCATTAGAACCCTTAACATTTTAGATCATAGTTATTTTAAATTTCCTGTTAACGACAGATAATTCCAACATCCGTGACATGACTGAGTCTGATTCTGATGATTGCTTGTCTTTTCAGAATGTGTTTTTCTTGCCTTTCAGCATGCCTTATAATTTTTTGTTGAAAGCCAGACAGGATGTGTTGGGTCACAAGAACTGAGGTAGGTAAGCATTTAGTGTGAGATTTTACTTAACCTGGCCAGGAGTGGGGCTGTGTTTAGTATTTGTTGAGCTGTAGGTGCTAGAGGCTTCAAATCCGCCCCACCCCTGCCCCTTGTTTTTGTCTCCTCTCTTGACTTTAGGTTTCCCTAACTACCTTCCTCAGGGAGTCTGTGGCTTGGAAGTCTTTTACCTGTTATCCACTGTTACTACCAGAGCCAGGCTGGTGTGGTGGTAGGGTGTATGTGAGCAGGAATGTTCCATAACCATCTAATTAAGAGCAAAGATATTAGAATTCCCCTTTGGTAAATAGCAATGTTAGAGGAAAGGGATCCTGATCCAGACCCCAAGAGAGGGTTCTTGGATCTTGTGCAAAAAAGAATTCAGGGCAAGTCTGTAGGGTAAACTGAAAGCAAGTTTATTAAGTAGAGAAATAAAAGAATGGCTACTCTATAGACAGAGCAGCCCTCAGGGTTTCTGGTTGCCCATTTTTATGGCTATTTCTTCATTATATGCTAAGTAAGGGTGGATTATTCATGCCTCCCCTTTTTTAGACCATATTAACTTCCAGACCTTCCCATGGCAGTTGTAAACTGTCATGGTGCTGATGGGAGTGTATCAGTGAGGACGACCAGAGGTCACTCTCATCATCATTTTGGTGTTGGTGGGTTTTAGCTGGCTTCTTTACTGCAACCTGTTTCATCAGCAAGGTCTTTATGACCTGTATCTTGTGCTGACCTCCTATCTCATCGTGTGACTTAAAATGCCTTAACTATCTGGGAATGCAGCCCTGTAGGTCTCAGCCTCATTTTACACAGCCCCTATTCAACATGGAGTTGATCTGGCTCAAACGCCTTTGACAGCAAAACTTTTCCCTATAAGGGAAAGAAAGATGGAGAACATGGTAGCTTCGATGAGGGTGTCTGAAGATAAGGGACTTGCCTTCTGCTGGCTTCCATTTCTGCCATGAATTTTGAAGTGAGCTCATCAGCTAAGACTGTGTTAAATACGAGCTGGGAAAAGATATGACATAGCCATTTCAGAAAGGGAGAAACAAGCTTGGTAGTAAAACATTTTAGGTTTGGCAGGCAGCATTGACTATTCATTTAATGTTTGTGGCCATGAATTTAATGCAGCTAGTCAGCCTGATTGTGTTACTTCCTCTCCAGCGCAGTCTGTTCATCTGTTTGGATGGGAGCTTGGGGTTGGTGGGTAGTTGGGTTCCATCAGTGTTGGAGTTTTGAAAGGATAATATGACACAGAAAGGTGGTGTTTTAGGGTTCCCTAGAGGGACAGAACTAATAGAATATATGTGTATATATTATTTTATATATTATATATGTGTATACACACACACACATATATATATACACACATATATATTCTATTCCATCCCTCTAGGGAATATATATAATAGAATGTATGTGTGTGTGTATATATATATGAGTTCATTAAGTATTAACTTACATGATCACAAGGTCACACAATAGGCTGTCTGCAAGCCTGAGGAGCAAGAAGAGCCACTGTGAGTCTAAAAGCCGAAGAACTTGGAGTCTGATGTTCTAGGGCAGGAGGCATCCAGCATGGGAGAAAGATGTAGGCAGGGAGGCTAGGCTCATCTCTCCTTTTCTGGTTTTTCTGCCTGCTTTACATTTGCTGGCAGCTGATTAGATGGTGCTCACCAGATTAAGGGTGGGTCTGCCTTCCCCAGCCCACTGACTGAAATGTTAATCTCCTTTGGCAACACTCCCACAGACACACGTAGGATCAATACTTTGCATCCTTGAATCCAATCAAGTTGACAGTATTAACCATCAGAGGGGGAGATGCAGGAGTAGAGGCTATGGGAAAAAGGGAGTGATTATGAGTGAGAAGAACGATGAGCCAATGTGGACGTGAAGGCCAAGTGAAGTACCCTTGGAATGGATAGTAAAAATGCTGTGTTCAGTGGATTAAATGTCTAAATGAGTTTGAAGATTATTTGCAGCGAATGCAGAGTAAGTAAGTGAGCTGAAAAGAGAAAGGGTGGACAGAGTGGAGGATGCTTGTGGTGGGATTTGAGCTGGTACAGTCATTAGTGATGACAAAGTTTAGGATGTGGCCATGCGAGATAGTGACTCAGAAGGAAAAAGGTTCAGGTGAGGAAATAAGGAACTGAGAAACTGGTTTTTCTGATAGGTCTTTGACTCTTGGAAGCTGGAGTCTTCAGGAAATGAGAAGGCATAAGCAGGAGGGAGGTAGAAAACAGCAGTGAGGATGAGCAGAAAGGGGCAGAGCCAGACAGCCTGAGTGCCACAGAGCAGGGATTTATGTTGGAGGGAGGGGGGGAAATCATTTGAAGTAGCAGTGGAGAGCCAGGAGGCTGCCTGCCCTACTTTTTGGTCTTGAGATATATGGTGTGAGGACAGAGGGCTGCAGGAGAGGAGAAGGCAAGTTTCCATTAAGGTCACAGAAGGTTAAAGTTCAGAGAAGAGGTGGAAGGACATGGTGGGAATGCTATTTACAGAAGTGTGCATAGGGTGGGATGAGTCTGTGGGGAGTCAGAGGGGTTGGGGTTTATAGAGCAGTATGGAGTTCAGAGCCCTGGTACGAGAGGATGCCTGGGTTGACCTGGTTTTCCAGCAGAGATTGCAGGAACAGGACTCCCAGGGCCAGTGTGTCCTGTTACGTGGTGATCTTTCCACCTCTCCCTCCTAGCTTAATTTTTAGAAATTTTAACAGATGGAATGCAACATTTTCACTTTTACTTCAGAGATCAGTCCTTACCCTTTCGCCCTGGCTAGAGTGCAGTGGTACGATCATAGCTTACTGTAGCCTTCAACTGCTGGGTTCAAGTGATTCTCCCTCATTGGCCTCTTGAGTAGTTGGGACTACAGGCACGTACCACCACGCCTGGCTAATCTTTGTATTTTTTTTAAATACAGATTGGGTCTTGCTATGTTGCCCAGGCTGGTCTTGAACTCCCAGACTTAAGCAATCCTTCTGCCTTGGCCTCCCAAAGAGCTGGGATTACAGAAATAAGCCACTGCAACTGGCCTGCCTGTGTGCATGCTCGCTCTCTCAAGCTCACTCTCTCTCTCGCTCTCCATATATATAACCAAAGATATATATATCTTGAACAATGGACTCTACCCACCCTAAGTTTCTAGCTCCTTGCCTGGAAGATGAGACCCCTCCATCACATAGGGTTGCTCTTGAAGAGGGAAGAGAGTAAGTCATGGAAATGCATTCTGTGCTTCCCTGGCACAGAATAAATGTAGAAACTGACCAGCGACCTTGTTCTAAGGTATTAGACCTAGATTCCATGGAGCCTGCCTTGCCTTCACTTGATCCCTTTATCCCTGGAAATTTAGGGTTGGAGAGTCCAGTCTAAGATATATATATCTTTAATAATTTAATTAGTTTAGCCTGTCAGGCAGGTGTGGCAGCTTAGAGAACATTGTATTTATTTATAAGTCTTAAGGTAGGATTGGAATGGAGTAGTCAACTTCACTGAAAATTGGCAAGTAGAAAGAAGGAAACACAGATTAGTTGAGGACCTACTATGTACCAGGCTTTGTGCTAAACATCTACTTTATGTAGGTGTTTTCACAAGATGGACATGTTGGAAAAACTGTGGGCATTGGTGTCAGTCCTGGATGTGAATGTTAGTTGCTTGGCTGATGAACGGTGTTACTTTGGGAAAGTTACCTATGTTCTTCAGTCTTAATTTTCTCATCCGTAGAGTGGGAATACAGGTATTGATCGACTTACCACTATGCAACTTACGACCATTCGACTTTACGACCACAATCGCTAGCCATGACTGCTCTGCGTCTGGCAGCGCAAACGTTGCCCAGCTGGGCATACGACAGTGTGGACCAGCTTCCGGCAGCACTACCATCTCCGCGTGCACCATTTGAACTGTACATATAGCCTACTCAACTTACGACCAAATCGTGTTACGACCGGTCCGCGGTCCCGAGCGTGGTCGTAAGTCGAGCACTAGCTGTACTAACATCTGCCTGTTGTGGTTGCTGTGATGAGCTGTCCAGGAGATTCTAATGAGCAGGCCAGGCTGAGAACCACTGCTGCAGAGTGATTAGTATTTGTTCCATTTTGTAGGTGAGGAAACCAAGGCCTGGGGGGCTAAATATGTTGCTTATGGTCTCACAGCACTTAAGTGACATAGGCAGGATTGAGAGCCAGTTTTTTTGACCCCAGAACCTTGTTTTATCCACTTCATTGGAGCCCCCCATCAGCATGTCTGCCCAAACATCAGGCAGCATGGGATGGGATGAAGGGATCAATTGAAGGGAAGGCAGGCTCCATGGAATCTAGGTCAGTGGTTTCCAAACCTGGCTCTACTTACAAATCATCTGGAAAATGGTTAATCTGTAAATCTCCAGGGACCACCTTTGGCCTACTAACTAGATCAGAACTTCTGGAGCATGGGAAACAGGAGTATGTATATTTAGAATCTCCCCCAGGTTATTCTGAGACTGCTAGTCTATTTCAGGTCCTTGGGCAAGTTTTTGGGAACCACTGAATTCTAGTCGATGTCCCAAAATGATGAGGTGATCATATCCCAGTAAAATACTGGGTGCCTTCCAGTGCCACCAAAATTGGCCTTTAGGGGTTGAGTGCTATTGCCGAACTTTAAGATCTTTGGTGCATTACCTGAAACGGACACCCTGTCTGTCATTGAGCATTTGAACTCTGAATATATAGGAAATGTCAAGTTGGCAGACTCGGCTATAACAGAAAGAGTGATTTGTTATTTAGAGCTGTTGTTCTTCCTTCTTTCCCCTTGGGATTCCTGCCCACTCAGTCAGATTAGAGCTATATAAACAAGCTCGTACTACCGAGCCGGCACGCAGCTTGTACATTTTTTTTTTTTTCTTGAAGTGCTTAACATTGCTGATGTCAGAAAAAAAAACCCATTGGGTTTTAATGGGCGGAGGCAAACAATGTGAATTTGATCTAATATGAAGGAGAGGAAGTAACATCAACAGAAATTCTTATATGGCCGCATAAATATTCAAATGATATTACAGTCAGGGTCTGATTACTTCTCCTACATGACATTTCCCTGAATAGGGTTTTGAGGGCTGGGCACTAGGAGTGGCAGGCATGGTGTTGAAAGCTTTCAGCTGCAAGCCATGGTGATTTCAGTGACATTGTAGGGTGATTGTAGTTGCTTCTCCTCTTAGCTCTGTGTCAGGATCACCTGAGGAGGTCATTGGACCTCTGAAGGCTGCTTCTCTGATGCAGGAGTGAGAACATCTGAGGGTGGGGGTTGGGGTGGGATTCTCCATTGATTCTGATGCCAGTGGCGTGGGAATTTTACTTGGCCAAACACTGGCTTAGAACAAGGTCACTAGTCAGTTTCTACATTCATTCTGTGCTGGGACATTTCCATGACTTACTCTCTTCCCTCTTCAGACACAACCCTGTGTGATGGAGGGGTCTCATCTTCCAGGCAAGGAGCTGGAAATTTAAGGTGGAGAGTCCATTGTCTAAGGCCACATGTAGCCTTAGTGAGGCGAGATCTGAGATGTGATTCCCAGTCTGACTTCCCAAGCCCTTCCTTTTCCTATACCGTCAAGGCCCTTTCTTCCTGCTCTGCTCAAAATTGTTAGCTGCTGAACCCTAGGCTTCGCTTGTTCCAGATGGGCTGGCATCATAAGCAGAGGGCATTTGTTGTAACTGTAAGTTACAGATGCAATGTAAGTTTGGAGTAGATAGCAGGCACAATCCTGACTTTCAAAGATTCAAGAATCCATTTGTATCACAGGTGCTCAATTGTCCTGCACAGAGCACCCCCCTCACTATATTTTCTACCCTCCCACCTATTCCTTCTTACGTAAATAGCTTGTAAATTCTAGAAGTGGATTGCTGCGGAGTCCAGGCTTGTTCATATCAATAAACCTTGGGAAAATCTTCGTGTGTGATACCACACATGGGTCTTTGTTGATCAAGAGCCTTCTTTATTGGCCTTTTGTTTTGTTTTGTTTTATTTTGTTTTGAGATGAAGTTTCACTCTTGTTGCCTAGGCTGGAGTGCAATGGCACGATCTTGGCTCACCATAACCTCTGCCTCCTGGGTTCAAGCGATTCTCCTGTCTCAGCCTCTTGAGTAGCTGGGATTACAGGCACGTGCCACCATGCCCAGCTAATTTTTTGTATTTTTAGTAGAGACGGGGTTTCACCATGTTGACCAGGATGGTCTCGATCTCTTGACCTCGTGATCCACCCGCCTCGGCCTCCCAAAGTGCTGGGATTACAGGCTTGAGCCACCGCGCCCGGCCTGAAGAACTGACTTTCTAGCAGAGGAAGTCACTGATAGACAAGTAAATGAAGTCCCGCAAATTCAGATAGGTGTGAATCTGTTATCTCACTCTCCACACTTGGCTGTCTCCTGCTTAATCTTTCTTGGATCAGATTATCTTTGTGGCGTTTTTCTCTTGACTGTCTAGCTCAGAGCTGAGCCGCTTCTGGGCGTCAGATTCCTCTGCCTGTGTTTGTGCATGGCCTTGGCCAGAATGGCAAACTTTGCATCTCCCAGGCTTCTGCTCATCTGTCACCTCCTCCTACTCTGTGCCATCATAATTGAGCAGGCACACGTTACAATGTCCTTTCTGTGAGCACATCTGTTATTCCTACCTGACTCTGAACATTTTAAGGAGAGGATCTGTGTCTGATTTATCTGTATATCCCCAGGGCCTAGCATGGAGTCTTATGAAAGTAGACGCTTAGTATATTTGCTCAAATAAATGTTGAGTCCTAAAGAACCTAAGCGTGGTTGGTGTGGTAAAGGAATTCCATCGTGGGGACGGATGCTGAGTCAGACAGCGGATGCTCCACTCCAGTGGTTTTGTGATTTATTCTTTGAAACATTGAGCACTGTCATGAATAGAGGAGATAGGCCGGGATATAGGCACTAATGCCAGAGACAGGTGGCATGGAACAGTCTGGTGAGAGCCTTTGAAGGAAAGAAGTGTGAGGTTCTGAGGTCCTAGTTCAGAGCTGGAAGGAATTCTAAGGATGCCAGGTTTTGTAGCCAATGCCCAACTGAGGCCAGGGAAGCTCTGTAACCTGGTTCTGATAGCTGGTTAGTTGCAAAGGAGCAGGGGGCAGGCGATACCAGAACTCCTAGTTTAGGGGGCTTTCCACTCTGCTGGGGCTGTGGTGTGTGACAGGTAAGGGATTAAAGGCACAGAGAGGAGAAGTAACTTACCTAAGGTCACACAGCTAGGAAGTGGTGGAGCGTGGATTCAGATGTGGATCTGTCGGATGAGAGGCAGCTTATAACCACCAAGCTATATTGTCTCTTCTTGGAGATTGTGAAATGCAAGATCTTAGCCCATTTTCAGGTTTCCTCTTTGGTTAGCAATGAGTCAGTATAGGAAAATAATATTAACATGCTTTCTTTCTTTTGACATACAATTATGTGCTTTCAGAAAAATGTTTACATTCTTCAAATATTAATATAGAAGTCACTGGGTTGTTTATTGTGTGTATGTATATATAAATACAATGAAGAACGTTCCATTTTTCTCTACCACTAAATTTAAACACTCCATTTCTATTGTACTCCATTTAGAAGAAATATTTTACATCATACTATAATGAATGAAAACCTAGTCTTTTAATTGCACAAGCCCCAGCTTATAGTCGATGAATTTAATTAGAAAATCTTTACCTATGTAGATTTCACATCCAGTTCTAACATTGTTGATATATGGACTAGAAAGTAGCTATATCATTATTTTAGAAATGATTCTTTCCAGATACAGGAAAGCTGAATAGCTTGTCTGAGTTTCAAAATGAGTTAATAGAGGAACCCAAAATAGAAACATTTCTACTGAATACGAAGCTGCCTAAAATTCTTAACACAGGCACTATCTGCATTCGCTTCATAGTTTTAAGTCTGGACTCTGGAGCATCAGCCTGTTTTAACACGTAGAAATGCTTCTGTTGGTGGGAGGGGTGGCCGGGCATAGGCGGAGGGAGGCCTGACACCTTTGTTTCTAGGTCGTTTCTAACGTTGCTATTATAACACAGTTTTCTAGGCAGAAGAGAATATGCTCATTAAAGTGGAAGTGTTCTTTTTAAAATAAAGCAACAGAAACCCAAAAGGTCTCTATTACATGGATAAGTGAGTATATAATTGTTATTTCATGCTCTGTCATATTCTGTATTAACGCAAAGGAGTAGGCAACTAAGTAGTTTAAAAATAAAACAGTGTGGTGTTCATTTAATTTTAAAAGCCATTGATCAGATGATAATCAGTGCTTCCATGTAGCACTATATTCATAGAAATCCTCATATTATAGTGGATAGAGATACTATTATAGAATGATGCTCTTTACCTCTTTATGTAATCTAATTTTAAGATACATTGTAATTCGTAAATAGTGAGGAAAGCATGTAGTGTGATTCAAATGGGATATTTTGGGTAAATTCTTAGGGTAAATTACAAATTCCTATCTCTCTCGCATTTTCCACCCAAATTTGTTTTTATGGAATGACCTTTGATAGCAGCTTATTTTATAATAAAATGTTTTCCCAAGTTTTTATTTTAAATTGAAATGGCCTTTTCTGTCATGTATGATATTTATAAGAGTTTCTTTGATGAAAAGCCTCTGAATTTTGTGCAAATAACCCAGGCAGCCTCTTTTTTTTTAAAATTTATTTTATTGCATTTTAGGTTTTGGGGTGCGTGTGAAGAACATGCAAGATTGTTGCATAGGTACACACGTGGCAGTGTGATTTGCTGCCTTCCTCCCCATCACCTATATCTGGCGTTTCTCCCCATGCTCTCTCTCCCCAACTCCCCACCCCCCACCGTCCCTCCCCTATTTCCCCCCAACAGACCCCAGTGTGTAGTGCTCCCCTCCCTGTGTCCATGTGTTCTCATTGTTCAACACCCGCCAGTGAGTGAGAACATGCGGTGTTTGATCTTCTGCTCTTGTGTCAGTTTGTTGAGAATGATGGTTTCCAGGTTCATCCATGTCCCTACAAAGGACACAAATTCATTGCTTTTTATGGCTGCATAATATTCCATGGTGTATATGAGGCAGCCTCTTATATTAGGGAAAACATTTGTATAGGACTTTTATGGCTTAGTACTCTACTCTCACACTCAGCTTATTTGACTCTTACCTGTGAGGAAGTTGGTGGAATTCACGTTTTACTGCTGAGAGCAATGTAGAGGAAGGTGCCTTGGCATGACTCAGAGCATATAGCAGGCATTCGATATGTTTGTTTTAACAGGAAATTAACAAACCCAATAGATTCTTGTACTTGCTCAAGGTCACACAACAAATGCAGTGTCACATCAAGGACTGAACTTCCTTCTTCACTAAAAAATTCCATATGCTTGTTCTTATCTCACTGTTATCTTTTCAGGCTTTTTAAAAAGGCCAAATTAACTATATTTTTTTCTTAATTGAGGTGCAATTCACATAACCTAAAATTAGCCATCTTAAAGTATATAATTCAGTGGCATTTCATGCTTTCATAGTGTTCTGCAGCCATCACCTCTCTCGAGGTCCCTGAAGGAGACTCTGGATCCATTAAGCAGTCACCCATTCCATCCTCCCTGCAGCTACTGGCAACTGCCAATCTGTTTTCTCACCCATTCCATCCTCTCTGCAGCTACTGGCAACTGCCAATCTGTTTTCTGACTCTGTGGATTTACCTATTCTGGATATTTCCTACAAATAGACTCAACATGTGACATTTTGCGTCTGGCTTTTTTCACCCTTAGCATGTTTTCACTTAGCATGTTTTCCAGATTTATCCACATTGTAGCATGTGTCAGTACTTTATTCCTTTTTACGGCTGAATAATACCCCATCGTAGGGCTATACACATTGTATTTATCCAGTCATCCACGGACGAACATTTGGGTTGTTTCCACCTTTTAGCTATTGTGAATAGTGCTGCTGTGAACATTTTTGCACAAGTATTTGATATTTGCTTTCAGTTATTTTACGTATGTACTGAGGAGTGGAATTGGTAGATCATATGGTAATTCTATGTTCAACGTTTTCTGAGGAGCCACAAGGCGGTTTTCAATAGTGACTGTATCATTTTGCATTCCTACCAACAATGTATGAGGATTCTGATTTCCCCATATCCTTGCCAAGACTTAATTGAGTGTTTTTTGTTTAATTATAATTATCTTAATGGGTATGAAGTGGTATCTCCTTGTGGTCTAGACTTTGATTTCCTTAATAAAATATTCATATTTTACTGCATAGAATTAATCAGAAAATGAGCTTTGGCAAGGTGAACCCAACAGCAAAATGATTGGCTTCATGCGTTTTCAGGAGATTAAGACTGCCGTATATTTACTCCTGGAGTGTGCGATTCTGAGCTGAAAATCCGTAACATGTTGTTTGGGGATTAGAAGAATATTTGTGGATAGTAAGACTATAATCATCCTCTAAATTTGAAAACATATATCATGTAATGTCATGTTTTGTTTTCATGGCTTCTGTCAACAGTTACTTAATTCTTTGCATTTCAAAGCCCTCTTTATATAATTCCTTCACGACTTAATGATCTATTCATTTATTTTTGCAGTGTGAGTGAAGACACTCAGGATGGCTCAGGGATCCGGGGATCAAAGAGCAGTGGGGATTGCTGACCCAGAGGAGAGTTCTCCTAACATGATCGTCTACTGCAAAGTAAGGCATCTGGTCAAGCTCTGTGCGTGCTGCCCCTGTGGACTGTTGTGTTCTGTGTCTGTTCTGTGCAAGACAAATGTTTTCTGCCTAAACTGCCTTACTGATAAATGAATATTTTCTTCTCACATCCTCTGGTTCTCTAGTTCTAAAATTCAAGTAAGTTCATACTTGAGCACTTGGTATTTAACACTTGAAAAATATTATGCCATTTAGTTTTCTTTAAACCCAAAGGTTGCCTAAGCTATGCAGATGGGGAAGACACGTTCTTCTTCAGTGGAAAGTCCTTAGTGTAAGATGTATGAACTGAAAGTTCTTCAGACTTGTAGTATGTACAAAATCTGGGCTGAATGCTGTGGGAGATAACAGAGGTATATTTGTATGAGATGCTTACAGTTGGTAGGAGACATAGGATGTACACAAGTAACTGTTATAGAGTCTAAATGTTAATTTCCAAAATAGACATGCAAGTAGTGTTATATAATTTTAGAGGAGGAGGCCAGTTCTTCTCCCAGCCTCAGAGGTGAGAATGGGCTTGTGGAAGAGTGGTCGTTGAACTCAGTTTTAAAATCTGTGCAGGATTGCTTTATGTGGAAAGCAGAGAGGAAGAACATACAAGGTGATGAGATGTTTCAGCAAGGGCACGGAGCTGGGGAAAGTAACAGCAACAGGAACTGGTTAGCTTGGGCATAGGATACACTATAAGGAGTAAATGAAGGTAGGATTTTGGGAAGAGTGGCTGGCTGGAGCCAGATGTTATGTAGGCAATTTAATTATGAAAAACTTGTGTGCCAAGAGTTGTAAGATCAACATCTCTTTGGGACTATGAATCTTGCCCCAGTGTATTGAATGATGGTTGTCAAGATAGAGCAGAGGCTCTCGGAGAGAGATTTCTGTGTCTGTGTGAAAGGTAAGGGGGGAAAGGAGAGACACTAATATAGGCTATGAAATCACCTGCAGAATTGAGAGGAACTAACAGGAGGAATTAAAAAGTCTGGATTAAAAATGACTTGGAAACTGAGTGAATATAGGCGGCAAGTAGAGGGTCAAAGGTGACTGGGTTTTTGACCTTGGGTGAATGAAAATCATTGGTTCTATTAATTTGAAATGGAATATTTGGAAAAAGAATACATTTTAAAGGAAGAAAATATGGCACATAGTTTATTTTAGTATATGCTGAATTTGAGGACATAATTGCTTCTTATTATAAACGTTTTTAATGTTTGCATGTTTGTGAAAATTTAACCTATTGTAGGTTAATAAGGAAATAAGTTAATGTTCATTTATTTCACTAACTACTTGAGTTTCTGCTCACTTCTGTGCATTCTGAGAGGCTCTGTGTGCAGTCTACGTTACTTATGTGGGCAATGTGGAAATAGATATTCCTGGATGATCAATATGGTGAATTTTTCTCTTTTCCTTATAAAAATAGAGTTCTCAAATTATTCTTGCTTTGAGTGTAAAATTCTGTAATTCTTTGCTTTGCAAGAGTATACTTAGATAATCCATCTCTAAGAATGATGCTTGTTAAATTGCGGTAAAGAAAAAAATAGATTAATGGGGCTGAGCAATTAGTGAAGCATACAGAATAATAGAAAGACATTGAGTCACTGTTACTTTCTTAACCCATCCCCAAACTGGGAGACCCCATGCCAGGCTGGTAGGAGCATGGGCTTTGGAGTGAGATTTAGGTTAAAATTCCAACTTGACCACTGTTTAGCAGTGTGACTGTAAAGTTAGCCCGTTAACTTCCATGAGCCTCAATTTTTTCATCAGTAAAAAGAAGAAAAAATGTGGGAGGAAGGTAATTGTGAAGATCAATTTAGATAAATCAAGTGAGGCATCTTATATCCTACTTGGACCACAATGTGGTCCATAATGAATATCTCTTTTTCTTTACATGTTTAGGTCTTGTAGAGACAGTGAAACTTGGAGAGAAAATAAATTATAAAATTTCTAAATGTTGGTGCTGGTAATCAGTTGTCTAGAGCAAATTTATACAGTGAGCTTTTTTTTTTTTTTTTAAGACACAGGAAAACAATAAAAATGTTTTTATATGCTTCAGGGGATTGCAAATTCATGAATTATTAAAGAATAAGAAATGCAAAGATCGTGTAATCCAACCACCTTTCTACTAGAATGTTTATAGTATGTTTATGGGAAGAAAACTTCCTGCAGGTTTATGAGAACTTGGTTTTTATTTTTTGGGTGGTAGTGAGGGACTCTTTTCTGGTTTAATTTAGTAACAAACATGTCAGTTGCTGTAGTTCTTTAGAGAAACGACAATTAGTAATGAAACTATGTCTTTCATGTGACAATCTTGTTTAGATAGTATATTTTATTAGCTATATTAATTAATATGTTTATTTGCTATATTAATTAATTACCATGAAAGGGACATTGAGTTGGTTCAGTCTGTTAGAAAGAAGACACACTTATGCTGTGACACCATTTTAAACCTAGTTAACCTGACTTCTTAAACCATGGTTGTACTTGAACCAGGGGATTTTCATGTAGTTTTCTACTCCTGATGCTGTAGGCTGCCCTTTGGCTACAACCAAGAACTTACCTGCTATAGGATATTATCCTCAAGGTATCATCAGTAAAGGTTGGATTTTGAAGCCAATGACAATTCAAAGCATTTTCTGCGGAAGTCCTTTTGTGTAATCATTTATTCAAAGTTGTAGCCATATACCCAAACCTTTCCTTAGATACCCACAACCAAAATTTACATTTAAAAAATTGTGCTTTCATTTTTGTTTTCATTCTCTTTTTCGTTGTTGCTGTTTTTTTTCCTCTTGTTGTCAGACACTTTCAGTGTGAAATTTTTGCTTGGACTGCGTTGTGTAGATTCAGTTGCTGACATTTAAAAAGCCAAATCTAGAGAAATGAAGCTTTTGGGTAAACTTTTGAGTAATAAGTGGATGATTATGTCCATAATGTTGTTGTGACTTTTAAATGACATTTAGAATGGTAACCTCTTGACATACAAGTGTTGATGGGTTGGTTTTTAAAGCCCACACTTTTCAGAACACTCTTCATTTCCTTTTCATGTTTTCATGTCATTAACTGTGAGAAGTTGTACTTTCCCAAGGCATGACTTATTGACTTGAACAGACTTTCTAATTTAGTTTTTCATCCTTCATATTCACAGTTTGGATTGGAGGTGTGTATGAAAAATGTATTGGTCACATTAAAGATCTATTTAAAAGAAAACCTTAATTATTCATGAAGACACCCAGACCTGTTAACCTTTTCTATATTCCTTTTCTATATTAGGACCCTGAGTTATTGAATTGTCCAACATAATGATGATATTTGAACCTAGCTATATATCACATTATTTAGGTTGCTTTATAAAAATGTTCATTCTCAAAGGACCCCCTCCACAAGGTATTTCTATTTAATAGGTTGGAGCTGGGTCTTAGGAATCTGGGTTTCAAGATGTTCTCAGGAGAATTTGACGCCCAACTAAGTGTGAAAAGCACTTACTTAGTCTTTTACAATATCCAGGCACAGTATGTGTTGCAAGGTAATGAGAGAGTTGGTGTTTTGAATTAGATTGTTGATTTCATAATTATTTATGGCTCTCTCAAGACATAGAAGAACCAAGCTCTTGTCATAGGGATTTTAGTAGCTTTTCCTTAGAGATCTTCTAGTCTTATTTTGTAGGTGAAAGAACTAAAAGTATAGAGAGGGTAGTAAGTTGATTACGGTTACTCAGCACTTTCCCATGGAAAGTTTGGAATGATCTCATTGTTAGTTTACTGGATTTCTGTTCTGGTCGACCTAATAATTGTCTTGAAAGGAGATGGCGACTGACATTCTGGAATATTTTTAGGGAGAATATTTTTTATTTTCAAAACCCTACAAGATTTTTTCATTTTTAAAAATAAAATGTGTGTCTTGTTTGTTAAATATGATGGTCATGTAGGTTTACTCAAAAGTGGTTTTTTTCCATTGCTTTTTATTATATTCTGCATCTCTGTGCTTATATCTGAAATATTTTGTAGTATTTCTTTAGTGCAGGTCTACTGAAGATAAATTTTCTCAGTTTTTGTTAGTCTAAGATGTCATTGGGCCAGCCATGTTGGCTTATGCCTGCATGCCTGTTAATTCTAGCACTTGGAAGGCCGAGGCAGGAGGATGAGTTGAGCCCAAGAATTTGAGTCTGGGCAACATAGGGAGACAACGTCTCTACAAAGAAAATTGAAAAAAATGAGCTGAACGTGGTGGTGCATGCCTGTAGTCCCAAGTAGTCAGGAGGCAGAAGTGGGAGAATCACTTGTGCCTGGGAGGTCAAGGCTGCAATGAGTCATGGTTGTACCACCTCACTCCAGCCTGGGCAACAGAGTGAGACACGGTTTCAAAGGAAAAAAGAAAGTCTTTGTTTTATCTTCATTTTGTGAGGGGTGTTTTTTTCTAGATTTAGAATTCTATATTATCGTTACTTTATTTATCATAACTGTCATTGTCTCTTGACTTTCATTGTTTCTCTTGGGCCGTCAGCTGTAAGTGTTATTATTGCTCCTTTGAGTGTAATCTGTTTTTTCCTTTGGCTGCTTTTAAGATTGATTTCACTTTGGTTTTAGCAGTTTCTTTATGAGGTGTGTGATTTTCTGTTTTATTTATTCTCCTCCGAGCTTGTAAGACTTATTTGATTGGTGTGTGGAAATTCTTAACCATTAACTTTTCAGATATTGTTTATGCCTAGTTTTCTCTTTTCTCTCTTCTTGGGATTGTGTTCATATGTTATGAAATTTTTTTCCTCTAGATTTCATATGTTTCTTATGCTCTTTTCTGTATTTTTTATTCCTTTGTCATTCTGTGTTTCAAAGTGAATATTTTCTATTGACTTATCTTCCAGTTCACTAGTTCTCTCTTCAACATATTAGATAATTTGTGGTTAAAGCCATCCCATTGAATTTGTAATCTTAGTTATTAATGTTTAAGTTCTAAAATATTCATTTAATTTCTTTTTATAGTTTTTAAGTTTTCTGCTAAACTTCTCTATTTTGTCATTTAATTCGTAAACATATTAATCACAATTGTTTCAAAGTTCATGTCTGATATTTTAAAGTCTTTATCACTTGCTGGACTGTTTCTGCTATGCTTTTCTTTCTTTTTAATCTTCTTTTTGCATTTCTGTTTATTTTTATTAAGTTCTGGGCATTATACAAATAATATAGAAGAAGTCATTTTCGGCTCTAGGAGAATGTTATGTTACTTCTGAGAAGATTTAACTATTTTTTCTTTTATGTCAGTCAAAATAGGAGTGGATTACCTTAATCAAGTTAGACACAAAGACTGCTTGTAGCTGGACTTCAGTTTTTGTTAGGGCTAGATATATTTCTAGATGACCTTTACTCTTTGTAGGGAACCCTTCTGGTTCCAACCAAAATCCTGGGTGTTCATTCAGGCCCCTCCTCTTTGGAGGACTCTGACCTCTAATTTTTGTTCCTTAAACTCTATGACACTGCCGGAAGCTCTCTTGAGCTTCTTGGTCATACTTTTTGCTTAAGAAATTGATAATGCTTTTGAAAGGAATAGGCAGCTCCAATTGCTGGACTCATCTTCTTAGTTTTCTTCCTTCAGGTCATGGCCTCACAAATTCTTACTGTCTTGGTTGCTTTCCAATGCCTTCAAACATGTTTAACAAAATGTTTTTAACATTTCCAGTTGCTCTCAGCAGGAGGGTGGTTCTGAGACATCTAGTTAGCCCTTGCCAGAAGTAGAACCACAGAGCATTGGCTTTGAAGAAGATGGATCCATCTTTTATAGCCTTGGTTTGCTCTTAAAATGTTTTAGAAAAGACATATCCTGAGTTTCTTTGTGGTCTAGGGTGACGGTGGTAGAGGTGAAGAAAAGTAAAACTTTCAGTGTATTTAAAAAGTAGAATTAACCTGTGATTAGCTTTAGATAGAGATGAGAGAGGTGGATTCAAGGCTAATGGCCAGGATCTGGTCTAGGCATCTGGACGTCCAGTCACTAGGATAAGTAGAGGGGGAGTGACACTGGAGCGTAAAGTCACCACAGTAACAGAATGACATTCATCACAACCTAGTTATGTAAAACTCGAGACAGAGGGAAATAAATCCAGGCAAATACCTTGAAATATGCAATGGACCCATAAAGAAGCTTCACCTGGAGGAAAACTTACCATGACTCCAGAGACCTCTTCAGTTTAGAAAGCAGGAGGTAGCTTGTATCTGTCAGTATGACACTTTTGAACATTCTGTATTAGTCTCCTAAGGTGCTGTAACAAAGCCCCACAAACTGTGTGGCTGAAGACAACAGGAATCTATCCTGCCACAGTTCAGAAGGGTAGAACTCTGAAATCAAGGCATGGCTGGGCTATGCTCGCTTTGAAGGCTTAGGGAAGAACCCTTTCTTGCCTCTTCCTGGCTTTTTGTGGTTGCAAGAGATCCTTGGTGACAACGGCATCACCCTGGTCTTCACCTTTGTCCTACCTCACCTTCCTCATGTGTCTACCTCTGTGTCTTCACAAGGCCTTATAAGGATACCAGCTGTGGGAGTTAGGCCTCCATCCTCCTACCCCCAATCCATTATGACCTCATCTTAATGAATTCAATCTGTAAAGACCCTCATTTCCAAATGAACTTACATACACAAGTCCCAGGGTTTAGGACTACAAAATACCTTTTTGAGGGATGCAACTCAACCCACAATTTCTAGTTTATCACTGTGTGAAACTTAGTGCTCTTTGCAAAGATTAAATCAACAAGTAGTGCACTTATGGAGCTGTTGCTTCTCACAAAGCACTGGGGGGTGGGGAGGGGGTGGAATAAAAGGTAGCACAGCACACAGTCTCTGTCCTAGACAACTGTACTGCCCAACTGGGGAGACTAAGAGCGATGCAGAATTCAGGCAGAAAATGAGCTTTGGTTGGCTACCTACCATGTACCAGATACTGCGGTGAATGCTGCACATATATTGAACCACATAATCATCAGAATAGCTTGCTAGATTGGTGGTGTTCATCCTATATTACAGATAAGGAAACTGAAGATCGGAAGGAATAGTACTAAGTGGTGCTATCAGCATTTGAATCTAGATTTGCTGTATTCTAAAGCCTGTGGTTTTGGGGAAGAAACTGAATTATGTAAAATAAAATCTTAAAGCTGTTTGAAATTATTCATAAGAGAGTTAGTGTGAGAGCTGGGTGTGGTAGCATGCAATTGTAGTCCCAGCTACTGAGGAGGCTGAAGTGGGCGGATCCCTTGAGCCCAGGAGTTCAAGACCAACCTGTGTAATATAGTGAGACCCTGTCCCAAAACAAACAAACAAACAAACAAACAAACAGGACAAGGAAGGCTTGTTGAGGAAGAAGACATTTGAAGAAAAATGATCTGAATTGTATTTCTAAGAAAGGGCAGGAGTTGGCCCGGTGGAAAAGAGTCAACAAAATGATTCCAGGTGATGGGAGCTATGTGAACGAAGGTATGATAAGATAATATCAGATATATTTAGGAGAACATATATTTTATAATACTGCATATAAGAGATGTGCTTTATATAATTATAGCCTCATTCTTCATATGGAGACCTTGAAGCAAGAAAACACACGTTTTTAACTCTGTGGTCACATGGTAAGGTATGGGTAAAGCTGAGCTTTCTGCCAATTAATCTTCTTTTCATTCTTCTTCAGAAATAATTATTTTCCATTTAAAAAGTAATAATTCAATTTCAAAAGAATCAAAGCATAGAGAAAAAAATTTCACATATCCCTACCATGCAAATATGACTAAAGTTAACATTTTGGTCTGTTCCTTCCAGTCTGTTAATTTGCATCAGTAGTGCACGTAACACATTAACCAAGTGGGTAATCACACGTTCGGCTAATGGGTATGTGCTATTTTGTGCTTCTCTACCCTAGCCTAAGCACTAATCTGTGCCATAATATGTCATCGTTATCATAGTTTTAAAGGGTAAATAATATTCTAAGTGGATAAGTACCATAATTTAGCGATTTAGGGTTTGTCATTAACAGCAAATCTACTTATTTAGGTTTGTCATTAACAGCAAAAAAATCCTAGATCAAAATGCATGACCTGTGTTACAACCTATTATACATATGGTTTTCTGGAAGGTCAATACTGATTTTGCTGCATATAGACTGGGCTTCTCTGGGGTGTTGTAAAAGTTCTATGTCATTGAACTACAGACAGAGAGTGAGGGGATTTCTGACAATCGGGGCCAGCATTTCTTCACCTCTAGACCACATCCCCATCCTCCTGTCTGCCTGGCTTTGCAACACCACCCTGATCCTGAGAGCTTTGTGGATGCCAGGGGTATTCAGAAATGTTCGACTTGAAACCTTTCCAGGACATTTGCTATTTTGTTCTCTATTTGTTTTTCTTCAGCAACTAACTAAATACGAATCACATTTCAACCTCTTTCCACTCCCCACAGCATTTTTTCCTGCCTGCACCACCCCGGCCTACAGTTTAACCATGGGGTTGCTTCTTATATTTTAAAGCTAAATACAAAAGCACAGTTCTGAGAAGCAGCCAAGTTCTGCAGCCAAGTTTGAAGAATAAAACTTTAAAACAGCTCTTCTGTCACACACTTGAGAGGGGAGGCAGGCTTTGCTATAAATAAGTCACATTCCATTTCTATCTCATCCTTTGCAGTCCTCTTGGGTAATGCTTTTTGTATATGACTACAGTGTTCTCGAACTGCCCACTCACCCCTTTCAACCTTCCATTTCATGCCTCACTTTATTTAAATGTTCAGTAGTTTTGGAGCTTAGGGACCCTGCATGAAAGAGGAGTAGACCATTCTTCAGGGTTAGATGTAATGAGGTTCAATGGCTGACTTATTAGAAACTACACTTTGTCTGTAACGCTTTGGGCAGCTGCCTGGATTAGTTTCCTATTGCTGCCATAACAAATTGCCACAAATTTAATAGCTTAACACAAAACAAAAGGCTGGGCATAGTGGTGCATGCCTGTGATTCCAGCACTTCAGGAGGCTGAGATGGGCAGATTGTTTGAGCTCAGGAGTTCAAAACCAGCCTGGCCAACAGCCAGGAGTTCAGACCCCGTCTCTATTTAAAAGAACACAAAAATTATCTGGGTGTGGTGGTGCACACCTGTGAACTCAGCCACTTGGGAGGCTGAAGTGGGAGGATCACCCGAGCCTGGGGAGGTCAAGGCTGCAGTGCACCATGCTTGTGCCACTGTACTCCAGCCTGGGTGACAGATTGAGACCCTGTCTCAAAAAACAAAAGACCAAAAAAGCCCACAAATTTATTTTCTTACAGCTCTCGAGATCAGGGGTGTAAAAGGATTTGGCCGAGCTGTGTACCCTCTGGCGGCTCTAGGAGAATTCATTTCCCCGCCTTTTCCAGCTTCTAGAGGCTGCCTGCGTTCCCTGAGTCACAGCCCCACGTCACTGCGACCCCAGCTCTTGGCCTCACATCTCCTTCTCCGACTCTGACCTTCCTTTCTCTCTCTTATAGGACCCCTGTGATTACATGGAGCCCACACACATAATCCAAGAGTACCTCCCCATCTCAAAGACCTTAACTTAGTCACACCTGCAGAATCTCTTTTGCCAAGTCAGATAACAGGTTTGTGGGATTAGGGTGTGGACATCTTTGGAGGGCTGCTGTTCTACTTACCACGCTGTCTTAGGAAAGGAAAATAATTTTGGAATTTTGTCTTTTTCATAGCTCGAGAGGGGATATGCTGAAGTTTTGTTTTTCCTTCCTGTATTTGTGATGGTTCATATGTGGCCATCTAAACTAAGTCTGGGATGTCTGTCTGTATTGGCTGAAGTTCATTGGCAGGCAGAAAAGATTCAGAGACTGGCAGTGAAGACGGGAGGATGGCTCAGTTAAAGACCGTCACTCCTTGCTTACTGGATGCTCCTTCACTCCCTGCACACTGCGTGCTCCTATCAGGCCCCTCTCAGGGCACAAACTAAGCCCATACTATCCAGGAGAAATGACTGAGTAGTTACATTCAAAATGAACAAAGGAATGCCTCGTTTACTGTAGTCGCATCCAGTGTGGCTTCCTTATAGGATTATTTGTCTCCAATTATTTTACATATATTTTTTATTTTTTGAGACAGAATGTCACTCTGTCCCCCAGGCTGGAGTACAGTGCTGTGATCTTGGCTCACTGCAGCCTTGACCTCCAAGCTCAAGTGATCGTCCCTTCTCAGCCTCACCGTAGCTGGGACTACAGGCATGCACCAACACACCTGGCTAATTTTTAAAGTTTTTTGTAGAAACAGGGTCTCGCTGTGCTGCCCAGGCTGGCCTCAAACTCTTGGGCTTAAGTATATCCTCCCACTGTGGCCTCCCAACGCTCTGAGATTATAGGCATGAGCCACCATGCTTGGCCTATATTTAAAAAAATATTAATTATGATACTAAACAATACAATGAGAAGGTGAATAGATAACCTTCTCATGGCTGTGTAGCTCGCACAGTGGAAGACTTTATGTGCTTTTTTTCAAACAACGAGAGAAAGTGCTGGCAAAACGCATTTCCCT
Source organism: Sapajus apella (assembly GCF_009761245.1). Lineage (NCBI taxonomy): Eukaryota > Metazoa > Chordata > Mammalia > Primates > Cebidae > Sapajus > Sapajus apella. The sequence goes on along the minus strand of NW_022436999.1, from coordinate 1,213,819 downwards.
TAGCTTGAGAGACATGTGACAGTCTACTTGTTGACTCTGCCAAGGCCTCTCTTTGCACCATTTTCCATGTTCTGGTCAAGAGTTGTGACATGCAGTGGCTGAAAAAAGGCACACAAGGGATAGCGTTGGTGGCCAATCTGCCAGGGAAGAGTCTGACCCTGGGTGCTAGCATGACTCAAGGTAGATGAACCCCTACGAGGAGCTAGTCAAGGAAACAGATGAGAAAGCCTGACTGTCAGTGAGTGAGCAGGGAGTGAGCATTTCCTTTCTGAAGGGAGTTGACTGTCCTAACTTAACTATGTTGCTGGGAAGGAGGAGTCAGTAGTTGAAACAAAAGTCTTCCGTGGGTGATGACATGTTACAACTTTAGGACAGTTGTCAGCAAACTACTTGTCCTTGGGCCTAATCTGTCCCCAGACCTTTGTTCCCTTGAGCCTCAGGATGATTTCTGCATTTTGGAATGGTTGAGAAACTTCAAAAGAGAAGCCATATTTCGTGACATGTGAAAATTATGTGAAATTCAAATTTCAGTGTCTGTATATCAAGTTTTGTTGAAACACAGCCACATCATTTGTTTATGAATTATCTGTGGCTTTTTTTTTTGAGCCACCACGGAGGAGTTGAGTGGTGGTGACAGAGACTGTCCGTATGACCGGTGAAGCCTAAAATATTTACTAACTGGCTTTCTACAGAGAAGTTTGCAGCTTCTGTTTCAGGAGATTTGAAAGAGACTGAAAAAGCATCGGCAAATGTCCTTGTTGGGACAATATTTCCATAGGAACCAAGACCCAGTGATTCCATGTGGTGTAGATTCATTTCCAGGAACCCATGGAGGGTCTAACTGGGGAGGGGACATACAAGATAAATTAGAAACGAGTATACATTTCCTGTTCTGTAAAAAATACACAAGACCTGCTATTCACTCCTCAAATAATATGGTTCCTTTACTGAGGGGTCACATAATTTCTGCCAGTACATTGTTGATGATATTTTTGTTTGTTTTTTAAATAAAAAACAGGCATATTGAGCTGCTGGAAGTGTTGAGCTGGGTGTTCTGAAATATCCCACTAGGATATTCTACTTGCTGGCTGGCTACCTCCGTCTCAGATGCAATGTCCAAATAGCTGTCATTTCTGCAGGACCCGCTTTGTGTCAGGCATCGGGCCAGTGCTTTGGGCACACGAATTGCTCACACTGGCAGCACTGCTGTAAAATCATTGTTATTCTCATGCTGCATGTGAAGAAAGGCGCTTCTGCCGGGTAAACCCGTGCCTGGGGCTCCCCTGTAAGTGGGAATCCCGAGTAGCAGGTCAGGCTGTCTCTTCTTCACAGAGCATGCTCTTTTCACAAGACCTGGAAGGAGCAAGACAACCACCTGGGGAGCTGCTTACTTCTGATCTTTCCTCTGGGATGCCAGGGCTATCACAGCCTCACAGGCAAGATGCTCTAATCACCGAGTTATGGTGTTCCATGGTAATATCAACTTCCATTTTATAGTTTCTTCCAGCACTTTGCATCCTGTATGTTATATTTGTAAAAGGCCTGTGAAAAGCATAAGGCAGACATGATCCATCTCTGCTTTGTGAATGAGGAAACTGAAGCTCAGAGGTAGAGAGGCCTGTCTAGGCTCAACCAGCTTTTAGTGGCCAGACCTCCTGACCTGGGGTCTGGTGCCTGCACACTACTTCCATGGGCCAGGCCTTCAGGAATAGAGCTGCATCACGCACACTTACCATGAAAGAGCCTGTGACAGACTCTCAGCAGTATGGTTATTAAGTTTATCCTCAGTGAACCTCAGGTCATCAGCTGACCTCCAGAGACCAATTTCATGTTGGAGATGTTTTTTTTGTGTGTGTTACTTTACAACTGTGGCTCTGCTGAATACAGTGTAGCTTTCTCTTCCCTATCACCACATCCATTGCTTGAGTTTCAGTCCCGTCTCAGTCCATTTTGTGTTGCTGTAAAGGAACACCTGACACTGGGCATAAAGAAAAGAGGGTTTGTAAAGAAGAGAAGGTTCTTTAGCTCGCAGTTCTGCAGCCTGTTCGACAAGCACCGCACTGGCATCACCATGGCGGAGAAGGTCAAAGGAGAAGTGAGGACACGTGAAGAGATACCACACCCAGAGGGCTTCCTGGCTTTATGTAATAATAACTCAATCTAATCCCACCTCGCCAGAGCGAGAACAGCAGCATAGCACTAAGTAATTTGTGAGGGATCTACCCCCATAGCTCAAGCACCTTCCCCCAGGCGCCACCTTCTGATACCACCACAATGGGGAGCGAATTTCAACATGAGATTTGTGGAGACAAACAAAAACCATATCCAAACCATAGCAAGCCCCAAACCAAAAGCAGATCCCCATTCATGGTTCCCCTTCCCACATGGTTCCAAATGAGGAAGGCCAGAATTCATGTGTTCTGCTCAGAAAAAGGCTGAAAATTTCTGGGAAACACGTCTTCAAATGTTTGTCTCCTTTGGCACGTGGGAATGTGTTATTCATCAGGACAGCAGCTTACAGCTGCCGAGGGATATATTGAAACAGCTCATTAGAAGCAAATTTTAAGTAGTAGAGAGGGTCATTCCTGGGCGTATTTCATAAGCATTCTGTCTTGGTTTTACCCCAGTCTCTGCATATTCCTTTTTAGTCTTCATTCCTGGGGCAGCTTCCTCTGGCCACCCCGTGAAACCTTGGCCCCTTCTCTTCCGTGTGCTGTCCAGGGGCCATCTCCTCCTCTCTGCATGCTGAGTTGATCCCAAGTTGCTATCCTTTCTCCAAACTCCAAACGCCTATATCCAGCTACCAAAAAAGGCATCTGTGTTTGAATCTTCCTCACTTACCGCAAACATAACAGGTAGGATGCAGCTTCTTGCTTGTCTTCTGAGCTTCCGTGCTTGGTGTGGCATCCTTCACACGGCTAGCATCTAGGGCACAACCTGAACCTGATTCTCCTTGACAGGCACTGTTACTCACCACTCGATGCCATATAAAAATGACATGCCATGTGAATCCAGTGCCATGTAAAAAAAAATTACATTTTCCGTTTGTCTCCCTAGGGTATTGTAAATGCTTGGCACCAAGTAGGTGATAAATAAATGTGAAGGGCAGACCTGTGGATTAAGCATTCCTGAGACATAGTCTGTTACCTTTCTCACATGAGATTCTCTGCCATGTGGCTTATCCTTATATTGGGTGGATTGTGTAACTCTGAGGTTAAAAATTGGTTATTGCTTCTAAACCTTGTAAAGTTACTTATCTCAGGAACTATTGAGCTTGGCGGCTGTCCACATCATGTGACAGTTCTGCTATCACGTCCCCTTCCTTGCTTTCTTCCTGCCCTCTCTCCCCATTTTGCACATGCCTATCTGTGAGAGAGGATGAGGAAAAACAGACAAGCAGACAAATCCATATTTCTCTCACCAATGAAAAATACCTTTTCCGTTCTGTTTGCCATTAAATGTGGTATTTGCCCTCTGTGTCTCAATTAAAACAGATTATTTCCTTCTTAGTTTCTTCCTTTTTTATCTTTTTCTCGTTTCAGAAATGGTTCATGTTAATTAGAAGAGAAAAATTGAGAAATTATAGATAAGCCCAAAGAAAGAAAGAAAATATGTAACAACCCCCTGCTCAGAGAGTTACCATTAACTTTTGAAGTACCTACTTCCATACATTTTTTTCTATGTACATATTTTAACAGAAATAGACAGTGTGTTTGCTGTTGGGAAACTTCTTTTCACTTAATAGATTGAGAATATTTTCTGTGACAGTCAATATTCCTCTAGACCAGCAATTGGATGACTTTGTTTAAAGGGCCGCATGGTAACTTTTAGGCTTTGTGGGACCTACTGTCTTTTTCAACTAATCAACTCTACTGTTATAAGTGCAGAAGCATTCACAGAAAGTGTGTAAATGAGTGGACATGCCTGTGTTCTAATAAAACTTTACGAAAACAGGCAACAAGCCAGATTTGGCCCATGGGCTGGGCTATAATTTGCTTATGCTCGTCTAGAGTATCTTTTTTTTTTTTTTTTTTTTTTTGAGACAGAGTCTTGCTCTGTCACCCAGGCTGGAGTGCAGTGGCAGCATCTAGGCTTACTGCAGTGTCTACCTCCTAGGTTCAAGTGATTCTCCTGCCTTAGCCTCCTGAGTAGCTGGGACTATAGGTCTGTACCACCATGCTCAGCTACCTTTTTTGTATTTTTAGAATAGACAGAGTTTCGCCATGTTGGCCAGGCTGGTCTCAAACTCCTGACCTCAGATGATCCTCCTACCTTGGCCTCCCCAAGTGCTGGGATTACAGGTGTGAGCCACTGTGCCCTGTTAGAATATCATTTTTAATGCCTAAGTAGTGTTCTGTTTTACTGATGTATCATTATTTACTTGACCAGTCAGAGTACTAGCTCACGTCGTTTGAGGCCTTCCTCTGTGCTTGCAGCATGGCCGGGTTTGTTCTGCTTGCATTCTCACATACACCTGCACACAGCCCTGTGCAGCGTGGGTATTATTCTTTCCGTTTAACAGATGAGGGAACTCGGAGAAAGAATAGGTAGGTAATTTGCCCAACATTAGATGGTTAGTAAATAGAAAAGTCAAAATTTGTTTGATTTCTAGAAGCCAGGCTCTTAACTACTCATTATGTTTTTAGGCACATTAGTAGTTATTCACTTGGATAAATTTCTAGAATTAGAATAATGGGTGCATTTTAAGGTTTTGATATTTGTTGTCAGGTTGATCTATGTGGCCAAGTCATATTTCTCGAGTGGTATATGGCAGGGCTGTGTTTCTACACCCTTACCTATAACATGGACTGTCTTGACCCTTTGGTACTTTAATACGGGAAACAAACTTCATCATTTTTTGTCTTATGCACATTTCTCCTCTCTTTCTTCTAAGGTGAGTGTCTCATCCGTGTTCTTTCCCCATTGTTCAATTAGAGTGTTTTGTCTTCTCTAATAATTTCTTGGAGCCTTTTATGTAAGGGACTTCTGTGGTATATAAGTCAATGCTACGTAATGTGTTATGAACCTGGCCTTTTACTTTAAAGAGATGTCTTTACAATTGAAGAGAATGAAACAGAAAAGTATTTCGCTTTAACACAGCATAGTTACACTTCTGGAATTGGAAGAATTCCCAGAAACTATAAGGCCAGAGACAACTTATTCCTGCCGGGGAACTTGTCCCTTTAGCTTCCATCTCTTAAGTACTAGAATTTGTGTTCTTCAATTGGAACTATTACTTTGCTGTGGCCATGGCAATACATCTTAACTGCCATGAACAGCACACCCTTGGACAAAATATTTTTTTAGAGAGTGGCTTTTAGATGGAATTCATTATCCAATGTATTCATGGCACCTAGATGAATTAATGGATGGTAGACCCATACTTTTATAGTAATAGTAATAGTGAAATGAACAGTTACTATCTATTGATCCCTTACTGTATTCCAGCCACAGTGCTGCGTTTTAGGTGATTTCATTTGATCTTCATGATAATCTTATGTCATAGATATTACTGTTATCCCTACTTTATACATAAAGAAATGAACAGAAAAGTTAAGTGCCTTGCTCTGGCTTATACAGCCGGTAAGTAGTTGAGTTTGACCTTGACCTTAAGCTTGGTTTTCTACTGACTGAGTCTGACAGGTTTCTTACAGCCTTTAAGGTATATTCTGAATTCAACACTGGTAGCATGGATGGAAAATCTTGATGTTCATTTAGAGTCCAAGATGAAACTGGCCTCAATGGGTCACAGTGAATCTGACCCAGAATTTCATAACTCATATGATTATGAAGATTAGAGTTCCGAAGCTTATTGGATTAGAAGAGCACAAGGGGTATCTGGCCCAATATATTCTTTTTTTTTGGTTTTTTATATATATATTTTACTGCACTTTAGGTTCTGGTGTACGTGTGCAGAACATACAGGATTGTTGCATAGGTACATACATGGCAATGTGGTTTGCTGCCTCCATCCTCATCGCTATGTCTGGCATTACTCCCCATGTTATCCCTCCCCAACTCCCCACCCCCCACTGTCCCTCAGGCCCCCCCAACAGACCCCAATGTGTGATGCTCCCCTCCCTGTGTCCATGTGTTCTCATTGTTCAACCCCCGCCTATGAGTGAGAACATGCGGCGTTTGATTTTCTGTTCTTGTGTCAGTTTGCTGAGAATGATGGTTTCCAGATTGATCCATGTCCCTACAAAGGACATGAACTCCTTGTTTCTTATGGCTTCGTTTGATTCCATGGCGCTTGAGTACCATTAAATTGGTAGAGTGTCTCTGACAGGGAAAAGGAAGAGTTGGAAGGCATCTCAGGTTCTAGGACAGAACTGTTTTTATTGGCTACCAAAGTTACCCCCAGTTGCCTGCAAATTTATATCCAAACTCATTATCCTGCCAATTCAGGGTTCTACAGACTGACCCCAAACTATAGTTTAGTCCTTCATCACATGACTGCACTGTACATACTCCGTTCTCTGGGCAAACAGACCTGATCCAAACACAGTTTGTACTTTCCCTTTCCCTTTCCTTTCCTTTCCTGTATGTCTTGGAGTATCTTTGATTTCTCCAACCTCAGTCTCCCTCTGTTAGAATTCTGGACCCCTCTCAATACCAAGGTTAAGTAATACCTAACAAAGAAGATTTGATTTTTATAGACAAAAGCAATTTCTCTCCTCCTATTTGATTTTTATGGTGATTTATATCACTTTCAGGTCAATCATAACCTTCTTACTTGTAGGATAGTTTTTTATACAGTTGTCTTTTTCCTCCTACTCCATTGGAAGGCCCTTGAGAAGTGAGATCTACTTCATTTTCATATTCCTTGTAGGACCTGTATGGTTCCTCGAATACAGCGTTTTTCCAAAGGTGAACGGTGACATGCCTTAATCTTCTTCTTAGGGATTCTGACTCTGAAAGACGTGAAACCGCTGTTCAGAGTCTTGTTATGGATTGAATTTTGTCCCGCTGCACACAGGCGATATGTTGACATCTATCCCCCCGTGTCTCAGAATGTCACATTGTTTTGAAATGCAATTGTTGCAGATGTGGTTAGTAAAGACGATGTCATGCCGAAGCACGGTGGACACCTCATCCAGTTTGACTGGTGTCACGCTGGAAATGTGGGCACACACAGGGAGAACATTGTATAAAGATGGGAGTGATGCTGCCCCAAGCCAAGGAACTAGGAGAAGGTAGAAGAGAGGCCCGAACAGACCCTTCCCCAGAGCCTTCAGAGTGGGCACGGCCTGCCAACGCCCAGATCCCAGCTTCTACCCTCCAGAGTGTGGCCAACATGGTTCTATTGCTTACGCCACTCAGTTGGTGCTGCTTTGTTACCGTGTGTCCAGGACAGTACCACAAGCCTGGGAATCACTGTCCTTGCAACCAGCAAGATGGGATGTTTTAGATGACCCTGTCGTATGTGGAACTGGGGGCTGAAGCAGGGTGGCCTGATAACAGACTCACCAAAGAGCCATCTCTTATCTGTACACCTGAGTAGTCATGGCCTGCTCATCTTCAGCACCAGCAACTCAGCATTTCAAAATGGAACGCCCCGTGTTTCCTCTCCAAACCCCTTCTCTCATAGGCCCATCTATTGTGTTCCTCTCAGTCGCTCTGTAATTCTTCCCTTTTTTCATCCCCAATTAAAAAAAAACTGGAATTATGCCTTCTTCTGGAAAATAAGATCTGGCAACACCAGGCCCTTGTTACTGCATGGTTATAAGTGGCCAGACTGATGGGCTGGCCCTCAACATAGAGGATGTGTCCTCGGTCCTGCTTCACATCATATGGCAGACCCTGTGGGCATTGGAGCCTGGCCCCTGGCAGGATGGAAGTGATCGCCTCTTTCTCATGGGAACATAAATGGAAAGCTTCAGATCATCCTTGAGTCAAGCTGCCCAGTTTATGTCCTGCTGTGTCGCTTACTGGCTGAGGGCAGCCACGGGGAGGTTCCTTAATCTCCCTGGGCTTCCGTTTCCTAATCTGCAAATGGAGCTAATAATGGTGCTCGCCTCATAGGGGTGTTGAGAGAATTAAATGATTTAATGCATATCAGGAGATTTGAACCTGACGCACAGCAGGTGCACCAGAAATGTTCACTTGTATTCTTATGTAGTCAAAAAAATCCTGTCACCCTTTATCTAAACTGCTTTATTATTTTCCCCAAAGCAGGGCATATTTACTTCTTGTTTTTTTGTTTCTCTCCATCTAGCACCAGCTTCGTACACATTAAGAAAATGTGGCTGTAGTTTATACACAGAGATTCAGGGCTGGCCTAGCAGGGAGTCTGGACAAAGCTCCCAGGATCTCACTTGGTGGTGCTCCTGGGCCTCTCCTGGCTGCCGAGTCTCCTGTGCTTTCTACCTTCTGTGTTATTTCAGTTCCGGTGACCAAGGGCACAGCTTGGTGACTGGTCTCCCGAGGCCTTCCGAGTCGCCGGGGGATCCCTCTAATTAGGTACACTGTTGAGCATGCAGGTATTTATCCTGCAGGCAAGAAGGGCTGCTGGAACAGCTGCTCACCATGAAATCCAGGGAGCAAGTCAGGTGTTAGTTAGAAGCATGTTCCTTGTGATCTGAGACGCTGACAAATTCCAGACAAGCCGACAGTGAGGACCTCCGCACACCAGTTGTTTCCCCCAGCTGTATTCCCCTTATTGGGCCACTCCTAAGCAGTGCTGATGACTTATTTAGCTAGTATTTGTTGACTGAATTTTTATTGATCAATAGAAATTTATTAAGCAAATGGAGCATCGTTCAGACATGATGGCATCAGATCCATTAGTAGATGTCAGTGATAAAGTGGTCGGACACAGTCCTGCCTGTAAGAGGTGTGTAGTCTAGTCATTGGGAGAGACCTCTGACCAGCAATGGGTGGAGCTGGGGGAACACAGGTGTTATTTATGGGATCCCGGAGAGGCAAGATCCTGACTCAGCCTGAGGCGGGGAAAACTGAAACCTAAATAGGACATATTTCACTTTCACTGGCTAAATGACTCTCTGGTTTTAATTTCCTCATCTGTAAAAAGAACTTATGGTTGGAAGGCTGAGGCAGGCAGGTCATGAAGTCAGGAGTTCAAGAGCAGCCTGGCCAACATGGTGAAACCCGGTTTCTACTAAAAATACACAAATTAGCTGGGCATGGTAGCACATGCCTGTAATCTCAGCTACTCGTGAGGCTGAGGCAGGAGAATTGCTTGAATTCTACTGGGGAATCATCAGTCTTGCCGTTATTGATCTAATATCCTAGTAAAATTGGGCATTTTCAGGACAGGGACCATGACTGTCTTTTTATTGCTCTATGTCTGGACCTAGCCTAGTGGTTGACATATAACAGAGGGTCAATAAACATTTGATGAGTAAGGGAATTAAGTGATATCTAAGCTGAGAACGGAAGGATGAGGAGTCTGCCAGTAGGAAAGCGTAGGAGGTAGGGGAGGAAGGGGTGGCAGTAGGAAGTAAAATGGTGACGAAGGATGACACTGGGAGGGAGGAGCATGTGCTCCTTGGGAGTGACAAGAATTGCAGTTCTGGGAACTGTTAGCTCATATGGTGGGTGTCATGGAGCCATTTCAAGGTGGGGGCCTGGGCAGAGCTGGATGGTGAAAAAAACACAGAGTTCTTAGTTTTTATGTGATGAAGTCAGATATGCATGGTCCAAGTTGCAGGAAATGGATTAGAGAGGACAGGGTGGAAGAGGAGAGGCCGTTCGATGGCTACTGCAGTGTTAGATATAGTGAACTCCACATTTCTCTTCAAAGAATCAGGATGTCAGTATGTTCGGTTCTTCGCCCTCCATTTTAAAGTTTAACTTCCTTGTAGTTTCAGTAAACAACATTTTCCACCAGTTCTAATCAGTAGTTCACATCCATTCCCCCAGTCTCCTGCTTCGTCCTGACTCATCCCAGTCACCTGCTTCGGTCCCTGCTTTGACTTAGGTCACCCCTGGCTACCTGCTCTGACCTGTCCCATAACCATCCTTCCCACCAAACTACCCACCCCACCACTCTGGCTCAAACCCCTGCTCCCCTTAAAATAGCCAACTGGAATTATACTAGACTGTACGGTCTAATGCTAGCCCATAGGGGAACGACGCAGCAGTAGGGGCTACCTCTGTGAGGAATCAGAACCCTGTCCCCTCCCTTGTCCACGTGTGCACTCGCCAGTTTCATCTGTCAGCTGCACCCTTCTACAGAAGTAAATTGCTTTGCTGAGGAAATTTATATTCCAGTGCTACTTCTTTTGCAGTACTGAAAATTTACATATAACAGCAGCAGTCTTGATGAGAGATGGGGGTAGCAGGACAGATTATCCCTGAGATGGAGAGGTGGCTGGATTCAGAAGCAACTAGAGATGCAGAATTGTCAGAACCTGGCAGTTAAATGTCTATGGGGAAGGAAGGAGAGATGTCTGAATGATGCCCAGGCCTCCAGGGGATGTAGGCACCACTTAGTCATGTGATAAATGAGATGCCACGAGGAGCTGTGGGAAGGTTAAATTCACATTTGTACGTGGTGAGTTTGAGATGCCTGTGGGAAGTCCAGAGGGCAGTTGCATACAGCAGTCTTCACCTCAGGAGAGTGATCAGGTTTGAGATATAGGTTTGGGCACTCATTGGCATAGAGGGTCAGGGCTTCGTAGCCTAGAACATAGATAAAATTAAGAAGCCTTATACACCTCAGAAAGTATATTAAAATTGTAATGCATGTGCATTGTTCTGGAGAGCTAGCTTTGTATCAACTTTTAAAAATGCTCATGTCCTCAAACAGGTTAAGCCTTGGTGCATATGGTTACTGAAGCCAGAAGGAGAGAGGAGAGTTTTCAGGCGGTGAGAAGGGAAGAGAGCCAGGGGTTGTGCTGTGAAAAGCATCAACATTTCAGGGATTGGAGGCACTGTGCTGAGTCAGAGGCTGAGGGGGGCGGGGGGATCAGAGTATCGGAAATGAGATAAAGACTTATAGATAGCAATAGCTTTAGTGCTCATAAAACACTATCACATACACTGCCATTTTATCTCTCCGTAACTCAACTAGATGTTTATAATTTGGCTCTGTATCAGTTAGGGTTCAGTATAAGACATGAAAACTTGGCTATAAATCTTAAAGAAGGGATTTCCCAAGAGGGAATTAGGTGCTTACTATGGACCCAGAAAATCTGAGACAGGCCTCAGTTAATTTAGAAAGTTTATTTTGCCAAGGTTGAAGATGTATGCCTGTGACACAGCCTCAGGAGCACCCGAGGATGTGCTTAAGCAGGTTGGGATACAGCTTAGTTTTATACACTTTAGGGAGACATGAGATATCAATCAATATATGTAAGAAGTACATTGGTTTGGTGTGGAAAGGCGTGACAACTAGAAGCAAAGGCAGGAAGACAAAATGGGGAGGAGGCTTCCAGGTCACAGACAGGTGAGAGACAAACAATTGCACCCTTTGGCGTTTCTGATTAGCCTTTCCAAAGGAGGCAATCAGATGTGCATTTATCTCAGTGAGCAGAGGGATAACTTTGAATAGAATGGGAAGCAGGATTGCCCTAAGCAGTTCACAGCTTGAATTTTCCCTTTCACTTAGTGATTTTGGGGGCCCAAGATACTTTCCTTTCACATTACAAATTCCTAGAAGGGCAGCCCCAGGGAAAGATTCCCAGAACAATATAGAACCGAGGTCAGAGTACATCCCTGTATCTGCCACCCTGGCATCTAACAGCTGCGACTGGAAAGCAGTTTCTCGGCCCTCACCGAGGTGAAGCAAGGATGCTGGACACTACTGTAGTTAAGACATCTATTTCCACGTCCTGCCTTGACAGCAGTGAACAGTCAAGTAGAAGCCAAAGCAGGACTCTCATCTCACTTCTACCTTCTAGAACGCCTCACGTGAGTACATTTAATTAGTGGAATCCAGTTCAGTCCTGAATCTCTAGATGCAGAGAAGTCTGGAAGATAATCTTTAACTAGACTACCTCACCTCCTTAAAGGAGAGTAAAACGGAACTACAGAAGGGGTCTTACTTTGTAAGGGTCAAGATAAGAAATATTTGTCTTAGTGAGCCATGTGGTCTCTCCCCAGCTTTACCATTGAAGTGTGGAAGCAGCCAGGGACCTTATAGAAGTGAGTGAGCATATTGTGTTCCAATAAAAGTTTATTTATAAAATCAGGCCAGGCATAGTGTTTCACATCTGTAATCCCAGCACTTTGGAATGCTGAAGCAGGAGTGAGCTTGGCTGTGTCACAGTGCTGCAGCCTGAGCAACAGAGTGAGATCCTATCTCTCAAAACATAAATCAATTAGTTAATTAAATTAAAATGAGTGATGGAGCCTGCAGGCTATAGTTTATTGACCTCTGAGGTAAGCAAATCAATTCACAATAATTACCGTAGGTTCTTTTTACAGATGAGAGAATCAAAACCAGAGAGAGTAATGTAGCCAGTGAAAGTGAAAACATGTCCTGGTTATTTAGATTTCAAAGTTCATGTTCTTCAGGAAACCATGATGCTCAGCCTCTCTTCTTACAAGGCTTGTGATCTAACAGAGGAGATAAAATACGCACTTTGTTGGTGCAGACCATGGTAAATGCTCCAAGAATGGTGCAGAATGCTTTTGCATACAAGGCATTTTTGACAGGAGAAATCAGAAGTATCACGCTGATTTCTTGAAATAGTTTGAGCTAGATGTTGAAGAAAGGTATAACTGTAATAGGTGGAGATGGGGAGGGGAGGAGTCAAAAGAGCTGATACGGTTTGGCTCTGTGCTCCTGCTCAAATCTCATGTCAAATTGTAACCCCAGTGTTAGAGGTGGGGCGTAGTGGGAGGTGATTAGATCGTGGGGGTGGATCCTTCATGAATGGTTTAGCACCATCCCCTTGATGCTGTTCCCCTGATAGAATTCTCATGAGATTTGGTTGGTTAAAACTACGTAGTACCTCCTCTCTCTCTCTTTCTCCTGCTCTGGGCCTGAGAATTGCCTGGCGCCTCCCTGCTTTGCCTTCCAGAATGATTGTAAGCTCCTGAGGCTTCCCCAGAAGCCAATCAGATGCCAACCTCATGCCTCCCGTACAGCCTGTAGAACCATGAGCCAATTAAACCTCTTTTCTTTATAAATCATCCCATATTGGGTGTTTCTTTATAGCAGTGTGAGAACTAATACGAGAGCATTTTTGATGGAGTGAGAAACTGCAAAGAAGGTTTAGGAAAGCAGCCAGAAATGGAAACTCATCTGAACACTGTGACCTTCTAGGGTGTTAGTGACGATAAGACTGGATCAGGGAGAACTTAGATATTAGGATTAGGAATCTGAACTTGGAAAAGGGGAAGCACTGACAGTCTTTGAGACAGGTTGTGATACACACATTGCTTCAGGAAGAATTATCTGGTTTTGTTCTGCAGAATTTTGTGTGAGTCAGAAGATACAACCAGCAAGAATTCACTCAGGAAGTTATTGTAATATCTTTGCATGAGGATGCAAAGGAAGAAGTGGACATGAGTCTTGAGCAATTAATGGGACAGGGAAACTTGTAAATGTGGGTAGAATAGAAGGATGGCTTTGATGGGAAGAGATGAATAATAACAACACTAGGGAAACGAGAAATGGGAGCTTGTTTTGTGGGCAAAGTGATGGTGCCCATCTTGGGTATGAGGTGCTGAGGGGCAGAAATGGAAATATGGAGTAGGGAGTTGGAAATGTAGGCTTCATCTTCAAGATGGGGTTGGTGGGGAGTCATCCCATACAGGTGGACAGAGCCACGTAAGAGCTCAGCTCTCTGAGGGAGTGCAGACAGTGGAGGATGCTGGAAGGAGAACCCAGGAGACTTTGGTATTCCAGAACTGGGAGAGGAACAAGAGATGGGAAGGTGCAGCAGGCAGGGTCGTCAGAGTAGCAGGGTGAGTATTGTACCAGAGGAGTCGGGGTGGGGAGCTATTTCCAGAAAAAGAAACAGCCAGGAGTGTTGCATGACACAGAAAGGTCAAGAAATACTAGTGAAAGACCCCTGAACTTGGTGACCCCATCTCAAGGTCATGGGTGACCTGAGAGGGCTGTTTAGTGTGTAGAGTATTCTCTTGAGGAGTTTCATATTGAAAGAAAAGAGGAGAGAAGATGGGAGATTGAAATGCATGCTTGTTTTAAACTTGATTAATTCTTCAGTGCCAAAAGACCACAAAGAACTTGGTCTCAGAAGATATTCTGATTTCTCCCCAAGACTTAAAGAAACTTGAAAGAGGAACACTGTTTAGTTTTGTTCTCTCTTGATTTCAGGATTGGGTTTTTTCAGCTATTTGCTTCTGACTCTGCTTTTGGCCCTTCCGGGGGTCTCTCCTGGCAACCTGAGAGGTCACACACAAGTGTGTGCAGTTGTTAAGCAACTGCTCCTGGTCACGGTGACCCTGCTAAATTGGGAACACGTATTTGTCCCCATCTGAGTCTTCATTCAGTGGGAAACAATGAGTCCCTGACTTTGAAATCTCAGAGGTTACACATTTGTGGAATATGAAATCAGTGTGTTGATGATTTTTCCTACCTCATAGAATGCTTTAAAAAGACACTGGAGAATTGCTATGCAATTCTGTGAAAATTTGGTTCTCTCAGGGACCTTTTCTAGAAAAAAAAAGCTATGCCCAGATCCTAAAAGGATCTGTGTATTTTATATCAGTGCTTTCTAAGATAAAAACAGAATACACACACACACACACACCCACAGCAACAATAGCAAAAATCAACAAAACAACACACCAAACTCACTCTAGAGTTACAGATGGGAATGGTTTTAGCAGTCCAAATTAAAGACATATTCTAATTCTTATTTTCTTTCACACCTTGGTTTGTGGCTTCCATAACACAATCATCTGAGTCTCAAATAGTTTATGAGCTGGATGCTAGAAGAGATAACTTGAATTAATACTTTTCCCCCAGTGGAATTCTCTTCCTCACTCATATTTAAACAGTTAGGTTGCCCCTAAAGGGCGCTAAGTTATGTTTCTCTGGAGATATTTAGGATAAGAAGTGTTATAAGTACTCTTTTTTTGTTTAATTTATTGCACTTTAGGTTTTGGGGTACATGTGAAGAACATGCAAGATTGTTGCATAGGTACACACATGGCAGTGTGATTTGCTGCCTTCCTCCCCTTCACCTATATCTGGCATTTCTCCCCATGCTCTCTCTCCCCACCTCCCCACCCCCTCGTCCCTCCCCCATTACATTTGTACAGAACTTTAGTCTTTGAAGTGTTTAGACATCCATTCATCTTTTGAGACAGAGTCTCACTCTGCTGCCCAGACTGGAATGCAGTAGTGTAATCTCAGCTCACTGCAACCTTTATCTCTTGGGCTCAGGTGATCCTCCTTCCTCAGCCTCCCAAGTATCTGGCACTACAGATGTGTACCACCACATCTGGCTAATTTTTGTAACTTGTAGACACAGGTTTTTTTTTGTCACCCAGGCTGGTTTCAAACTCCTCGACTCAAGCAATCTACCCAGCTCAGCCTCCAAAAGTGCTCACAACAAGTGCTCCTTAATCCCATTCTACCTCACAACAATCTGTGTGATAGGCACACTAAATATGAAGTTCAAATGCTGATAAACTGGAACTCAGAGTGACTTATTAACTAGCTTTGGATCACACAGCTTATTAGAGGGAGATTCAGGGTTAAAGGTCAGATTTTTCAGCTACAGATTTATTCTTCTTTGAGTGCCATTTTTGACATTAGTGTTTTCTTTAACCCGTAAGCGTTTCAGTGTCTCAGGTTTGCATACCATCAGGTTGGTTTCTGGTAGTACATTGATTGTGGAGGGTCCAGAAGCAGAAACCGCAGTCTTTAAATGAAAGTTATCCTTATCTGAGGTTTGGCCTTTATTGAATGGAAGTCTCTTGTTAAGGGAAGGTATGCATTGAGGCAAAAGGCTTGCCAACCTTTCAGAAAAATGGGAACCCCTGGGCTGTTTGGGGATGGCTAATGACAGTGATTATGGAGGAGTTTGCAAATCTGAAGTACTTTATAAATCCTGGAGGTGTGGCAGTAGACTGTTTTTCTGGGGAGACAGATTTTTGCATACATTATCCTCTGGACACTGGTGCCTTTGGTACATGCTTGTTTTTATAAACAAGCTTGTTTTGTTCCTCCTGTAGAAAGGAGCCTGTCATCTAGCGTTACGGTGGTTTTCTGTATGTGTGAGCCTGTGCTTCAGTTACATCGAACACTGTACTACTGCAACATCGAATTCGATGACATTGCCAATATGTTCACCCTCAGTAGTCTTTAAATATTCTTAGCCCTGGGAGCTGGCCCAAGAAACTGCTTATTCTTTTCCTTGTATCACTCAGCATATAAATCCTGAATTACTGCTGACCAAAGATACATAAAGTACAAATCAATGAGCATTTTGTTTCTGTATTTTGGGGAATGAGACAGTGAGTGAACGAGAACCCTTTGATGAGGGCTTTAAAATATTGTCACTGTTCGATGGATTAATAGATGGAGCTGCGGCTTTTTTACTTATCCACTGGCCACCACATACTTACCTGCAGTGGAAGGATTTCTAAAAACATCTTTATTGTGATAGAATTCGCAGACTATACAATCCACCCATGCAAAGTTTACCATTCCATGTTTTTGGTATATTATAACTTTTTAAAAACCATCGCCCTGTGTCTACATACAACTTGCCACTTTAATCATTCTTAATGTACAGTTTGGTGGCATTAATTATGCTCACAGTTTTGTGCAGCTCTCACTGCTACCTGTTTCTAAAACTTTATTGTCATCCCAAACAGAAACTCTGTACTCATTAAACAACACCTCCAGTGAAAGACTTTTAAAACATGCCTTGATTCTTAGCTTTGGATGTATGTAGACACTTTGAGGAAGATTTTGTTTAGTCTGTTTTTTTTTTTTTTTTTTTTCAGGAAAAGTTTTTTTTTTTTTTGAGATGGAGTCTCACTCAGTCGCACAGGCTGGAGTGCAGTGGCGCCATCTCGGCTCACTGCAACCTCTGCTGCCCGGGTTCAAGTGATTCTCCTCCCTCAGTGTCCTGAGTAGCTGGGATTACAGGTGCCTGCCACCACAGCAGCTAATTTTTGTATTTTTAGTAGAGATGGGGTTTCACCATCTTGGTCAGGCTGGCCTGGAACCCCTGACCTTGTGATCCACCTGCCTTGGCCTCCCAAAGTGCTGGGATTACAGGTGTGAGCCACCATCCCTGGCCAGGAAGTTTATTTTTTAAGCGGCAGTTCCATGTAGTAGGTGACACAGATTAGGTTCCTCCAGAAAGCAGCCTGCGAGAGTAGTAAGTGGGACATTGCCGGAGTCTCTCTCAGGAGCAGCACTTCTAGTGGATGGGGGAAGGGAAGGAGGAAGGACTCGGCAAAAGGAGATGTACTTTGTTGTCATTGGAAGGCCTCACTCTACCCAATGGAACTCGAAATGGCATTTCCTGAGTTGGGGAAACAGGGATGGAACTTTATACTGTATCATCCAGTCATAGGGTTCAGCAGGCTGCCCCCAGGAAGGTGCATGGGCTGAGGCAAATTCTCCCTGACCAAGGGTCAGAGAAGGTTGACAGCTGAGAGCTAAGAGCCAGCAGCTGGGGAGTGAGATACTTCCCTAAACTTTGCTATCCATGGGAATCACCTTTGCATCCTCAAAAAGACACTGCCTGATTTAATTGGTATGGGGTGAGAGACAAGTAGAAAGCTTCCAAAGCTCCCCAGGAGGTTTGAATGGGCAGCACAGACTGGAAGTGACCGCTTGCAGCCTTGAAGGGGTGTCAGCATAGTATACACCATCATGGAAATGTATGGACTTTGGATTCAAGAAAATTTGAACTTGGCTCAACCATTTACTTACTTTGTAGTTCTTATTTATGCACTGTTAGGATTTTGCTACTAGGCTTTAAAAAATATGAATGGATGGTACACCTGGGTGGCTGGGAGGGCACCTACAAATTAATACAAAAACAGCGAACACCTCCCCCAAAATTTGATAGAACACAAGAATGCACAAAGAAGAACTCCAAATGATTTTTTACATTGGAAAACATACTGTTTTAATAGTAACTGAAGGAATGAAAGTTAAAACTATATTTGCTTATTAGCAAAGATGAAAAAGAATTGCTATTGCTCAGTAATGGTGAAGTTGGTGGCAGAAGGCACTCTTGAGCTGGGCATGGTGGTTCATGTCTATAACCCTAGCACTTTGGGAGGCCAAGGTGGGCAGATTGCTTGAGCTCAGTAGTTCAAGACCAGCCTGGGCAACATGGTAAAAACCCATCTCTACAAAAATTAGCCAGGCATGCTGGTGTACACCTGTAGTCCCAGCTACTCAGGTGGCTGAGGTAGGAGGATCACTTGAGCCCCAGGAGGCAAAGCTTGCAGTGAGCTGAGATCATGCCACTGCACTCCAGCCTGGGCAACAGAGCAAGACCCTGTCTCAAATATAAAAATAAAAAAAGAAAAATAAAAGAAGGTATTCTGATCCTCTTGGTATGTCCATCAGTGTAACATGAATGGCAGACCATGTGGCAATATACATAAAAACTCATAAAAAGCAAATGTCTTTTGACATAACAAATCTAATTATAGAAGTTTATCCTGAGAAATAACAGATGAGTATGCAAAATTGTGTGCTTAAGTTGTAATTGCCTGGGTCTTGCTGGCAATTAGGAGAAGCACACACGCTCATCAATAATGTATTGTTTAAATAAGTTCTAGCACATACCTATGTACTGCTAATGAGAGAAGCTGGTAATAAAATAGCGTGAGTCTGTTTTTTGCATTGAAAAATGACTTTGAGAAAAATATAAGATGTTAACAGTAAACAGTATTATTTCCCCTGAGCAAAAGAATTACAGGTGAATGTTATTGTCCAACTCCTATCTCTTTATAATGTTTATACTTAGAAAGTGTTACATATTATTTAATTAGGTGTTAATTTTATATTCATAAAGAGCATGGAGGTAGTTCCAAAAATTACACATTTCCAAAATTACACACATGCATGTCTGTTTATCTCCCTACTTATTCAGCAGCCTAAAATGGATCAGCCTATAATGCAATTAGCAGTTATCCCTGGAATTTGAGGTCATGGGTGATTTTTATTTTTCTTTCTTATGCTTGTTTATACTTTACAGATTTTTATAAAGAGATTGTATCACTCTTATAATAAGACATTTTTTAAAAAGCTTTTAATATCTCAGTGCACTTGCCTGACCTATTTTCTATCCATTCTTGCATCTATTTCATTTGAAGGGTCCTTTGGATAGCATTTCTTTCTCCATGTCTTTCTTCCTGCTGTCCTATTTAAATAATCACAATTCTGCGTTGAAATTTTGGTATGCTTTACCTAATTAGGCCAGTTATTCTGACTCTTGCATTTGTTACAAAGATGTAGACTTTTACTTTATTCATTATTATTTTTTTCTTAAGTTTGACCTTTAGATGATACATTTCCAAGCATAGCATCCATCATCTACCATTATGCTTTTGACTCATCTATTAAATAGTAATGTGTCCTCCAAAAATATTGATGTTAAATTAAATCACTCCATATTTGTCCTTGGGAAGAGCTTTGAGGCTATAAAGTTTACCAGGCAGTTAGGATATGCAAAAAGAGAAATGCATGCAAATGCTTCCTGTAGGCAGGAGTTCTTCAATGTGTCTGACAAATCTCATTTATCCCTTAGGTATTAAATTAAACATTACTTCTCTGTGATGCCCACCTTGACTTTCCCAGGGTAAGCTGGTGCTGACTTCTCCATATGTTTATTATGGCTCTTATTAAATCTTATTTTATGTAGTTGTTGATATCTACCAATGCATTAGACCTCCAGATAGGAAATAATGGTTGTCACCACCAGCACACTTCCAGCAATCCCCACTTCCTCATATTCAAGCCCCTGACAAATAGATGATGTCAGACATGATCCTATGTCACTTCCAAGGTTAGGCTATGAAAGACTGAGGTTTCCATGCTGGACTCTCTTTCTTGGTTCACTGGCCTATGAAAAGCTAGCTGTTGTGAAGAGAGGCAATGTACGCAGAGAAGCTCATGTGGCAACAGAATGAAAAATGGAAGCTGGCAACACCCATGTGAGTGAGCGCCAAAGCAGATCTTCCACCTTGTCAAGCCTTCAAGTGTTACAGGCCCTGCCATCAGTTTGATTGCAAACTCATAAGCAACTCTGAGTCAAAACCATCTGTTTAAATGGCTCCTAATTCCTGACCCTCAGAAAACAAGAGACTTTAAATTCTTGTTTTCAGTTCTGAGTTTTGGGATAGTTTATTATACATCAGTAGATAACTAATCCACATTGGTACTAGCAGTGCAGTGCTGATGTGGTAAGAAACGAAACTGTGATAGTGGCTTTGAACTAGGCCATGGCCATGAAAAAGCCATCAGGGGTAAGGAGCATGTCAGTCAAAGTGTAAAGTGCCTTGAACACGCAGTCCATGGAAGTTTGGACTTTGAGGAGGCTGCCAGTGAAGGCTTCAAGGAAAATGGGAGAAATCCTATTGGAAGCTGGAGAACAGAGAATCCTCGTTACGTAGTGGAAAAACAAAAACAAAACAAAAAATCACTGTTGCCTGCAGTAATGTAGAAAGTAGAAAATGTACCTGATAAACTGGTGATATAGTTAAGGAGATTTCAGGAGATTTGTAACCAGCGTGCTGAAAGTACTTTCTGATTATTTTTTTCCTATTGCTTAGCGTGAAACTGCGAGATGAGAGAGAGAAACTGAAGGCAAAACTACCAAGAAAGAGCCAGGACTTGCTGGTTTTAAAGATTCCCAGCCTCCCCACATGACACATGATGATATATTGAAGAAATAGCATCTGAGCAAAGACCAAATTCAGGCCACTTTTAGGAAAGCAAGGTCAAAACATTAAGCCAAGGATATGACTGTAAAAACCTTTTCTTAACATCTCAGAAAACAAAGATGGTGTCTCAGAATACTGTTTAGTCAGACAAACCTAAAGATACTAAGACAAGCTTGTCCAATCTGTGGCCCGCCAGCTGCATGTGACCCAGGATGGCTTTGAATGAGACCCAATACAAATTTGTAAACTTTCTTAAAACATGCATGGACCTTTATTTTTAGTTTTATTTTTATTTTTTAGCTCATCAGCTATTGTTAGTGTATTTTATGTGCAGCCCAAGATGATTCTTCCTATTTATCTCAGGGTATTCAAAAGATCGGACACCCCTGCACTAAGGGTTTGCCTTGCAGATGGTCTCTGTCAACCAGTAGGGCTCCCTGGAAGCTCACAGACATTGTACCTCAGTCGAAGCTCAAGAAGATCCTGTTGCAAAGAGGTTTGTGGGTGTGGCTTTTGTGTAGCAGAATTAAGGCTAAAGGGATACCCAGAAGACCCGTAGAGTTGAAAGGGAGTTATGCTTGAAGAAACACTGTTAGCTTGAAAGAAAAGACACATCAAGAGTACAAAATGCAGAGGCCTTTGGACCACCAAGTATCAACAAATAAACAGCAGACTGAGAAAAGTATTCCATAAGCACGTGTTACCTTTCATGAAAATGAAAGAATACCTGAGAGGGCTGACTCAAGATTCCAGAGGGTGGGACTAAAACCTTAGATAACTGTTCCTAGACCTCAGTTAGAGATCAAATCGAGGAGCTTTCATCATTTGCTTGCCTGGATTTCAGAACTACGATCCTTGCATAGTTCCCACTTTCCCCATTGTGAGTGGGGGTGTCTCTGGCAGTTATCCTCTCCTTGTCCTGCCATTGTATATTGGGTGTGTGGGGCCAGATAACTTGCTTCCTTGTTTGTACATGCCTCTAGATCAAGAAGAAACACATTCGGGAGCTGTATGTCAGAGACTATACCCAAATTTAAATGGTGAGGGTCTGGACTTGGAACTGATGCTTTGTTGGGATGAGACTTTTGGGGACAGTAGGAGAGATGGGAGTTCTTGGGAACTCCCATCTTTGTTAGGCAGCCTTTGAGATGGCTCCTTCTGATCTCTGACTCCTGGACTCAGAGTTATTACTCCCCTCCCCATCCCACATTGTACTAGGGTTGGCCTGTGTCACCATTTGCAAAGGGCAAAAGTGATGGTATGTCGCTCTCAAGATTAGTTTATTAAAGACTGCGGCTTCCACTTTGGGCATGCTCTCAATCCCTTGCTGTCCTTGATCCCTCACGGCAGGGAAAGCCAGCTTCCATAAGTTGAGAACATTCAGGCAGTCTGGTGGAGGCCCACATGGTGAAGAACTTCCGGCCAACAGCCATGTGAGGGAGCTTTCTTGTAAGGGGATCCTCCAGTTCCAGTCAGGGCTTCAGATGATGCAGACCAGATTGACAGTTTGACTGTAACCTTTTGAGACACTGTGTAGAAAAAACTGTTGCAGAATGCCTTAGACTGCTGTACTTAAAAAGGCCTGCTTGTGAAATTGTCACCCAGGAATTTGGATTTAGGGAAGGCTAGACAACATTCTTTAACGGAGAAGTGTGGCTCCCTGTGCCTAAACTGTGTAAACAATATTATTTATGCTGAGCACCTGCTTTCCATATGAGATTTTTTAATGTGCTGGGCAGAGGATATACAATGAGCAACCCCCAGTAAAAACCTTGGGCCAGGATTGGTGGCTTATGCCTGTAATCCCAGTGACTCAGGAGGCTGAAGCAGGAGGATAGCTTGAGGCCAGGAGTTCGAGGTCAACCTGGGCAACAGAGCAAGATGCCATCTCTGAAAACAGAAAATTAGCCCGGCATGGTAGTGTGCACTGTAGTCCCAGATACTCAGGAAACTGAGGTGGGAAGATTGCTTGAGCCCAGGAAGTCAAGGCTCCAGTGTGCTGTTAACTGTGGCATTGTACTCCCACTTGGGTGACAGAGTAAGACCCTCCCAACTCTAAAAAAAAAAAAAAAAAAAAAAAAAAATCAAGAGAGACAAACATTGAGCACTGAGAGTTCGTAATAAACTTCCCTTGTAGACAGCATTTTCCACTTGTCACAATATGATACTGGAGGAATTAAGCCCATTCTGTGTGATTCCACAGTGAGAAACTCTTGGAAACTTGCACCTGATGCCCCGTCTGGCAAAGGGAAAAGGTGCTGATTTTGCTTTACATTCTTTTGCTATAATAAATCATAGCTATGAGTAATTTTATGTGAGTCCTGTGAGTCCTCTTAGCCACAACTGAACCTGAAGGTGATCTTGAGGACCCCCAACTCAGAGCCCCTGAGCTAGGAGGACCTAGATCTTCTCAGATCCTCAGAAAAACCATAGGATAATAAATAGTTGTTATTTTGAGCCACTGAGTTGTGGAGTAGCTTGCTTCACAGCAATAGGTAACTAATTCTGGAAGGCAGTCATTTCTCTGTCCCCAGCCTTTAACTTAGTGTCTGGAACATAGGTGTTAAAGAAATATTTGTTGAGTGAATTGACGCTGTTTCTGCCTTTGAAGAATTTCATAGTCCATTTGGTTCCTTTGCTGGAGAGATCTAAATCCTGGCTTGGTATTGTAAAGCAGGCTTACCCTCTTTTTTTTTGGCCTAGAAGAACCAATCACAGTGGCAGCAGCCTGCCTGAAATTGTCAAGTCCTGCCATCTTCCTGTTGAATGAGATCCCTGAGTATAAGAATCAGTGTATGACCATGCCTCCTCTCTTTTACTGTCTTCTTAGGTCCTTTGATTTTTATTTTCTGTCTCTTCTATGCCATGGTGTTGGTAGCTATTCTTACCACTGAAATAAAAACTTCTTCCTGCTGAAAAATTAATTACCAAGTGTTTCAGGGCCTTATAAGATATTAATATTTCCATATCGAGTCTTGCCTCTTTCTCTGTCATATGATCGCCTTGAGAAAGGTTCAGACAAATTAACTTTCCATTTTACATTGCACCCCACTTTTCCAGCTTCTGCAAACTGTCTTGAAATAGACTTATATAGAAAGATGGGAACCATTTATGCTAAAATGAATTTAATGTGGGGAAAAAAAACTCAAAGCATACATTGAAAGTAGACTCCTTGAGTCATTTACAGTGAATTATTTTAATCAAAAGGTGTGTTTGAGTGTATGCATAGGTATATGCATACACTGCCCTCCACCCCACCCCATACTGATTCCTGTGGCACACTTCTGGGTAGTTGTTGGAACTGTTAAATAAAAATTACAGGAGCCCATAATTTTGGACTAAGCTTCTGCACTTGACCCCAACAAGCGAGATTGAAAATCAGAATGAAGTCACTCATGCTAACGTTCCATGTCACCTTCTAATAAATCAGGGATATGAGATAACAACCTAATTTCCCAAACAGGGCAGTTTCAATCTTCAATCAGCCTAATAATGAATTCTCTTTGCTTTGATCCTTACAACAAAAAGTAACCTGAAGGAACGATGTTAACTAGGTGTTTTTTTTTTCCTTTTGTTTCCCTGTTCCTGGTTTACAAAGAAAGTAACTTTGCAGTGACCAGTGTTTTTGCTTTCTCTAGCCTCTTCTGCTTACAAAGCCAACCATCTCTGCCCGCTCATTGGTGCACTTACAGTATTAGGTGGTGCAAAATTTTCAGTGGAACGAAGTATTGCCCCATTCTAGAATTGCAAACAAAGCTACTTGAGCTCTTTAACGTAAATGTGTTGTCATTTTGCCCTTTGACAGATCTTTTTTCTTCAAGTCTCCTTCCAGTTCAGCAGATGACTTTGATTATGAGTTTTTTCCTGAGAATCTCAGGGTGGTCAGTAGAAGCTCTCTCATTTCTCTTCTTTCCATTTAATTTTTTTTTAATTTTCATTTTTTTTTTCTTGTGTCAGAGAATCATCTATCTTTGTTGCAAAGAGTTCTAGTCCTGCTTTCAATCCCATATACTTGGGCCCAATGGATCTTTCAAAGGTGAAATTCTGGCCCCATGATGGCATGCATCATTTGAAAACCTCTGATGAGTTTCCTGAGGAGGGGTGAACTTTCTCTCCTTACCTGCCTTGCTTTGCTGCATCCATTTTGCTCATGGAATTCCCTTGTATCAGGTTCTATGAGTGGAATTCAGCTTTGAAGGCAATTCCAGAGATCCAAGGAAAACCCAGGAGATTGGAAGGAATTCATATTTGTCAAAAAACCTGTAGCTTGAAAACATTAAAAAAAGTAAATAAAACCCAATATAGTATAACAAGTATTTACATAACATTTACATTGTATTAGGCATTATAACTGATCTAGAGATGATTTAAAGTATACAGGAGGGTGGCATAGGTTATATGAAAATACAACACCATTTCATATCAATATAAGGGACTGTAGCATCTGTAGATTTTGGTATTCTCCGTTGGGGGTACTAGAAGCAATCTCCCTGGGATACTGAGGGATGACTGTAATTTATTTTCAGTACTCTGGTAATAGTGTATTTATGCTCTATTGTTTCTCAGGGTTTGTGGATGATAATCCATTAGGACCTGAAAATAAGATGTTAGAATTTTTATTTACTTCATTAATTTTTGTTTTTTATGAAAATTTTAAGTGTATGTGAAGTTAGGGAATAAATGTAATTTTGAAATAACTAAATCTTTATGTTTGGAAATCCATGTTCAAACTTTTGGGTGGTTGGGGAACACAACCAAAAAGACCTGAAAACCAATAACAATTATAGATCAGTAGGCATTTTAGAAATAGTCTTTGATATTATTTTGGATATAAATGATTTGATTGACACTTGTTTAATTGCTTATTAGATGGGTTTCTGCTTTGTCAAGAACATTTTTAAAAAATTTAGACAAGCAAAAGTCAGTAAAATCACCTGTGATATGACCACTAAGAGGTAAGTATAATGAACGTTTTATTGTATATTCTTTGTAGTTAGTTTTCTATACACAGAGATGAGATTTTCTTTTAAAGGAGGGAAGATCTTGATGTGTTGATAATTTGTAAAACTTTTATACCTGGTTCTTTGAACTTTAAAGAATGTCGTGCTGTTGGATTTTTAGACTCTTGCAGCATTTTCCCCTGCTTCCTTTCTTGCTGTTATAAACAGTTCTGAAAAACAGACGCTATTAGCCACGCCTGACATATCTGTGATGATTCCCGGTGAGACTCCTAAAAGTAGCACCTTCCTTTCATGGGAGAAGTTTTACCTCTACCTTTGTTGCCTGTCTCTAAGGCAATTTTGTGTAATGATGGAGAGCTCAGGACAGAATTTGAATTGTGCCTCAACCAGTTACTACTGTGTGACTCTGGGCTGGTTGTGAACCTCTCTGTTCCTCATTTTCCCTCATCTGTAAACTGGGTGAAACACTAATGCCAACATTGCTCAGTGGCTGTAAGGAGTACGCAAGTAAATAAGTAGAAAGTACTTGATGGTGCATGACATAGTGTAAGCAAACAATATATTTTAGCAATTGTTTATGAGGTATTTCTCTTGTCACGTAAGCAAAGTTAATCATCCAGTGGCTCCTATGAAATAGAGCATAGGGCCAAGCTCAGTGACTTATGCTTGTAATCTCAGAATTTTGGGAGGCTGAGGTGGGTGGATCATCTGAGTTCGGGAGTTTGAGACCAGCCTGATTAACATTGCGAGAGCCCATCTCTGCTAAAAAAAAAAAATAGCCGGGCGTGGTGGTGCGTGCCTGTAATGCCAACTACGCAGAAGGTGAGGCAGGAGAATCTCTTTAACCTGGGTGGTAGGGGCTGCAGTGAGCCAAGATCATGCCACTGCACTCCAGCCTGGGTGACAGAGCAAGACTCCATCTCAAAAAAATAATAAAATAAAAATAAAGCATAGTTATATTATTCAGTAAGGTGAATGAGACATTAATGATTCCATTTGATTAGTTCTTACACCCAGGAACCATGAACACAGGAATCTCAACATATGGTAGCTTATAGGGACAGTCTGTAATCTTGCAAATTGAAAAGGTGCATAGGAGTCCTTCATTAGGCAGATTCAAATATTGATAAATGAAGGGAGAATTAGTCTTGTTAGAAGAAACTGGCCATTTAGTTTGTTAACAATGTAGTTAATCTATCACAAATTCAGTGAGGGCAAGGATGGAGCCATTTCTCTTTACTGTTTGTGTACAGATCCAGCTCTTGGGCCACAGTAGGCAGTCAATATTTGTGAAATACGTAAATATTTATGAGCAAATATGTCCATGCTTTGTGAGTATATTGCAATGTATGTTGTAAACATAATGAAGGCTTTGTGTGAGGAACTGACAATCGACAATGAAATTGTTGTCTGCAAAGTGGGCTGGGGCCTTTCAAGCATTTCTCCTGATTATAGATTCAGAAATAATGCAGGAGGCTGTTGTCGAAAGTGAATCCCTCGCTCCATGCTGGTCGTGTTCTTTAATTCTTCTGCCGTTCTCTTGAGTGTGCTCTGTCCTTACTGTAGCTGCTGGGTCTGAGCTCACTGTGAAAATAGTGTTTCCTTTCTGCCGACCCATAGGGCTCAGTGTTTGATTAACAAGTTTCCTATTTTCTGAGAAAAATACCTAGGTAAATCCCCCTTGGATGACACAAGGATCTGCGATAATTTACAACCGCTATGTGAGCCTTGTGTTGAATGACATGCTCTTTGTAAGGATGTGGTGTAATTTATAATGCTGGCCCCAACGTCCACTCCTAGGGCATTCTCAGTGCAGTCAGTGCCTTGGCTCAGATATTGGATAACGTTGACAGCTAAGAGAGGAATGACTTCAGTTGCTGCTGATGATTTTTTTTTTTTTTAATCAGACTTACAGTGTAAATGGATTTTTCTCTCTTCAAAGCAGTGACCTTGGGATAGATGTAATTCTTTGATGCTTCCATTGATGTTGCTATTGCCCCAAACATTTCCGGAATCCTTTTAAAATTACCTTTAAAGCATGTGGCACATTCTTGTGAATATTTTTGAGTCTTGCAAATACTCATTCTTTGTATGAGGCTTTGATTTTTGGAAAGAGTGAAGAGTCACTGGCATAGGTGCAGCAACTGAGGTGGGTGATGAGGGCAGGGAGCACTGGTTTTGTTCAGGGCAACATGTGGTTTTAGAGGCCTTTTAATAATGTCATGAGACTTGTACATTTGTTCCAAACATGATTTCCTTTTAAAATAACGTTTGAAATGGTGAAATAGTCCAAGCCTACAGAATACTACAGAACATTAAATGATAGACAGACACGTTCCCAGCATGGATGTGAAACAGATGCTAATGTGCTGGGTGTGTTTGCTTGTGTTCTTTCATCTTGCTCTTTCTTGTTTTTGAAAGAAACTGTTTTAGATATTCCTAAACACCCCTCGCTTCCCCCATACCTGTCTCCCTTCTCCCCTTTTTCCAGCAATATTCATCCTTCTGCCAATATCGTCATGCTTCATTCCCAGGTGTGTTTGTGCCTTTTGAGGGAATGTTTAAAAATTCATAGGAATTATATTGTATGTATCCTTCTGACATTGTCTTTGAGGTTTATCCATGTTGATTTGTTTTAACTGCTGTCTCAGTCCAGCTGTGTTGCTGTAAAGGACTACCTGAGGCTGGGTAATTTATAAAGCAAAGAAATTC
Source organism: Sapajus apella (assembly GCF_009761245.1). NCBI lineage: Eukaryota > Metazoa > Chordata > Mammalia > Primates > Cebidae > Sapajus > Sapajus apella. Next base: position 1,185,338 of record NW_022436999.1, on the reverse strand, counting down.
ATTTGGTTCCTGGTTCTTCAGGCTGTACGGGAAGCATGTCGCCAGCATCCGCTTCTGGTGAGGGCTCCCAGCTGCTTCCACGCATGGCAGAAAGTGAGGGGAAACCAGTGTGTGCAGATCACATTTCAAGAGAGGAGGAGAGAAAGAGAAAAGGAGGTGCCAGGCTCCTTTTAACAACCAGCTCTCGAGGGAACTAATGGAGTGAAGAGTTACTCATTATTGCAAGGGCAGTCCCAAGCCGTTCATGTGGAATCCACCACCATGATCGAAACACCTCCCATCAGTTCCAACCTCAACACTGGGGATCCAATTTCAACGTGAGATTGGGAGAGGACAGGCAAACCAAACTGTAGAACTGTTCCATGGGATTCCAGTATATGTAAATACAGCCTTCATCTGTTCACCTGAGAGAAAGTTCAGATGCTTTCACTTTTTTTGTTAATACAAACAGTGATGCAGTAACTATCTGTGTGCCTGTTTAGAAATATGTACTAGAGGTTGTCTAGAGCCAGTACTCAAAGGAAAAATGGCTAGGCTCTAGAACATACACATTTTTAACAGGGTGAATATTCCAAATTGCCCTCCAAAGCAGTTGTAATTATGCTTCCATCGCTAGTTACTGTTTCCCCTTATCCTCTTAGTTAACAGATTTGTAATTTTTGTTAATCTGATTGGCACAGAATTGTATCTCATTGTTTGAAATTGCATTTCTCTGCGTTCTAGTGTGATTGAGTGTCTCTTCTGTACTCAGCAGCCATCTGAGTTTCCTCTTTTGTGAATTGCCCATTTATATTCTTTGCTAGCTCTTCTATTGCCATTGGCCCTTTTATTTATGATTTATAAGAATCATTTATAGTCTAGTATTAATTCTTTGTCAGTTTAATGGGCCCCAAATAGCTTTACTAGTCTCGGCTTATGTTTTCACTTTTTATGATGAATCTTATTAAAGAGAACTGCTAAATGTTAATGTAGTCAAATTTATCCGTTTCTCCTTTGTGGTTTGTACATTTTTGTGTACTTTTTAAAAGAAACACTGCCCTATCTCAACGTCATAAAAATAATTTCCCCAACGTGTGATGATCCCCTCCCTGTGTCTATGTGTTCTCACACACTGAGGTCTGTGGGGGGAACCTAGGGGAGGGACAACAGGGGGTGGGGAGTTGGGAAGGGATAACATGGGGAGAAATGCCAGATATAGGGGATGGGGAGGAAGGCAGCAAACCACATTGCCATGTGTGTACCTATGCAACAATCCTGCATGTTCCCCCTATGTACCCCGAAACCTAAAACTCAGTAAAACGTAAAAAAAATAATTTCCTTTACATTCTTTTAAAGTTTTCAAAGGTAGTGTTTCACAGACATTTAGAATTGATTTCTGTGTGTATGTAACATGGGCGTCCACTTTTATGTTTTTCCGTATGCATGTCCAGTTGTCTCAGTTGCCTGGAGCCAATCTTTTCCCACTGTCATACACACATTCCCAAATACATGTGCCTGTGTCTGGCTTCTGTTCCTTGTTAATGGTGTGTTTGTTTACTCTGCCTCTACCCTATTTTAATTACCTTGGTCTTACAGGTTTGGGTAGTTTGTTCCACCTCATTTTTCTTCTTTGGAATTGTTTTGGCTATTCTAAGCTCATTATACTTTCGAGTATATTTTAGGAATGTGGAACTCCTATTGAGCTTTTGTTGGAATTACTCAGATGATTTACAGATAAATCATAAGAATTTGCTCTCTTATCATCCTGGGTCTTCTCATCTACAACTATGGTATAGCTATGTTTATTTAGTTCTTTTTTTAGGTCTTTCAGTAGAATTTCATAATTTTTGCCTTACTTTTCTTACATATCCTTGTTAAATGTCTTCATAAGTATCTCATATTTCTTTCATTTTTTTTTTTTGAGATAAGGTCTCCCAGGCTGAAGTGCAGTGGTACAATCATAGCTCACTGCAGCCTCCCAGCGCCTGGGCTCAAGTGACACTCGTGCCTCAGCTTCCCTCTGAGTAGCTATGACCAGAGGTGCTCACCACCACATCCAGCTAATTTAAATTTTTTTATCCCACATTTTTGTTGCTGTCAATGGCATCTTTTTATTACATCTTTTCCTATTGTTGTTGGTGTATAGAATGTTATTTTTGTATATTTTGCTGAACTCATTAATTTTCATGGTTTAGATACTCATACATTATGCAGACAGAGATATCTTTTAATAATGATGACAGGTCTTTTCTTCTTCATGTCATGTGACTTTCACTTATTTTTCTTGTCTTGATGTACTGACTTGGACTTTCATGATATCACCTGTTTTTGTTAATAAAGTTTTATTGAAACAAAGCAACATCCATATTGCCTGTGATAGCATTGTATTATAACATCAGAGTTGAATAGTTGCAACAGAGACTGCCTAGTTTGCAAAGCCTAAATGTCTGCTTTCAGGCTCGTTACAAAAAGTTTTCCCTCCTTCACAAAACAGTGTTGGGCAGAGGCAGTGAGAGTAGTAACCTTTCTAGTCTCATCCCTGGCTTTAAAAGGAGAGCTTGTGCCACCAAGAATAATGCTGCTCTGGGTTGGTTGAAGTGTACCTTTTATTGGATTAAGAAAATACCTTTTTTTCCCTTCAACTTTTGTTTTAAGTTCCAGGGTACAGGTGCAGGATGTGCAGGTTTGTTACGTAGGTAAACGTGTGCCATAGTGGTTTACTGCACAGATCATCCTATCACCTAGGAATGATGCCCAGCATCCATTAACTGTGCTTCCTGATGCTCTTCCCACCCCACCGATTCTAGTGTATGTTGTTCCCTCCCATGTGTCCATGTGTTCTTATTGCTCAGCTCCCACTTATGAGTGAGAACATGTGATGTTTGGTTTTCTGTTCCTGTGTTAGCTGAGGATGACGGTTTCCAGCTCCGTTCATGTCCAAGCAAACGACATGATCTCATTCCTTTTTATGACTGCGTAGTATTCCATGGTGTATATGTGTCACACAAGAAAATGTCTTTCTTAGATTTGTAAGATGTGTTTTCTTGTTTGTTTTTTTAAAAAAATCGTGATTGAATGTTGAATTTCATCAAATGTAATTTTGGCATCTGATTAGTTTTTCTCTCATTTTAAACACACTCAATTCTATTCTTTTAAAGTTTTCTACTTCTAGTCACTGGGGCTAGAATCCTCCCCTTTGATGTGCTTTTGTAACTTGTGAACTCAGCGGGTCTCATTTCTTGGTAGGAATTGTCTGCGGCATGGATTGTGGGAAATTTGCTCTGGCTTTTCCCCTGCTCATTCATTAGTCCAGGACAAATTTTTATGTGAATTTCTCAGATTGGGCATTTCTGGACCATATAGGAAGCCTATATTTGTACTGGGACATTTTGTTCCTGGGGCAGAGATCTGGAGTTTAAACTTTGCAAGGGAAGGCTTTTGTTCTCCTTCCCAGGAGAGGGACAGAAACATATGAGTCTCATCTCTGTGGCTTCAGCTCTTTGAGGTGCCTCACTCAGTGCAGCAGACTTCCACCTGGGGCAGACCCCACAGACTTTGCCTGTTTCCCAAACTCTGTGCTAGTTGAAATCTAAATGCCTTCCTCCCCTGGACCAATACTTGTTTCTCTCCTTCCCCCTCACCATGATCCTGTCACTCCCTAAGTGGAGTGAATTTATGCTTGTTTCTGCTTTTAGTTGTTGCTTTGGCTCTGGCACCTGGTAATTTCTTCTTTCTTATTGCAGGTTCAGCTATGAATTTAAAAATAAATTATATAGGATATTTCCAGGTGCTTGTAGGAGGTGAGTGTGAATGTGTATCTCCTCACTGTCTTGCTGAAACGGGAGGCTGCCCTCTAAATGAATTTCAATATTGAAAAGGTAAACAAAACCCCAATAAAACAAAAAGCAACCCCCCAAATCAGCAACTGTGAGCCAGGCGGCATGTGAAGTCCTTTACATTAGCTCATACCATTCTTATAGAGACTCTGTAACTCATTTTAAGTGGAGAAGTTAAGAAATTGGCCTAATCCCATGTCAGGACAGAGGCAGGCCAAAAACCTGTCTGTTTTATTGGCTACTACCTCATTTTACGTGTCTGAACAGTAAGAACAGTGGGTGTTAAGTGTATCCTTCCTAAAGGGAACTACTACAAAGGTCAACATTATTGTCCATCTAACATTCCTAATATATTTTTACACATTAGTCTCACCTGATAATTCTAAGATAGAGTAATGATCATGCTTCTCTGAGGGAATTAGCAGTTTTTTTTTTTCCATGGATTTAAATTCAAGAATAATCAGAAAGTAGCAGTTCAGGAGTTTTTAGTATTTGTGAAAAGGCAGATAGGCACACCACTAGCACTTCCTTCTGAGTGACGTAGATCTCGATGGAATTAATGGGGACCCTTTATTTTCCATGCTGGCAAGATATTAGAGAAACATGTCTTACTCTCAGGTTTACTAAGACATGTTTTAAGGATATCTTGTCATGAATGTGGCTTATGGAAGGTTATAGGGAGAAGGATTTTTATATTCTCTCTGGGCTTATTTGCCCATACTCTGAAATCAAGGCAGGCGATAAAGATGGAGTCAGTGGTCATTCTGTTGTTTTGATTAGGGGTTTATAGATGGCTGACATTTTGATCTCACTTAATGGCTGAAGATGGACTCCAGGGTACTTCACCACAGCTCGCCCTTGTTCATGATCTGATTTAGCAGCATCTTGATTTGAATTGAAAGACAGCCCTGGGAATTTTAGCTCAGTCCTTGTGAGAGCGTTCAGGAATGCCACGTTACCTGATGCTACCTGAGATGCAAGTGCTTGGGCATTCACAGCCTCTGAGCCTTGACCTGTGGGGAAGAGGTTGAGAAGTGGCAACACTTCTATTCTACTGGCTACAGAGACCGGTGTCACCATGAAGTTATATGAATGACTTTGACAAGAATTTTCTCAGTGCACAGTAGATATTTGCTGAACGAGCTGATCTTGCAATCCCAGTATATCTGGAGTAGTCCGTTATGAATTTGCTAATTACCTTGATGTTTGGTCTCCCAGCTAAGTGAGCTCTTGTGAACTCTGCCAGAATCTGGATTTCGAAATGATCTGACTGGAGGAGAGGAAAGGAAAGGACTGGGCCAAAGTGGCCATTGCATGTCAGTTTCTTATATGTTAGAAATTGACTCAGACCAAGGGCCTTTCTTACCTGTTGTCAGAAAATACCCATTCTTTTTTTTTTCTCCTGACTGTTCACCTGTCCCAAGATGAACTGGTTCTGCCTCTTTTTCCTGTTCTGCATTAGTACTTGGAAAAGCCTATGGCTCCATGGTCTGAGGTGTGACCTTCACAGTGGGCATGCTTTGCCTCTCTTCTCTGACCGAAAGAAGGCCGCTGTTTTCTAATCTCTGTAACTGCTCTGTGAATTCTTCTTCTTCCTGATGACTAAGTGTGACTATTCTCCAAGGTTCAAGCACTTCCTGGCTGTCTTTCTCTTTTTCCAAGTTTTCTAAGATATCCACCAAAAAGCACAAATACTTACTGAATATGTTTAGTGCGCCAGGCACTTTTTAAAGCACTTTAATAACAATAACTAATGTTTATTAAGCATCTACTATGTGCCAGGCACTGCTTTTGGTACAAAAGATGTGAAATCACACAAGCACCATCCCTCTTGGAACCTACGTTTTATTGGGACCCAGCCAGATGATAAAACACATCAGTAAACAAACATAGACTTCGGCAGGTGGTGACATGTGCTCTGAAGGAGAAATGGGGTCCGAGTAGAGAGCGACTGTGCATAATGAGCTGGTCAGCAGATAAGCGGATATTTGAGAAGAGCACTTCTCCCAGGAAGTGAAGGAGCAAGCCCAGTTGGCTTCCAATTTCCTCCTCCTCGTGTCTTGGCAGCTGGGACCGAGCTTGCCTGGCGCGGAACTAATTCTTCCTGTTCTCTGCTGACGGGGCCGCTTTCTCCCAGAGCCCAGGCTCTAGGTCTCAACCCGGATCCTTCTCTCCACTTTGCTTTTCTAATGGCCATACGTCTTTGACCTTCCTTTGAAATGGAAGTGGCAGCAACGTGTTTTCCACAGCCACTGTGGTTAGGAAACCTCTGCCTGGCTGAGCACTTTGCCGTTTGATTTCTGAATTCCCATACTAGCCTCCTAAATGGTTTCAGCTACTAGTCTTGCCCTTCTCACCAATCTGTGACCATCAAAGCACTGGAACACGTAAGCCATCGTTTGAGTGCTTACTTCATGCTACCCGCTGGATTCTCACAAGAGCTTGATGATGCCACTACAGTATTATTTTCTTTTCTTTTTTTTTTTTTTTTGAGATGGAGTTTCGCTCTTGTTACCCAGGCTGGAGTGCAATGGCACGATCTTGGCTCACCACAACCTCCGCCTCCTGGGTTCAGGCAATTCTCCTGCCTCAGCCTCTGGAGTAGCTGGGATTACAGGCATGCGCTACCATGCTCAGCTGATTTTTTGTATTTTTAGTAGAGACGGGGTTTCACCATGTGGACCAGGATGGTCTCGATCTCTTGACCTCGTGATCCACCCGCCTCGGCCTTCCAAAGTATTATTTTCTTTTTCCCCTTTTTTTTTTTTTTTTGAGATGGTGTTTCATTCTTGTCACCCAGGCTAGAGTGCAATGGTGCGATCTTGGCTGACTTCAGCCTCCTCCTCCTGGGTTCAAACAATTCTCCTGCCTCAGCCTCCTGAGTAGCTGGGATTACAGGCACTGGCCACCATGCCTGGCTAATTTTTTTTTGAGACATAGTCTCACTTTGTCATCAGGTGCCAGGCTGGAGTGCAGTGGCGCAATCTCAGCTCACTGCAACCTCCGCCTCCCAGGTTCAAGCAATTCTTCTGCCTCAGCCTCCCGAGTAGCTGGGACTACAGGCATGCATCACCATGCCCAGATAATTTTTTAATTTTTTTTATTTTTTAGTAGAGATGGGGTTTCACCATGTTGGCCAGGATGATCTCGATCTCTTGACCTCGTGATCCACCTGCCTTGGCCTCCCAAGGTGCTAGGATAATTTTTGTATTTTTAGTAGAGACAGGGTTTCACTGTGTTGGCCAGGCTGGTCTCGAATTCCTGACCTCAAGTGATCTACCCTCCTTGGCCTCCCATAGTGCTGGGATTATAGGCATGAGCCACCATGCCTGGCCTTTTTTTAAGTTTTATTTGAGGTTCAGGGGTACATGTGACAGTATGTTACATAGGTAAACTCATGTCACAGGGATTTTTTGTACAGATTATTTCATCAGCCAGGTATTAAGCCTAGTACCCAGTAGTTATTTTTTCTGCTCCTCTCCTCCTGCCACCCCCAACCCTCAAGTAGACCGTAGTGTCTATTGTTTCTTTGTGTTCATAAGCTTTTATCATTTAGCTCTCACTTGTAAGATAGAACATGCGGTATTTGGTTTTCTGTTCCTGTGTTAGTTTGCTAAGGATAATAGCCTCCACCTCCATCCATGTTCCGGCAAAAGACATGATCTCATTCTTTTTTATGGCTGCATAGTATTCCATGACGTATACGTACCACATTTTCTTTATCCAGTTTGCCGTTGATGGGCATTTAGGTTGATTCCATGTCTTTGCTATTGTGAATAGTGCTGCAGTGAACATTCATGTGTATGTATCTTTATGGTAGAATGATTTCTATTCCTCTGGGTATATACCCAGCAGTGGGATTGCTGGGTCATATGGTAATTCTGCTTTTAGTTCTTTCAGGAATTGCCATACTGCTTTCCACAATGGGTGAACTAATTTGTTTTTCTTTTACAAAGTTTTTTTTTTTTTTTTTTTTTTTTTTTTAAAAGGATTGGTAAAGTACCCTAGTGAGAAAGGAGAATAGAGTAGAACAAGGAGTTTGATCGGTAACTGACTGAGCAATTGAGATAACTCTTACCTTTGGATCAGTTGCTATTACAATTATTATTCCCATTTTGCAGAGGAGGAAACAGGCTTTCTTAAGGTCACTTGCTAATCCAGGAGGTGGCTGAGCCAGTTGTACTCAGGTCCAGTGGAATCCACAGGCTCTTCTAGCCACCAGCCCAAGCTGCACGTACCCTGCTGCGGACCACCATGGAGCCCCTGCTTTGCTCTTTCACTCTTTAGCTCAGGATTCTTTCATGCTTCCTATTATCTGTGGGAGAAAAGTCCAGATGTTCTGGAATAATATTGAGGTCTTTCATGCCCGGACCATACTTCCCCTGTTTTCTGGTTTTGTACCTGAGCTCCCTCCTGTAACAACCTTTGCTGAACACACTCAAATATGCCATGAAGGTAAACACAGCGATGCCTATGTTTATACAGTGAGTGCTTTTTCACTCCCTTCATCTAAACTCACTCTTTCATCATGCCCCAGCTCAGACTCCTCTTCCTCTCTTCCCTTCATCTGTGTTCATCTTTACTTCCAGCCTCCCCTCCCAGACAGAAGGCATGTCCTGCCGTTTCACACCAGTCCTAACATCAGAGGACATAGCTCCTCTAGCCCCTTCTTATTGCCAACTTGCCATTCCCATGTATTTCCATAGCCCCTGATCCTAAACTATTGAGAAAAGTTATATATCCAAAATGAATCTAACTTTTATAAGCAATGGTCTTGGTAGATGTATACATATTTCACCTAGGGCCTCTTGGGGCTGTAAGTATATTTGGTGGAGCTCTTTTTTCTAAATTGCCTTCCATCTACCCAAGAAAGTCAATTTCCTTTTTTTAATAGCTGTGACTCCCTTTTGGGCTGATGATGGCACGATCCCAGTTCAGTCACCTATCTGAGTCATCAGTGGGGACGCCATTTAAAATTTGACTCTTTCCTTAAATTGAATCAGTGCTCAAGGGATTAAAACTAGATATTCACTAGAACATTCCACAGGAAAATTTAGAAACAAGAGTTCTGAAAATGTTTTCTCAAAATGTCAAGGAGTGAAAATGAGAGAAGGGAACGGGAACGTTTCTCTTAACCCACTGTCCCTGACTTACCTGCTGCTTAGAAAGAAGGGGAGGAAAGGAAAGCATTAGAATAAAAGGAAAAACATTCAGAGGCAGTCTGAGTCATGAGAAAACAGCCCAAACTTCCAAAACAGAAACTGAATGACATCCTCTTCCTAATTCAAGCCTTCCTCAGGGGAAAATTGAACGGAACGTTTCATTTGAAAAATGGAATGAGACCTGGGCAGAGGGCGTGGCCCAAGTTGGAATGTGAACTTTATCCTTGCTCTTGTTCTGGGGAAAAAGCCATATATACGTCCAGCACTCAGAGGTGTTCTCAACAATGAGCTCATTGAGATTTGCCACTCAACTAGATCCTGCTTTGCGCATGTAGCACGTACCACTGTGTCTAGCACATACTGAGGACTCAGTAAATATTCACTGAATGAATGAAAAATAATTGCGGGCTGGGAGTTGAGAGGCTTTGTAATTCTGCTCTGTCATTTCTGGTAGTGACCACCAGGTGGTGCCTTCTTAAGAACAGGAGGAAAAGAAATCACTCCAGTGAACAGAGAAGCCTTAGAGTTGACTCAGAACCCTTGTCCTTGTGCGCACCGTCTAAGAGTACATCACAATTTCTCCTTCCTAATGCTGAATGTGCACACAGGGTTGAGATACGTGGCTGACACTGACTTTCTTTACTTGAGTCAAGGCCAAGTAAGGTTTTCATCGTTGGCTGAGCTCTGGGATTTAAAACCAGTTCTATCCCAGGCCAAGTGAGTTTCTGTTGTTCCTGCTTATCCCCTGTCCTCCAAGAGAGCCCATGCTGCCCTTGCTTCCATGTTTTCTCAGAAACTCGTCCCCAACATCACTAACGGATTCGTATCCAACTCTTGCAGCTCACGGGTTGAAGAACTGGGTACCCCTGTGTATTTTAAGCAGCTACCCCATGAATGCCTATGTTGAAATAGGTTTCTGTGGTTGAAATTCTCCAAAAAGTCCCACAAGACGGGCATAAATTAAGAAACCAGCTCAGCAGGCCTAGGCAGCTTTCCCAAAGTAACACAGATAAATACGTTGGCAGAAAGGATTCAAGCCCAGGAACATCTGCCCTTAGGTCGTGCTATGATCTCTATTCTGTTTTATGTGGAGTAGGTTTAATGTATCTGCATTAATGAGATCCAGGGGTGAAAATATAACTAAAGTCAGGGAATGTGAAGTGATGTCCTGGAGAAGGAGGACAGTTCACTATCAGTGTGAGAAAACACACCCAGCTCTTGGCAGCTTTCAGACAGTTGCAAATAAATAAATACTTAGCCTCAGGCTTCTTTGTGCCGATAAACCTAGTTAAGGGTACTAGAGATTCTAATTGGCAAGAGTTAGGGACGGAGAGGCTGGATTGAGAATGTGTATGTCCCTGTGTTTCTGTATATACATATAGAGAGACAGAGTTTGAGAGAGCGAGTGAGTTAAATCCCAAGCAGACCTGGAAAACCATCATTTTGCCAGGACCGACTTCAGCAAAACAGCAGAGCAAAGTTCAGAGTTAAGCCAGAACTTTGCCTTGAACCTCAGGCCCACAGAGCCCCCGTTCCAGCAGGGCCAAATCAGCATCCGAGCCTCCCCTTCAAGTTGTATCTGTCCCGTGTCTTGGTGTTTGTGGTCTCCATTATCTGGTAGGTCACAGTTAATTATACACGGTTAATAAAAATACATTAGCATAATGCACTTGCCAAATAGTGTTTTTTTTTGGGGGGGGGGGGGGAGAAAATGACTTAACTCACCTAGAGTATCTCTAGGCATAGATTTTAATGTTGGAAATATCAGGAGTGATTAACCTCCTAGGGAGGTTGAAGGGAAGCAGAATTGGACTGGAAGGATTGGAGGAACGAAGGTGAGGAATTTAGGGTGAAAACTGCCTCTTAGAATCTTTTATATCAGACCTTATTCTGTGCCTTTTTATCGGGCCAAGTCTGATCATCCGGACTTTATGGTCTGAAATATCTTTGAGCCCTTTGGAAACTTTCAAAGTAGTAATATACATGATAAATATTTTTGAACACTTACATGTTAGGAACTAGGCATTATTTCAGTAATCCTCAGGGGAGCCTTGGGAGGTACATGCCATTATTCTTTCTTCCCCGTTTGTTTTAAATAATGAAATAGAGGTTTAGGAAGTCCAAAAGCTGGTTAATGGCAGAGCCAAGATCCAAAGCCAGGGAGGCGTGGTTATAAAGCCATGCTCTTACCACTATATTAATGCTGTAAGAATAAAGTGGCAAACCTCAAAATAAAAGCTTTCACCATCAGTAACACAGCAAAAAACAACTACTTATTCAATAATCTGTAGGATGAATAAAACAGGCAAACCTGATCACATGAAGTTGAACTTCAGAGAATAGTCGAAAAGTTCCCTCAAACTTAGGAGAAACCTGATTGTTTCATAGCCTTAGTAATAAGCCATCAGGGGCTGGGCACAATGGGTCACGGCTGTAATCCTAGCACTCTGGGAGGCCTAGGTGGGTGGATCACTTGACGCCAGGTGTTTGAGATCAGCCTGGCCAACATGGTGAAACCTCTTCTCTACTAAAAATACAAACATTAGCTGGGCATGGTGGCACATGCCTGTAATCCCAGCTACTGAGGAGGCTGAGGCAGGAGAATGGCTTGAATCTGGGAGGTGGAAGTTGTAGTGAGCCCAGGAGTCAGAGGTTCTAGTGAGCTGAGGTTGTGCCACTGCACTCCAGCCTGGGTGACAGAGCAAAACTCTGTCTCAAAAAAAAAAAAAAAAAAAGGCAGCCATCAGAACCCATTTAAAATCTGTTCATTTGGTCAACAATAACTTGTCTTAGTGAATGTTGGTTTTAAAACTGACAGAACTGACCAACGTCAGATCTTTACTTCTGACCATCAGGGATGGACACTTTCCAGTAAACATCTGAGTGCCAGCCGATCAACGAATCGGTTACAGCCTCAGCTGAGCACCCACGTGCTGTCAACCCATGTATGCCTGTGAACATCTCACAACCACAGAGCTCCATGCTTTTCAAACCCTCTATGCCATCTACCATCTGTCCTGCTCAGAGACACTGTTTGGCCAGCTTAGCTCTCTTCTACTATGATGAGCAATGTATTCAGCCTTGGAGTTCTGTGTCACATACTGAGTGGTGGTCTCATTGTTATTTGAGAAAACAAACACGCACTGGGTAGTGTATGGCTACAGAGAAAATAGCACAGGTTAAGGGGTTGGGCAGGGCAGGTGGTGGCGGGGGTGACTTTGGATGGGAAGCTCAGGAGAGCCTCTTAGGAGGTGGAGGGTTTGTGGAGAGACCTGTATGATTTGAGAAACATCCAGACACTCAGGCTTCCAAAAAGGAAAGGTCTTAAGGTAGGAGAGGATGCCTGTGTGTCTGGGGAAGGAGTAGATGAGACTGGAGAGGAAATGGGTGGAGGCTGATCCTTCAGGGCCTTGTGGGCCACAACATGGTCAGGATTTGGGATTTTGCTTCAAGAGCGATGAGGAGGCAGGAAACTACCCAGGGAAGGACCATGCCCTCTGCTTTGAGAGAAAGAGAGATTGTGGATTATGTGTGTGTGTGTGTGTGTGTGTGTGTAATATACACTTGCACATATGTGCATATTGAAAGAAAGGGGATGGGGGCTTAGGGTCAGGAGTGCCTCTTGGAGTCTCTTTATACTTTACTGTGTATATATAAATGGACATATGCATATTGTATATACACACAAGTTTTACAGTTAGGCTCAAAGATCCTGTAGATGTAGAAAAATGTTTATGGCATTGAAAATGTGAGTCAGTACACCCTCCACTGTGTGCTACCAAACCTGTGCACCCTCTTCCACTGGGAGTCCCATTAATGATTTTACTGCCACTGTTGTAGCCCAGGGACAGATGACCAGTGATGTCAAAAGTCTGATTCTGGAGCGGTTGGTCACTTTGTTGCAAAGCTGCTGTATCACTTCAAGTACATAGTCTGGGAGGTACAGAGTCTAGGGTCAGAGTAGAGTCTCAAGCCATTGTGCATGCCTGCCCAAGACAGAGTGGGTTTGATCTGCTCCTAAGTATATGAACCATGTTTTCCCTTAGTGTAAAGCTTTGTGTCTGCATTTGTCAGTTATGGTTTATCCTGATCACCTTTCTTTCAGAAAGGGGTAGATGCCAATCGGAAATGCTTCCTGTTATCTCTTTTGCACAGTTGTGTCTTTGGTGAGATGACTTGACTCTCTTCTGTTGGGCGTGTTTTTGTTAATTTTTGAAGCATGATCTCAGTTGCTGTAGGATATAAATGCTGTATATGCTCCTGTTTTAGTCTGGGGACTGCTCTGCTGCTGCACTGGGTGACTGCACGTTTGTGCTGCTGGCCCTCGCTAACACTGATACTGATTTACAAGGCTAGCCTCGCAGTTTTGTGTGGGCAGGTAGGCTGCTCTTCAATTTACGGTTGCTTTGCCCTTCTGAAGCATGAACTTCTCTCCGGCTGGAAGTCATTTTCTTTATCATCAGTCTCAACTACTGAACCCATTTCTTCAGGCACACCTCCAGTCTGCCTTGGATATTTCACGGATACGTTTTCCTTGTTCACATTTGAACTGCAACTTTGCAGACACCTTCTCCTTAGATTGGCAGCTGTTTGCAGAATTCCTGAGTACCAGTTACATCCAGTAGCAGGAAATAAAAAACAAACAGGGAACTATAGAGCTCAGAGGGTGTTCTTTCATCCTTCTTCCTTCTTAGCTAACGCGCCTTACTGTTAGCTCTGAAAGGAGAATTTGTTTAAACACACTAAGCACTGTACATAGTGACTCTTATATCTTTTGTGGTAATAGCATGCTAATTCTGTACTTCAAAGTGCAGTGAATAAGCCCTTTAGAGAAATATTCTCATAATACGGTTTCAAAGGACAGACATCTTTCTGGAACATATTGTTATCTTAGATTTTTTTCTTTTAATGTCAGCACATGGAGACCCTATTGTAAGCCTGCATCTGTGCTCCACTAGTGGTTATGGAAGTTGAAGTAGCTGGAGAAGACTCGGTGCTTGGTTGGCTTTGGTGAATTTTTTTTTTTTTTGAGGCGAATCTTGCCCTGTCACCCAGGCTAGAGTGCAGTGGCATGATCTCAGGCCACTGCAACCTCCGCCTCCCAGCTTCAAGCGATTCTCCTGCCATAGCCTTCTGAGTAGCTGGGATTACAGCCTTGTGCCATCATGCCCAGCTAATTTTTGTATTTTTAGTAGAGATGGGGTTTCACCATGTTGGCCAGGATGGTCTCAATCTCTCAACGTCATTATCCACCCACCTTGGCCTCCCAAAGTGCTGGGATTACAGGCATGAGCCACTGTGCCTGGCTTGGTGAAAGTTTTAGAAGCTGTAGTTGAAAAATCAACACAGATTGGCCCTCTGTTTGTTGCTTTTGGTTGTCTAGGAACTGCAAAGTAAAAAATGATGTCTTCCTGACATCTTTCTGACAGTTCCTCATCTGTAGGTCAAGTTGTAATTAAAATGTGACATAAATATTTGGTGTCATAAAAGCAGAATCCCCAGAACACATTAGCCGGTTTCTAGGATAATGCTCACTTTTATTGTTTGGGTTCCATTGATGAGTTAGTCAGGGTTATATTTTCTGTTTTTTGTTTTGTTTTGTTTTGAGATGGAGTCTTGCTCTGTCGCCCAGCTGGAGTGCAGTGGCAGGATCTCGGCTCACAGCAACCTCCACTGCCCAAGTTCAAGTGATTCTCCTGCCTCAGCCTCCTGAGTAGCTGAAACTGCAGGCATGCACCACCACACCTGGCTAATTTTTTTGTATTTAGTAAAGATGGGGTTTCACCATGTTGGCCAGGATGGTCTCGATCCTCCTGACCTTGTGAACCTCCTATCTCAGCCTCCCAAAATGCTGGGATTACAGGCGTGAGCCACCATGCCTGGCTGGCAGGGTTATATTTTGTTAAGAATTTTCTTACGTCAGGAAGGGTCAACAGAGAATGGATAACACGTTTTGAATGTGGACATTGCTTATAAGTTACAGGACACTTGTAAACACTATTGAGTGTTGCCTGTAACAGGAATCAGTTTTGCTTTATCCTTCTTTCTGTAACAGCTACCTGGGTTCTATGTTGGAGGCCTGTAGTATAGCTTGAAATACAATAGCCACTGCATAAACCTTGTCACCCAAAGACTGCAGATTTTGACAGAGCTTGTACAACAGTAGCCCTGCTAATTAGTGATGTACATTTCTTTTGCCATTTGGCCACATAAGAAACCTGCAGCCATCACTGTATTTTGATGCATCCGTCTCTGTGTCTTCCGAATGTCATTCAGCTGCTGGATTTCTTGGTTACAAAGGTATCTGGAGTCCCTGATGTTCAGTGATGTTAACTGCTGTGAAAGTTCCCTCCGCATCCTCTGCTGGATTTCTTAAGTAATATCCTCACAGAGAGGCCTTGCCTCTTACACAGTCTGCATCCAGCACCCATAAGTGCTTTCCTTTGCTGCAGGAGCAGGAACTCAACCCAACTGTGGATGGGGTGGGAATGCGTGTTCTGATTCCTGCTAATTAGTGGTAGGATGTGAGAAGTAAGTTTCAAAGCAATGCCTGGTGGAAGTGTTCTCCTACCTGCATGTGACAAAAAGCATTTTCCTCCCTTCTCTTTGGATAGAGGAAGGGCTTTGAATAAGAGAAAAAAATGAAATTCTTAAGATGGAGAGAGAGAGGTCAGGTGCTTTATTTTTTCTGTGACGAGAACCAGCTCATTTGAGAACTGAAGGTGAATGCTGAGTGTCATATTTAAATGAGGGCTTTGTATTGAAGTATAAGTAGTGATGGAATTTACATGTCTTCTTTGAGGCCAGTAGTCTGCTTTCATAGATAGAACAGGAGTTTGAATTCTGAGCAAAATATGCAATCTTTTCTCTTTCTTTGATTCTCATCCTGTCAATTAGCTCATCATTCTGTAGAGGGCTAAAACGTAAAGTGTTCTAAGATCTTTGCATTGTCTGGGAAGAAGTCGAAATATTAATCAATATTCATCTTTAAGAAGTTAATGATACATGTTGTAATTGTTAGGATAACTCCCAAAAGGATAGTAAAGAGCATAACTTCCATATTAATGGTTAAACAATAGGAACAAAGGAGGAGGAAAATTTGAACCTTGGGACAAAAGTACTGCACACAGTGGTAGATGTAAACACAAATATTTCAGCAATTACATTACATATAAATGGACTAAATGATGTAAATAAAAGAAAAAGATGGATGAAAAAATCTTTTCAGGAGACATTTAAAAGATAAGGAAATAGAAGTTTGAAAAAACGAAAGGATAGAAAAATATTATGCAAATACTAAAGGAAGGCTAGGTTGGTTGATATCAGTGTTGATGGATGTGATCGTGTGATTGATTATGGTATGAGTTTGTGCCTTATGTTGTAAGTATTCACAATCAGAGTTTCTTATCATTAGAAAAAATTAGATGATCAAACTGTATAATTAATAGAAAGATTTTATAATTGTTGCTGATTTCTTTTTCTGTTAGATAAAGATGTAGGCTTTTTACTGCATCTGAAGAGGCCTTTCAGCCATGATGTGAATTATGTACCATTATGTAAGATACCTGGAGCATAAATACTTTGTTCAAACAATTGTAATTTAATTGAAAACCTCTTGTGTTAACAATATCATTATCTTAATGGGGAAAGGGTTGGGAAGAATATGGCAGAAATCAAGTTCCCTGGAGAATAGGCTTTCCAGCCAAAAATAAAGTCATTTTTTCCTGACCAGCGACATAGCTTAAAACAGGTAAATGATATTCTTTAAATAAAGCAAAATTTAATTGGATTCATTTGCAGATACGGATTCTGGGGACTGATAGCACTTACATATTCAACTTGGAATCTAGGAATAAGAACTTGAGCAACAACTTTTTTTTTTTTTTTTGGATTCAAGATTAGTTATTAATAGCTAATACTATTAATAACTAATACAGGATACAAGACACTCAGCATTAGGTTGCAACTGGAGGTAAGCATAAATGTACATACTGAATAGATTCAGACATTGGCCATGTAGACTCCGTTTTTTTTCAGGAGATCATGTTCATGCAAAGGGATAATCTTCTTTCTGAGAAACTTCTATTTTGAAAATATTAAATGATAGAATTCCCCATGAAATTTTTTATTGTACTGTTTAAGGAACGGTATTTTAACCCATTAGAGATAATCCATGAATGCATGCCATGAATGGATGCTTAGGAAACATTTCCTTTAAGTCCATTGAAAGATAATTTTTAATGTTTGAGGATATGGACTGCTAGGCTTTTTTCTATGAATAAGATGTTTATAATGTAGGGGTGTACTCATAGAGTGTATTATTTTAATTGTATTGTTTTAAACGGTCTATTTAATATAACTGACATATTTCCCATGGAGTAAAAACACTATCTCTTTAAATGCTTGTGGTAACATAACTCCTCAAATCTTAGTGACTTAAAACGACAAAAGTGTTTTACGTGGCTAATGTAGAGCAACAGGAAAACTGCTCATTTGAATTGACTCCTTGCTGACACTGAGGGGAGGCTCCATCCATACACAGGCATTCACAGTCACCAGAGCAGCATAGGAAAATAGGATAATCCTTGCCCTGGCTCTTAGTCTTTCAAGAAGAGAAATAACACTTGTTTATATTTCATTGACCAAAGCAAGTCACGTGGCCATGCTAACTTTGAAGAAGGTGCGCAAGCACAATCCTGTATGTCCAGAGCTGGACTATTTGGGAACAGCCTAATTGGCTACCCCAGATTGCCACTGAAAACACTTTTTTAAATGATTGGGATAATATTCCAATAAATGCCTATGCCATAGTCTATAGAGTTAGCCCTTTTTAATGTTTGCAGTGCCGATACTTTATTAATAATGCTGAAATGGACTTTTTGATATAGTCACCATTCCTCCACACTGCTCCTTTTTTGGGGGACTAATCCTAGATGAAGTCCCCTGCTTTATAGTTTAATGACCTGCCTTACGTCTGCTTTGTAGCGCTTAATTTCTGCCAACACGCTATAAATTTCATATAGAGACCACACCTTTTTTTAGCGCTGTGTCCACTAACCATTAAAAGATAACCATTTAATAGCTGTTACTAACCATTTGATAGACATTAAATAAAAAACAATGAAGGAATGAATAAATGGGGAAGTGGGAAGGGTCAATTAGTAAAACTATTATTAAGGCTTTTTCTATGTTTCCAAATTGCTTTTCAAAAGAATTACAACAAATGCACATGTGAGTCAGCAGTGTTTTATCAGTTTACCACCCATTGCCACCACTGATTGTTTTCCCTTGCTAAATCAAAAGTCAAAATAAATATCTCTATATTTTTAGCGTTGTGATTGGCACATCTTTCATTATCGATAAGACTGGATATTTTTCATACATTTGGTTTTTGTTGTGATAAAAACGTAACAAAATTTACCATAGTAACCATTTTTTAAGTGTACAGTAAAATAACTGTGTATACATTGTTGTGCAACAGATCTCTGGAAACTTCATTTCGGAAACCTGAAACTCTTTAGCCATTGAACAGTAACTTGTCCTCCACCCTTCTCCAGCACTTGGCACCCACGATTCTACTTTTTATTTCTAAAAGTTCTACTACTTAAGATACCTCATATAACTAGAATTATGCAGTATTTGTCTTTTTGTGACTGGCTTATTTTACTTAGCATAATGTTCTCAAGGTTCATCCATATTGTAGCATATTGCCAGATTTCCTTCTTTTTGAGGCTGAATAATATTTTATTGTATGTATATATAAAAATGTAAAATCTATTAATCCATGGACATTAGGTTACTTCTACGACTTGGCTATTGTGAATAATGCTGTAATGTACGTGGTGTGCACTTATATCTCTTCATGATTCTAGTTTTGATTCTTTTGAATGTATAGATGCTTGACTTACAGTGAAGTTATGTCCTGGTAAACCCATCATAAATTGAAACTGTCATAAAGTGAAAATGCATTTAATACAACTAACCAATTAAACACAATAGCTTAGCACACCTTAAATATGCTAAGAACACTTACATTAGTCTACAGTTGGGCAAGATCTTCTAATACAAAGGTGATTTTATAGTGTAGTGTTAACTTTGTCATGTAATTTATTAAATACTGTACCAATAGTGAAAAACAAAATGGTTGCATTGGTGGGTTTTTGATATTGTCGTTTATCGAGACAAGGTCTCTCACTCTGTCACCCAGGCTGGAATGCAGTGGTACGATCACAGCTTGCTGGAGACACAGCCCCTGGGCTCAGGTAATCGTCCTGAGTAGCTGAGATGACAGGCGTGAGCCACCATATCTGGCTAATTTTTTATTATTTCTAGAGATGGGATCTTGCTATGTTGTCCCAGCTGGTCTGGAACTCCTGGGCTCAAGTGATCCTCCTGCCTTGGCCTCCCAAAGTGCTGGGATTGCAGGTATGAGCCAGTGTGCCCGACTGATGCATTGGTTACTTACCTTCACAGTTGTGTGGCTGACTGGGAACTGTGGTTCTCTTCCACTGCCCCAAATCATAAGCGAGTATCTTACTGCATGTTGCTAGCCTGGGAAAAGATCAAAATTTAAAATATGACTCCTACTGAGTATTTATCACATTCACACCATTTTAAAGTTGAAAGATAGTAAGTCAAACCATTGTAAGTTGAGGACTGTCTGTATATCTAAGGGTAAGATTGCTGAATAATATGGCAATTCTATTTCTACTTTATTTTAGAACCTCTGTACTGTTTTACATAGCAGCTGAATGATTTTATATTCTCACCAGCAATGTACAAGGGGTTCAGTTTCTTCACTCACCAACACTTATTTTCTGTTTCCTTTTATTTATTTATTTATTTATTTTGATAGTGGCCATCCTAACAGGTAACAGGTGTGAAGTGATTATGGTTTTGATTAGCATTTTCTTGATGATTAGTCGTGTTGAATATATTTTCATAATGCTTGTTAGCCATTTATAGTATACCTTCTTTAAATAGATGTCTTTATTCAAGTCCTTTGCCCAATTTAAAATTTGTTTATTTGTTTTGTTGTGTGAAGAGAGATAATTTTACTCCAGTTTGGATGCCGTTTATTTATTGCCTAATTGCTTGGCTAGGAATTCAGTACTATGTTGACAAGAAGTGGCAGAGTGGGCCTTCTTGTCTTGTTCCTGAACTTAGAGGAAAAGCTTTGAATTTTTCACCATTAAATTTGATGTTAGCTGTGGGATTTTCATATATGGTCTCTGTTATCTTGAGGTAATTTCTTTCTAATTTTTTTTGTGTTTTTGTCAAGAAAGGGTATTGAATTCTTTTCAATGCTTTTTTTTAAACATAAATTCAATCGTGGTTTTTAGCCCTTGTTAATGTTGGAATATCACATTGATTGATTTTTTTAATGTTGAGACTTCCTATCATTCCAGGAATATATCCCACTTAGTCATGATATATAATTATTTTAATGTGCTATTGAATTTGATTTGCTAGTATTTTCTTAAGAATGCTTGTATCAGTATTTATCTGGGATATTTGCCTGTGGTTTTCTTGTAGTATCTTTGTCTGTTTTTGGTATCAGAGTAATGCTGGCCTAAAAAAAAAATGAGTTTGAAAATTTTCCATCTTCTTTAATTTTTTGGAAGGGTTTGAGAAGAAATGGTGCCAATTCTTCTTTAAATGTTTGATATAATTCTCCAGTGAAACCATCTGGTCCTGGGCTTTTCTATATTGGGAGGTTTTTGATTACTTACTTAGTCTCCTCACTATTTACCATATTCCCCTCTTATCTGAGGGTTCACTTTCCGCAGATTCAGGTACCGGTGGCCACCTACGATCTGAAAATATTAAATGGAAAATTCCAGAAATAAACAATAAGTTTTAAATTGCATGTCATTCTGAGTAGCATGGTAAAATCTCCCACTGTGCCACTTCATCCCACCTAGAACGTAAATCATCCCTTTGTCCAGCATATCTATGCTGGACAAACGACTCCCCTGTTACTATAAAGGAAAGTACATGGTATGTGGAGGGCTCAGAATGATCCAGGGTTTCACGCATTCATTGGGGGTCTTGGAATGTATTTCCTGTGTATAAAGGGGGACTACTGTATTACCGCGTTCAGAATTTTTATTACTTTATGATTCAGTCTTGGTAGATGGTATGTTTGTAGGAATTTATTCCTTTTAGATTATCCAATTTATGGGTATATACTTATTCATAGCAATATATTATAATTCATTCTTTCCTCCTTTTTTCTTCTTCCTCCTCCTCCTCCTCCTCCTCCTCCTTCTTCCATTTTATTTATTATACTTTAAGTTCTCAGGTACATGAGTAGGTTCGTTACATGGGTATACACGTGCCATGGTGGTGGTTTGCTGCATCCATTGCCCTAACATCTACATTAGGTATTTCTCCTAATGCTATCCCTCCCCAATCCCCTCATCCTCTGCTATTCCTCCCCTAGCCCCCTACCCCTCAGGCCCTGATGTGTGATGTTCTCTTCCCTGTGTCCATGTGTTCTCACTGTTCAACACCCACTTATGAGTGAGAACATGTGGTGTTTGGTTTTCTCTTCTCGCGTCAGTTTGCTGAGAATGATGGTTTCCAGTTTCATCCATGTCCCTACAAAGAACATAAACTCACCTTTTTTATGGCTGCATAGTATTCCATGGTGTATATGTGCCACATTCTTTTTATCTGGTCTATCATTGATGGGCATTTGGGTTGGTTCCAAGTCTTTGCTATTGTGAGCAATGCTGCAATGAACACACTTGTATATGTGTCTTTATAATAGAATGATTTACAATCCTTTGGTATATGCTGAGTAACGAGATTGCTGGGTCAAATGGTATTGCTATTTCTAGATCCTTGAGGAATTGCCACACTGTCTTCTACAATGGTTGAATTAATTTACACTACCACCAACAGTGTAAAGGCATTCCTATTTCTCCACATCCTCTCTAGTATCTGTTGTCTCCTGATTTTTTAATGCTTGCTGTTCTAACTGGCACGAGGTGCTATCTCAATGTGGTTTTGATTTGCATTTCTCTAATGACCAGTGATGGTGAGCTTTTTTTCTTGTTTGTTGGCTGCATAAATGTCTTCTTTTGAAAAGTGTCTGTTCATATCCTTTGCTCACTTTTTGATGGGGTTGTTTGTTTTTTTTTCTTGTAAATTTGTTTAAGTTCTCCATAGATTCTGAATATTAGCCCTTTGTCAGATGGGTAGATTGCAAAAATTTTTTTCCCATTCTGTTGGTTGCCAGTTCACTGTATTGATAGTTTCGTTTTTTGTGCAGAAGCTCTTAAGTTTAATTAGATCCCATTTGTCTATTTTGGCTTTTGTTGCCATTGCTTTTGGCGTTTTAGTCATGAAGTCCTTGCCCATGCCTATTTCCTGAATGGTTTTGCCTAGGTTTTCTTCTAGAGTTTTGATGGTGTTAGGCCTCATGTTTAAATCTTTAATCCATCTAGAGTTAATTTTTGTATAAGATGTAAGGAAGGGATCCAGTTTCAGCTTTCTGCATATGGCGAGCCAGTTTTCCCAACACCATTTATTAAATAGGGAATTCTTTTCCCATTGCTTGTTTTTCTCAGGTTTCTCAAAGATCAGATGGTTGTAGTTGTGTGACGTTCTCTCTGAGGCCTCTGTTTTGTTCCATTAGTCTCTATCTCTGTTTTGGTATGAGTACCATGAGGTTTTGATTACAGTAGCCTTATAATATAGTTTGAAGTCAGGTAGTGTAATGCCCCCAGCTTTGTTTTTGTTTTTGTTTTGCTTAGGATTGTCTTGGCTATGTAGGCTCTTTTTTTGTTTCATATGAAGTAAGGTGTTTTTTTCCAATTCTGTGAAGAAAGTCATTGGTAACTTGATGGGGATAGCATTGAATCTATAAATTACTTTGGGCCGTATGACCATTTTCACAATACTGATTCTTCCTAACCATGAGCATGGAATGTTTTTTCATCTGCTTGTGTTCTCTCTTATTTTCTTGAGCAGTGGTTTGTAGTTCTCCTTGAAGAGGTCCTTCACGTTCCTTTTTAGTTGTATTCCTAGGTATTTTATTCTCTTTGTAGCAATTGTGAATGGGAGTTCACTCATGATTTGGCTTTCTATTATTGGTGTATAGGAATGCTTGTGAATTTTCCACATTGATTTTGTATCCTGAGACTTTGCTGAAGTTGCTTATCAGCTTACAGAGATTTTTGTCTGAGACGATGAGGTTTTCTAAATATACAGTCATATCATCTGCAAACAGGGACAATTTGATGTCCTCTCTTTGTATTTGAATACACTTTATTTCTTTCTCTTGCCTGATGGCCCTAGCCAGAACTTCCAATATTGTTGAATAGGAGTGGTGAGAGTGGACATCCTTGTCTTGAGCCAGTTTTCAAAGGGAATGCTTCAAGTTTTGCCCATTCAGTATGATATTGACTGTGGGTTTGTCATAAATAGCTCTTACTATTTTGAGATACAATCCATCGATACCTAGTTGGTTGAGAGTTTTTAGCATAAAGGGCTGTTGAATTTTGTCAAAGGCCCTCTCTGTATTGGTTGAGAGAATCATGTGGTTTTTGTCTTTGGTTCTGTTTATGTGATGGATTACATTTATAGATTTGTGGATGTTGAACCAGCCTTGCATCCCAGGGATGAAGGTGACTTGATGGTGATGGATAAGCTTTTTAATGTGCTATTGGATCAGTTTGCCAGTATTTTATTGAAGATTTTTTCATCAATGTTCATCATGGATATTGGCCTCAAATTTTCTTTTTTAGTTGCATCTCTGCCAGGTTTTGGTATCAGGATGATGTTGGTCTCATAAAATGAGTTAGGGAGGATTCCCTCTTTTGTGTTGTTTGGAATAATTTCAGAAGGAATGGTACCGTCTCCTCTTTGTATCGGTAGAATTTGGCTGTGAACCCGTCTGGTCCTGGATTTTTTTTGTTGGTAGGCTATTAATTGCTGCCTCAACTTCAGACCTTGTTATTGGTCTATTCAGTGTTTCAACTTCTTCCTGGCTTAGTCTTGGGAGGGTGTAAGTGTCCAGGAATGTATCCATTTCTTCTAGATTTACTGGTTTATTTGCATAGAGGTGTTTGTAATAATCTCTGATGGTAGTTTATAGGAAGGATATATATCCTGAAAGTTGCTTGTGTTTATACTTATTGTATCTTCCCTATGAGTTGGCCCTTTTATCATTGTATAATGTTCTTTTTTTGTTTCTTCTGACAGTTTTAACTTAAAATCTATTTTGTCTGATATTGGCATAGCTACCTGTTTTCTTTTGGTAATCATGTGCATGGAATATCTTTTTCCATGCTTTCATTTCAGCCTATGTGTGATGTTACATCTAAAGGGAATCTCTTGTATACAGCATATAGTGAGGTCTTGTTTTTTAATCCCTTCAGCCACTCTGTCTTTTGATTGAGGAGTTTAATCCATTTACATTGCAGTAATTACTGATTGGGAGGGACTTACTGTTGTCATTTTGTTAACTGTTCTGTATTGTTGTACCTGTCTATCCCTCTTTTCCTTTTTATTTGCTGCCTTCTTTTGTGTTTCATTGATTTTTTTTTTTTTTGTGGTGACATGCTTTAATTCCCTTCTTGTTTTCTTTTATATGTCTTCTATAGGTATTTTCTTTGTGGTTGCCATGGAGATTGTAAAAAACATAGTTATAACAACCTATTTTAAACTGTTAACTACCTAACTTTAATCATATATAAAATTCCGTTACACCCCCCCCTACTTTATGCTACCAGTCTTTCAAACTGCATGTTTTTATATTCCATATCCATTTATATAGTTTTATAATTTTAGTTTTTTTTTTAAGCTTTTATGTTTTAAATTCTATACCAGAATTTAAAATGACAAATGACCTACTGGTGTAGTATTACAGGATTCTGTATTTGTCTGTGTATTTACCTTTGCCAGGGAGCTTTATATTTTAATATGCTTTCATATTGATATCTAACATCCTTTCATTTGAAGGACTCCCTTTAGCATTTCCTGTAAGGGAAGTCTAGTGGGGATGAACTCTCCCAGCCTTTGTTTATTTGGGAAAGTCTTTATTTCTCCTTCATTTTTGAGTGACATCTTTTATGGCCATAGTATTTTGAGTTGGCTTTTTTTTTTCTTTTAGTATGTCAAATATATTATCTCACTTCCTCTGGCCTACAAAATTTCTGCTGAGAAATCTGCTACTAATCTTATAGAAGATTTCATGTACATGATGACTCACTTTTCTCTTGCTGTTTTCATGATTATCTCTTTGTTTTTGATTTTGACAGTTTGATTATAATGTGCTTCAGTTTAGGCTCTTTAGATTCATCCTAATTGGAGTCTATTGAGTATCTTGAATTTAGATATTGTTCTTTCCCACTAGATTTGTAAAGTTTTCAGTCATTAATTTCTCCTTTCTCTTGCTCTTCTCTTTCAGGGATTCTCATGATGTGTATATTGATCTGCTCAATGATGTTTCTTTCTGTCTTTGTTTTTTGACTTTGGCTAGAAAATTTCAAATGACCTGGCTTCAAATTCATTGATTCTTTCTTGTCTTGATCAAGTGTCCTATTAAACTCCTCTACTGAATTTTCCAAGTCAGTTATTGTATCCTTCAGCTCAAGAATTTCAGTAAGGTTTTTTTTTTTTTTTTTTTTTTTTTTTAATAGTTTCTATATATTACCATTTTCTTCATTCTTTTTTTGTGGTGGGGGTGTTATTTTTGGTGGTTTGGTTTTCTGTGTACCTATTTAGCTCTTTGAACTTCTTTAAGATGGTTATTTTGGATCTCATGTCAGGTAATTTATAGATACCTGTTTTTCTGGTCTACTTTTGGAGATTTATTTTATTCCTTTGAATGGGCCATGTTCCCCTGATTCTTCATATGCATTGATTTTTGCTGGGATTTGGGCATTTGAAAAAAACAACTATCTCTTCCAGTCTTCATGGACTAGCTTTGTATAGGGAAAGACCTTTGCAAGTCAGCCTGGCTAGAGATCCTGAGGGTCTTTGAAACCTCCTCTGGAGATGTGTCTTTTCTGGGTTTGCATGTAATTTCCCAATTAGAGAAATTTGCTAATTTCTTTTTTAAGAGTTTATTATATCCTGCTCTCTTTGGTGACACTCTAGAGTAGGCCAGATTCTCTGGTACAGCAATAAACCATCAAGTTCTTTTGTTCTCTGTAGCCCCCAGGTATCCAAAGTATGCGTTTCCCATTATAGCCTGCATTAAGCAAAACAGAAACTAGTCTCTGAGGCAGCCCCCTGCAAAACTGGAAC
Source organism: Sapajus apella (assembly GCF_009761245.1). NCBI lineage: Eukaryota > Metazoa > Chordata > Mammalia > Primates > Cebidae > Sapajus > Sapajus apella. The sequence goes on along the minus strand of NW_022436999.1, from coordinate 1,159,099 downwards.
ACTGGATATGCATTTACTCTTCTGTTTTCCCTCCCAAAGGAGAAGCTCTGAATAGGTCGTTTTCTCCCAGTTCATTGAGCTGTGCCAGCCTGGGGAAAGACTAAGAATAGCAAAATAAAATGACTTTTCTTACCTGTCTTAATTCAACTGTTCTTCACTTTGCATTTGCCTAGGGGTACTGTGTCTTCATAACTGGTTTCTGTAGGTCTTATAAAGGCTTTTTAGACCATATATTGTTGATAAGTTTGTGGGGGGTAGGCAGGGAATGAGATCTGGGGTTTCCTATTTTGTAATCTTGCTTATATCACCTCCCAGGAAGATCAAATTTTATACTTATCAGTGTATGACAGTAGAAATGTCATTGTATTGGGGAGTCAGTAGATAAGGTTTCATATCTGTTTCTATCACTAATGGAAGAACTACTGCTACATTATCAAAATGTAAAATGCTGCTAGAATAGAGATTATAGTAATATATTTTTGAAACTTTAAAATCTGAAGGAATTTATTACTTATCTTTTGCCTGCTTTCAGAGTACTAATACTAAAGACATTTCCTCTAATACTTTTTCTTCTTTTTTTTTTTTGATATGGAGTCTTACTCTGTTGCCCATGCTAAAGGGCAGCGGTGCAGTCTTGGCTCACTGTAACTTCTGCCTCCCAGGTTCAAGCAATTCTGCCTCAGCCTCCCAAGTAGTTGGGATTACAGGTGCATGCCACCATGCCCAACTAATTTTTTGTATTTTCAGTAGAGATGGGGTTTCACTATGTTGGCCAGGCTGGTCTCAAACTCCTGACCTCATATGATTCTCCTGTCTCAGCCTCCCAAAATGCTGGGATTACAGGCATGAGCCACTGTGCCCAGCCTCCAATACTTTTCTAATCATGAACCTGAAGAATGCTCAGTAGACTATATATGTAAATCATCTGCAATTCATTCAACATGGGTAATTACTGTTAACATTCTGGAATATTTTATTTACATTTTGTATGTATCTGTATAATGTATTCAAAATTATGTATATTTAAATGTTCTCTATACGCAGATCTGTTTGCTCTCCAATCACCAGCCTTTATATAATAAACTTTCCTTCATGTTAAACATTCATTGGTTTTTAAATACCTACATATTGTCCTAATATATTGCTGTAATATACCTCATTTGACGATGTAATCGTTTCTCATATTTCTATTTTGGGAGGTTGTAAATGTGGGGCCATGAAAATGTTTGTAGAAATATTTTATATGCTTTTAAAATATCCTATTTTCTTCAACTAGATTCTGGAGATGGAATTTCTGGGTCAAAGAAGAGTGTGGACATAAATGATTTTAGAACTTTTTTTGTTTTTGCCAGTTACTTTTGAAACGGTGTAACAGTGACTCTTACATTCCTTTTGTTTCTCTCGAATACTGTCTTTTAAAAATGTTAGCCAACTTGATATTGTATTTATATGTCTTTGAACCTTAATTGTTCTGCTTCTGTGGCTTGTTTATTCTTATCCATTTTGCTCCTTTCTTTATTGTGATATTGGAATTGCCCCTTTCAATTAGTTTTTACTCTTTATTTATTAAAAGTGTTAATCCTTTTTTAGATTTGTGGTAAATATTTTCACCTGATTTGTAGTCTGTATAGCTTTTATTTGTCTTATGTTCCTGTGGATTGGAACTTTTATGTAGTCAAATTTGTACAATTTTCTTTAGTAACATTTTTCCTTTGCTGTTTTGCCTGCAGTCAGACCCCATCCTGATATTAGATAAATTTTCGCCTAGACTTAAAATTTTCTATATATATAGACAAGTTTCTGACTATATTATTTTCCTTCTCCATGAATAACCTTTTTAAACATTTTTTTAAAGGACAAATCTGCTGGCAATAAATGCCCTCAGTTTTTGTTTGTATGAAAAAGTCTATTTTTTCTTCACTTTTAAAGGATAACTTTGCTGAATATAGAAATCTAAGTTGGTGGGTTCCCCCATTCAACACATTAAATATTTTTATCCACTGTCTCCTTGCATGGTTCCTAAGAAAATGCCTGCTGCAACTTTTATCCTCTGTAGATGAGATGTTTCCCTCCTTTTGGCTTCTTTCAAAATTTCCAATTTGACTTTGGTTTTCAGCACTATAAATATGATAGCTTAGGTATTGGTATTTTTGACACTTATTTGGCTTACTGGTGGTCTGTAAGCTTCCTTGATTGTTATTTTGGTGTCCGTCATTTGTTTTGGAAAATTCTTGGTCGTTATTACTTCAAAATTTCTTTTGCTTCATTCCTTCTTCCCCTTCTGATATTCAATTACGCACATGTTGCACATTTGCAATTATTCTGCGGTTCTTGGAAGATTACTGCTGCTGTCACTGCTGCTGCTCCTTCCTACAAAAAATTAGTGGAGCATGGTGGTATGCACCTGTAATCCCAACTATTCGGGAGGCTGAGGCAGGATTACTTGAACCTGGGAGGCAGAGGTTGCAGTGAGTGGAGACTGAAGAAAGGAATACCCCAGATAGCTGGGAAAGCATTATTTCTGGGTATGTCTATGGGAGTATTTCTGGAGAGATTGGCATGTGAATCTGTGGAGTGAGTAAGAAAGATCTGCCCTGCCCAGTATTGACAGACACCATTCAATCAGCTAAGATCCCAGATACAACAAAAAGGCAGAGGAAAGATGAATTCTCTTTTTCTCTTTCTGTCCCCCCTCTCTTCCTCCTTCTTTCCTCCTCTCCTTTTCCTTCTCTCCCTCTCTTCTAGAGCTGAGAGACTCATCTGCTTCTGATCTTGAACATCAGAACTCCATGTTCTCAGCTGGATGTGGTGGCTCATGCCTGTAATCCCAGCACTTTGGGAGGCCAAGGCGGGCAGATCACTTAAGGTCAGGAGTTTGAAACCAGCCTGGCCAACATGGTGTAACCCTGTCTCTACTAAAAATAAAAAAAAAAACAAAAAACAATACTGGGCTTGGTGGTGAGTGCCTGTAGTCCCAGCTACTTGGGATGCTGAGGTAGGAGAATCGCCTAAAACTTGGAGGCAGAAGTTGCAGTGAGCTGAGATCATGCCACGGCACTCCAGCCTGGGTGACAGAGCGAGGCTCCTTCTATCTCAAAAAAAAAAAAAAAAGAACTCTATGTTCTGCATCCTTGAGATTCTGGATCTGCAGTTCCTCAGTTTCTTAGGCCACTGGGCTTGGACTAAGAGTTAACATTGTTGGCTCCTCTGATTCTCAGGCTTTTGAACTTTTTTTTGTTTTTGTTTTTGTATGTTATTTTGCACCTGAGCCATACCGTTTTAATTTTTATTCTTTATGATACTTTTTGTTATGAGGTAGGACAAAATTTTCCTTGTTAACTTTTAAAAAATTTTATATTCACCACTAAATATTAACCCAGATAAATGTGGTTATGTTTGTCATCTCTTCAAATCTGTTCCTGCCCGAAGCAATTCTGGTGGGACTTTGGTCAGAGCTTCATTAATCCTCTATAAGAATATGGTAGTAATTGTCATGGTATTAATAAGTCAAATGATAAAAATCTCTATTACCTTTTTAAAAATAAATGTTTTATTTTGTAGAGACAGAGTTTTGCTTTGTTACCCATGCTGTTCTCTAGCTCCTGCCCTTAAGTGATCCTCTCGCCTCAGTTTCCCAAGGTGCTGGGATTACAGGTGTGAGCCACTGCTCTTGGCCCAACTTTTTATTTTAGGATTTTTTAGATTTACAGAAAAGTTGTAAAAATAGTACAAAGAATTCTCATTTACCCCATACCCAGCTTCCACTATTACTGCCATCTTACATTAGTATGATACATTTGTCACAATTAGTGAGCAAGTATTGATAAATTATCAGCAGAAGCCCACGCGCTACTGGGATTTTCTTTTATCTAATGCTCTTTTCAAGTTTCAGGATCCCATCCAGAATAACACATTACATTTAGTCATCATGCCTCCATGGGCTCCTTCTAGCTGTGTCGGTGTCTGGAGTGTTCTTTGTTTTTGATTACCTTAATGGTTTTGAGGAGTACTTCTTCGTGGTATTTTGTGAAAAGTCCTTCGATTGCCGTTTGTTTGATGATTTTCCCACAATGAGACTGGGGTTCTGGGTTTTTGGTAGGGAAGAACCAAGAAGTAAAGTGCTGTTCTGGTCACATCATATCAAAGGTATGTGCTATTAACATGACTTACCCCTGTTGATGTTGATCTTGATCACCTGGCTGAGGGAGCATTTGTGTGATTGCTCTGCTGTGAAGTTACTCTTTCATCTCTCCTTTCCATACTGAACTCTTTGAAAGGGAGTCTCAGTAGGTATAAATTCAAGTAGCTTTTGAGCATCTACCCTGTGCCAGGCACTATGCCACCTGCTAGGGAGAGGGCAGGAAATGAGACATTTTTGCATAAGTCTGGCAGCATATACTCTAGTTTGTATGTTGGTCAGAGGGAGGGGTGGGGAGGAGGGGAAAATAAATAGATAATTTTGATTAGAGCTAATCAGAAGATAAAGAAAAGGGTAATGTAGTAGAGAGTGACTTGGGATGGGTGCTTCTCAATCAGTGGTCACTGGGGAAGGTGGCCCCAGGAGGCTGCTTTTGAGTCATGTGGTTAAGGCAGAGGAAGCAAGGTTGGGGGAAGATTGTTGCCAGCAGGAGAAACAGCGAAAGGAATAGATTTGGTGTGCTGGAGAGACAGAAGGCCAAAGGAGGACGAGCTGGAGGACAGTGATTGAACAGGAGAATGGAGGAAGAGGAAGTGAAAGCTATAGCTAAGGTCCAGGTGGTGACAGTGGTGGTAGGAAGTGGGGAGAGTGACTGATCATGGGACACCATGCCTGGGGCACTGACCCCCCTAACTTTCTTTCCCTCAAGACTTTAGCCCTGTGCCCAAACCCAGAGTGTTTTTATTTTCAGATTCCTTAGGCCCTTGTCTGCTACTTCAGTACTGGACCAGAAAACTTGCTTTGAGAAGTGGCGCACACATATACATAATCCACATATCCACATACATGTACATGCATATACATTGGTTGGCTCAGTGTTGAAGAAAGATCACGGATTTGATTCAGAAAGTTCTGGATTTGAATTCTGCGTGATCTTGTGGAATTTATGTAACTTATCAGAATCCTGTTTTTCTTAAAACCTTGCAAGTATCTTGTATGGACTGGAAGTGACATATGTAAAGTGCTTTGGAGGCACACAGCACATGTTGTTTATTATTTGTAGTCAGAGTTTAATTGTACATCATGAGAAGTTTCTGGCACACACTGTCTGTAGTTAAATCATAGATCATTAAGGGTAACTCAGGGATACAGACTGAGGGTCACAAACCATTATGCAGACACAGTGGTTTTCTTTATCACTGCCTCGTGTGATTTTATGTGTGTGTTCATTGCTCCTTGGGGCAAGGACTTTGTCATATTCACACAGTCTCTCCAGACTTGAGGACAGTGCCAGAACACTGCAGGTCTCAACAATTTCCCAAATTCCTGTTACTTGACCATCCATTGTACTGGGTAGTTCACAATTTAATATGGAAAAAGAGACCAGCTCACATATACAGCAGATAATATGGTAGGAGAGTGTACCACAGGGACCTATGGAATAGCACAGTCAGTTGGACATGGGTGATGGAGACAAGAAAAGTCTTCCTACAGGAGCAAACTTGTGAGCTAAATTGAAAGAAGTCCAGAATCGCAATGAAGGAAATGCTTTCTTGATGGGAGGTACTACCTGTACAAAGATCCGGAAGTGTGGCACCACCTGCATCTGGGGAAGCCCCGAGAGCAGTGGAACAAAGACGGGTGCAGGAGAGCCGTGGATTCAACATTGCAGGATGCGACTTGGCTCACATGGCCAAGCTGGTATGTCTCAGGCTCTCAATCTAGAAAGTTTGATCTCCTCGCCATATCTTAGATTTCTATGTTTTAGCTGCTAGAATTTCTCTTAAAACAGAAAGAGTCTTCTTCCTTCACTCTTATGGATTCCAATTAAGGCTGCCATCTTGTATAACTCTAAGGGGAACTATTCATGGTGACTCTGATGCATCCTATTCTTATTCTTCCTCGCTTCTATTCCCAAACTTAAACCCTTGTCTTGGATCCTCTGTTTTCCCCCCTTATTTTATGTTTTATGTTGTGTTTATTCAGGGGTCTTTGCTATCCCCTTCCACTATTTCACAGTTTCTTTGGCTCCCACTTTACTGTCACTGGCTGCCTTTTGGGACTTTGTACCATCTTGCCTGAGAGCTATTATCTGTCCAGTTTCTTGGCATCGATTACTTTTATATGTTAATAAAGGAGAGTTCACGTCAGCTGAGGTTATAAGAGACCAGATGAGTAGAAACTAAGATAGAAGCAAGTTGGCAGAGGCAACTCGCACCAGAGTTAAGTAGTACCTTGATGTATTCTCAGAGGTCTTGTTGTCCTAACAAAAGCAAGTGCTGCCATCTTAATCTATGGTGGCTCTGGTTCTAGGGTATATCCTAGAATGTGTGGTTTGTATGCCCTTGTGAGTGTGTGGTAGGGTGTGTGTGGAGGTATTGAGAAATTTAGGTTCCCAAAAGTTTGGTGTTAGTGAAGTCCTCGGAGGTCTCCTTGAGTCCATCCTTTTCTTCACCAAAGGCTCACTGATGTCATCCATCCTCCTAATGGAGGTCAAAGCATTAAAGTCATTTTTCTCCCTAGGAGCATCTCCTGTACTGCCAAATTACCAGGCTAGCGTTAGGGAGAAATGTACTCCCTGAATTTTGTTCTTATGTGTGTGTTTTAAAAATCTTATTATGGCTTTAATGTTGAAATTTCTGTTTTGGACTTTTAAGCATGACACATACACACACCTCTCATTTTATTTTCATTGCTTTTTAAACTCCCATGTCCAATGTCTATTTTAATCTTATGTTTGGCAGCCTGAAACATTTTATTTCTAAAATTAATTATCTAATTATACAACATCTACATGGCTTGTAATTACATCAGTAGGGCAGAATCTAGAATCCAACTCAGGGTTTTCGTTCTGTTTTTTAAGAGTAAGTGTCTTATTTTGATCAATGTAGTAAGAGGAGATTGAAAGGTACCAATGTGTGTGAAAGTGAATAGTTGCTCCTCCTCCCCGCTCCTCTCCTTCCTCCCCCTCCTCCCCCTTTTCTCTCCTTCTTCCTCCCCCAACCCTTCCTCCTCCTGCTTTTCCTCTTCTTCTGCTTATTCCTTCATCCTCTTCTTCCTCACCCTCCTTTCGCCTTCCTCCTCCCTCAACTCTTCCTCCTTCTATTCTTCCTCCTCCTCTGCTCATTCTTTCATCTTATCTCATCCCTCACTAAAAAGGGTTATGCTAGCATTAGAAATATCCCTTAATAGCTATACTTTTCAGATATTATAACTTCAGAAGTTTCCAGCTGATAACAGGATTCTAGGGGCAAATGCCATATAGGACATGGCTCTTTGAGTACCAACATGGGAAGAAATTTATTTCCTCTATTGACACATTTATTTTCAGCTGTACTGAAAAACTCACAGCCTTCCGGTATTGAGAACTAGTAAAAAATTGACTTCACATAACAACACCTTTATTTGCCTAGGCTTGTGGCCCTCTGATTTTGTTAGATGATCCAATGGCTGAAAAATGCACCAGAACTAATGCTTGGACACATAGTAAGTCTCCATTTTTTTTTTTTTTTTTTTTGGGACAGAGTTTCGCTCTTGTTACCCGGGCTGGAGTGCAATGGCGCGATCTCGGCTCACCGCAACCTCCGCCTCCTGGGTTCAGGCAATTCTCCTGCCTCAACCTCCCGAGTAGCTGGGATTACAGGCACGCACCACCATGTCCAGCTAATTTTTTGTATTTTTAGTAGAGACGGGGCTTCACCATGTTGGCCAGGATGGTCTCGATCTCTTGACCTCGTGATCCACCCGCCTCGGCCTCCCAAAGTGCTGGGATTACAGGCGTGAGCCACCGCGCCCGGCCAAGTCTCCATTTTCTTTACAGTAGATTCTTCTACACAAAATTCCAGTTTGGGCAGCAACTTGAGTAGGCAGCCATTCACGTGACACAATGTCATGCACACTGAGCACGGTGATGGCTTCAGATGACAGTGTACTCCGGAGTTTCCAAGTGGACTGATAATGTACTAGATATTCTCATCGGGAACTTTCTCCTAGCTGCGTTGGGTGGTTAAGCTAAGAAGCCTGTGATTAAACAGTGTTGTTTCTGGAATGAGTAACTGAAATGGTTATTATCTGGTGAGTACTTACTGTCTGCCAGACCCTGAACTAAAGGCTTTTTATGTGTTATTTTTGTTTAATCCCCACAACCTATCTGAGAGGTATTACCCCTCCTTTCCCATGAAGACACTGAAGGTTCAATGGCTAATAAGTGAAGCTGGTGAGACGTCCTGTTCTAGCTAGTAACGTTCATCAGCTCCATCATACAGACACACTTTATCAGATTGGTTAGCCAGGCAGGTGACCACTGAGAGAATGGGGCACAGGGGAAGTAAGCAGTGACTGGGAACACAGGCTGGACAAAGCTTGCTTTCTTGTGTGAGTCTGCAGTTTTTGAAATAATGCCTAACAGATGTGGCATTAGCAGTGACTGGTAGCCTTATCCAAATGTAATATTTGACTTTTGCTTCCACATCATGGTTTGAATTTACAAACTTCATTTATTTTTCTTTCTCTCTTTCTTTATTTTTTTGAGACGGAGTCTTGCTCTATTACCCAGTCTGGAGTGCAGTGGTACAATCTTGGCTTACTGCAACCTCCACCTCCCGGGTTCAAGCAATTCTCATGCCTCAGCCTCCCAAGTAGCTGAAATTACAGGCATGTGCCACCATACCTGGCGAATTTTTTTCTTTTTCTTTTTCTTTTTTCTTTTTTTTTTTTTTTTTTTAAGTAGAGATGGGGTTTCACCATGTTGGCCCGGCTGGTCTTGAACTCCTGACAAACCTCAGGTGGGGGCATTGCCTTAAGTGTATGATGCCCATCATGGAGATAAACTACCACATGGTACCTGGATGAGGATCTTATGTTCCACCAAACCAGAAATTTCCCAGGCAAAGTGAATGGAATCAGAGAGACTGCGGATTCAGATTTTCCTATGTAGCCATACTTCTGAACATGTAGCCACTGTGTGTAAGGGTAAATGATAGCTTAATTATCCATCTTTTTTTTGTTTTGTTTTATCATCTTCCATCTTTAAATGTTTCACTTTAACAGGGTTACCAAATCGTACTGTATACTTGAATTTCTATCAAGCTTCAGAACCACAAATTTTTTCTTAGAATTTTTCCAAGGTTATCTGAATCAGTGAGTCCTTTAACTTACTTCTCCAGGTATCAAAACTCTTTTAAGTCTTTTCTCTGCCAGAGGTGAGAGTCCATGCTGCCTCCTTCTAGTACTCATTCTCCTTTCCATTTTCCCATGCACCCTACTGCTTTCTGTCTCCCTTTGCAATTTAACAGAAAGAGAAATGATGAGGCAGTATGAAATGAAGGAATTTTCTGGGCTGATTTTCCTTTTGAATCAGAATGGAAATTTATGGTCGTAGCGCTTTCCATCAGGTATTTAGAAGTTTACAGGAAATCAATGCTCTTTTCAGTGGTACTTACAGGCTTTGGGAAATACCAGGTTAGCTTTCTTAAAATATAGACTGCCCTTGGTTACAGGGACACTTTCTTTTTGCAGGTTTTTTTTTTTCTTAAACAGAGAAAATAGATGAAATTATTTCCTAAATCTCTACAATAATAAACCAAACCATAATTATTTCTATTCTGTTTTTAAGCTTTTAAATTTCACTAGCAGTACATAGCAATTGCAGCAATTTTTTTAAAAAATAGGAGCTTAAAAATAATGAAAACCTCGATAATCCCATCACCCGGAGATAAGTTCTGACCCTATTCATCTCACAGGTTCTGTGCAACTATCATATTTCATGTTGTCTCTTCATATTAAGAGAATAGCATTACTTTTATTATGATGATGATCTGTAAACAATTTTCCAGAGTTAATTCCCAGACATTTAAACATTTTGGCCATAATTGAAAGTCAGAGTTTTATCTTCTCAGTTGGAAAGTAGAGAGAAGAGAAAGATATAACAGTGAAAGAATTTTTCTTAAGTGTGTATTTGTGTTGGGTTGTTCTGATTTCAAAGCAGAGAAAGTATTGAACTCCTTCTTTCATGGTTCATCCTTAGAAATATATAGAATTGTTTTCCCAACAAAGCCTTGGAAAACTTTCTAGTAATAGCAGGAGGACTATGGGAGTAGGAAATGGCAAGTTGAAGGATTTTAATTTGGAAACTGTCCCCTTTTGGAATACAGAAGAGCTGATCATGGCATCGGCCCCAGGCTTTACTTGTCCTTAACAGGGGCATTGATAAGAAGCAAGGGCTTCAAGCCACAAGTCAAGGTGTTGGGAAAGCTCAGCAAAAATGTGATGTCTACCTTTATGCTTACTCCTTTCTATTGGCAAAAATCACTCATCTTTTGCAGATGCACTGAGATCCCATCCGTAGACAGTGAAAGAGTGGTTGAGTCAGAGGCAATCAGACAGAAGCAAACAAATGGGTGTGGGCATGTCACGGCCAACAGCCCACACAGAGTGGCTGGCTGCGGCATTCACCCTTAGAATCCCCTAATGAGCGCAGTTAACAGTAGTTGGAGCTCTGTCTCTGACGTCTTCTCGTAGACATCTGCCTTATTTGCTGATGGGTTTCTGTTCTTGAAACTCTGAACCGGAAGCCTTCTGTTGACTCATCCCTGCTTTTCAGACTGGAAAGCACTTGTAATTTTATCTACCATGTATAGTCTCTAAAAAGTTTTTTTGAAGATATGCTGCATATCAAAAGCAATTTAAGAAAGTAGGAAAGTAGAAAATATAACAACCAAAACCAAACAAAACAGTGACACTAAATACATACATATAAAGAACACTAGACTTACCCTAAAGTGACCAGCTAGATGATCTTGATGCAGTAAAGACAAGTTTTCTTAACTTGACAGTAAACTTGTTTTCCTGTCAACAAGAAAAAAGGCAATTAGAAAGTCTTGGAAAAACAGAAATTTGCAAATGAAGTCCCAATTTAATATGCGGTAAACTGCAATGTGGCAGAATTCTGCATAATTGATGGTGTATAAGAAAAAAGAAAAGAAAGAATACGATGGAACTTGATGCTTTCAGCTAGTGTGGTGACAAAGGACTAGATCTCCTCTAACTGATTTAGTTTCACCATCTGGAACTGCACTGAGTGAAAATATTTACGTCATTGTGATACTGGGAATATTTTATTAGTCTTCATTTTTCATAATTAACCTTTGCGCAAAGCATGGAAGATAAATTATGTTTACTGAACAAAATGGAAATTTTCTAAAACTTGATGTTGTAAAATAATGCTTATTATAGGTGATGAAATGTCAGAGAGGATGGCTCCAGGTGGAATGGAGTATAAGAGCATATTTTTTCTTCTGTTTCATAGTGGATAGTTGAAATGGTACTCTTTAGTTCTGATACATAGAGAAATAGAGATTCAGGAATATGATTACATGATTAAGGTAACGAATAATAGATTATACATCTGAAGAGGACCGACGGGAAAGGAGATGCTGTGTCTCAAAATTGTTTTCTCATATAGCAGGGAATCAATACACGGTTGATCCTTGAACACCACGGGTTTAAATTCAGGAGTCCACTTATATCCCAGTCTTTTTTTAAACCAAATGTGAATTAAAAATACAGTATTCCCAGGATGCAAATCTTGCATATACGGAGGGCTGACTTTGCACGTATGCAGGTTCTGCAGGTGGACTGCAGGACTTGACTATGCCTGGATTTTGGTATATGCCACGGGTCCTGGAACCAACCTCCCAAGTATACTGACGGGCAACTGTGGATTGTTTAAAGTCTGTAGAGGCACATGGGAGTAAGACAAGCTCACACTTTTCATACTATGTCCTTATTTAATTCTGTTTTTTTTTTTTTATCCATGTACACACAAAAAAAGGTGATCAGATGATTTATAAGAAACTTTGATTAACAATTATGCAAGCAAAACTTTGTTAAATTTCTCTAGGGGAACACACAGTCTCAAATGCAGTGGAAAAAAAAAAAAAAAGCAAAAAGCAAAATCTGCCTGCTTTCACATTGGTTTCAAGGAAAGCACCTGAACAAAATGGTACCATCTGGACAACACATAGATGGGAACCGATTCTAGACAAGCACAAGCAAAAAGAAAACAGGGCTGGCACTATTAGCATGGAAGCAAGTTCAAGGCAAAAAGTTTTAACTGGACAAAAGGTGATATTTTGTAATGGTAAGGGTTAGAATCCACCAAGAAATTACATAGCCATCGTTCTTTACATATGGAAACTTAGCACTGAAATTGGTAAAGCAAAAACTGTTAGAAGATGAAAGAATTAAAAAGAATAAGGCAAAAAGATATTAGTACTTAGAAAGTTAGAATAACCAATAGTATAAAGTACAAAAATAAACCATGTTTAAAAGTCTGCACCTGCAAAGGAAAGTTGGAAGACAGGGCTGCTGGGGATAGGGTGTGTGTGGAGGTGAAAGGGGTGCAGGTACTTTATCCTAATTGTAGGTTTTAGTCACTTCCTTGTAGAAGGAAGGAAAAGTTTTATTTCTGTGACACCTTCTCATTGTAAACACCCATGAAATTGAAAACTTTGAGATAAAAGTATTATCAGGAGTTACTGTCATAACTTTTAGTATGTGAGCTATAATTTCTGTTCTCATCATAAAGTCACTGAGAACTAAGGCTGCTGATTTTCCCAACTTAGTAAAACAGAGCGACCTGACCAAAAAATACAAAACACTTTTATGGACTCATTCTCCTTCACGCAATCCTAACGTCCTTCCTGCCTCTACAGCTTCTAGTCTGTCTATCTAAGAAATTCTAGGGGGTTGATTTGCTCTCTCTGTGGGAAACTAAGGTGGAGGGCGAAAGATCTGCTAGATACCTGTGCCAGTGTCAGGTGGGATGGTAAATAGAAAGGAGGCATGCAGGGGACCGAGGAAGATAGACTTTGGGCATCACAAACAGCTTTTCCAGCTCTAGAGACTTGGAAAAAAAAGTCTTTGGACTTACATCTAAGTCAGAAGAGCACATTTTGTTTACCCCCCAAAAAAGCCTCCTGGGATGTATCTTTTAATCAAATAGCGTCGTGATTTTGTCACAATATATGGACAGCAGATATTCTCAGTTCATTTGATACTTAACATAGAACATGTTAATGTTCTACTTTATCAAAAACCTATAAAGGAATTTAATAATGGATAACTAGAATGAATGTAAGTGGTAGGAGGTCCTTACTCTCATCCCCTTCCCACTTTTCATAATATACTGATTTGAAATGTTCGTGAAATCAATACAGACAAATTAACTTAGTGAGTAGCTTCTCCCCAATCTCTTGCTGCAATGATGAGAAGCGTCGTTCTGCATCTACTTGTTCCCACATGGTAGACAAGGCTTATTCTAACACATGGACTAAAAATAGGGCAGACCAGCAGTCAGAATCTTCCCTGCTTACTTACTTAATCTATAGTAAGATTTCAAAGAATTAGATTCCCTAGCATAAAGAATTTTTCTCACTGGATTTTTTTTAATGCCAGTATTCTACAGCAATTAAATAGCAAGTTCAAGTGATTATATCTGGTCCATCACTATACTTTTCCTTTAAAATTGCTATCAGGGTTTGTAAGTAAGGAAGCAGAGGCATTTTTTAAGTGCATTAACTCTCAGAGGCCACCAAAGTATGTATTTAAACTATGGATCAAGTTGTCTGGATATGATTTCAGACCCCCAGAGTTTCTTCCAATGTGTCTAATGTCCAGGACAGAGCACATGTTCAGAGTTTCATTGTAAGTTAGAGCACCATGTTTTCTTTGTAGTGGTGTTTAGGGGTCTCTTGCATCAGAATGGCCTGAACTGCTTGCTAGCAATGCAGCTTTCTGATCTTACCCTCCAGAGTCTGATTCAGTAGCTCTGTAGTAAGCCTTGGAAATCTGCATTTTATTTAGCATAATCTCCTGGGGGCTCCCCAAAGTTTGAGAACCAATGCTAAAGGCCATTGTTTCTGCAGGCAAACCTATTTTTATGTTTTCATTTTATGTCATACAAAGTAGGAGTTTGAGAATTTATTTTTGGTAAAACTAGAACACTGTCTTCAAATTAATAAGAGCCTTGTTGTGTAGGAGAAATAATTCTCTTCAAAATCCCTCCACGAAATTGATCTTAAAGAGACTGGCTGAGTCAAATGCTAAACAGATCTGTCCTGTGTCTGGCTGCTGCCTGTCAAAATTGCTGACCTTATGCTTATGTATTCAAATGCTTCCTGGAAGTCAAAACATATTTTCGAAAGTTTCTAGTGGAAAAGAACTAAGCCTGTCACTTGGTTTTAAAAGGTGGAAATTGAGATAAGAAAAAATGGTTGAGATTAATTTCACATCACAAGCATAGAGGTGAGAAGCGAATAGAAATTTCCATAAATCCTATCAACTTTTAGGTTGAGGATACTGTGAAATAATCCTTCCCTTCCCAACCAACAATGAAGACAATTGATACAACTCTCATACTGAAGGATTCCTGCTGTGTCAGAGATTACATTAATTTATGATAGAAATATAAAGAATATAAGCTTCAAAAAACGGGGAATTGTTAAACTATACATTGAATTTTGGAGGCTTTTGTTTGGGAGTTTGTTTTGTTTTGTTTTGTTTTTCTTTCTTTGATAAGAGTTCACTCAATTAGCTATACCAGAGGCATCTTTGGCTGCAAAGGTGAAGGAGGCACTGTGCTTGAAGATGACAGTTCTACATCTTGGCCTGACAATTTTGAGATTCTTGCTTCTAAAATAAGATGGAACCTGAAGGATGAGATGATTCTAACATACTAAGAATTTGACTTGAATTGGAATCTTAGAACATGCCTCGAATTCTTTTCTCACTGGCATTGGATTCTGTTGTCTTTACTGATAGAACTTTCTTTTCCTTCCATTCTTGGTTCATGACAAACCACCAACTGTCCATGCATGGTCTTCCTTCATTTTACTTGTATTTGAAATGAAAATCTCTGAACACAATGCCTAATCTAAGGATTAGAACATTATTCTCTTTTACCTCTATCTCTGTAATTCTCCTTTATCTTACTCCTTCACCTCCCCGTCCCTCTGCCACCAGAGGTAACCACCATTCTGAACATTGTGTATCATTCTCTTACTTCACCCCTACATATCTACGTGTATGGGTAAGCAACACATTGTTTCATGTTGCCTGACTTTGAACTTTATGAAGAGGTATCAACCCTGGCTTATACAGTCTTGTACGGTCTCTTGAGACTTGCTTTTCCACTCAGCTTTATATTACTAAGATTTATCCATGCTGTCATTGCTATGTAATATTTTTATTTGTACTTATACTGCAGTTTTTCTATAAATGATAATACAGTTTAATACAATGATTTATCAGTACTCGTGTCATTGGGCATTCAGGCTGTTTCCTGTTTTTACATTAATGACTAGAGCTGTTTGTAAGCATTTGAGTCTCCTAACATACATGTGCTGAGGCTTCCCTTGCGTGTATATATCTAAAGGAAGAACAGCAACCACTCCTGTGTTGTGGCGTATGAAGTCATTCAACTTTACAAAAGAATGTGAAAGGGCTTCCGGGGTAGCTGTATCCATTGATACTCCCACCAGAGGGGCGGAAAAGATCCTGTCAGGCACATCTTCACCAACTCTTTGTATTTTAAGACATCAAGTTTTGCCAGTTTTGTGTTTCTAAATCTACTGAGAGACTTCTTAAGTATTTTATCTATCACTTAGGAAAAAAAAAAAAAAAAGAGGAAGTAAGCTGTGGTTGCCTTCACAGATAGAGGCTAGAAAACCAAGTGCCATGCCTGCTTGGTTTGATGGCACCCACCTTTTCTCCCAGCTGTCTCACTGCACAGTAGTTGACTTTCTTTTCTCACCCTCACTAGAAATATGAAAACCTTTGCCTCTGCACAGTGGAATCCTTTGGGACATTTTTTAAAAAGCTAATATCTGGACCCCACCTCCAGAGACTGATTTCTTTGTCTGGAGCCCAGATTTGAACATACGGATTTTTAAAATAAAAGCTTCCCAGGTGATTCTAATGTACAGTCAAGGTTGAGAATGACTGCTTTAAAATATAGAAATCTTGAGAAGCAGAAGCTCAGGGTAGCCTGATATTATTAATTATTCTTTTTCTCATTTCTAAAGTACAAAGTTTGCATTTTTTTGGAGAATTCTCTTGCCTGTAATTTCAAGCTCAGCAGCCTTTGCGAGGTTTTTTGGGTTTTGTTTTGGTGTTTGTTGTTGGTAAAAGTAAATAGTAGAAAATCAATAAAAGTTAGTATGGACTAGCAATTATGCTCGACATTTATTCTTATAACTGTGGATCTCAAACTTGAGTGTGCATAAGAAACACCTGGGAAGCGTTTTGTTTTGTTTTAGAATGCAGACTTTGATTCAGTAAGACTCAGTGGGAGCCCAGGAACCTGTGTTCTAGCAGTGTGATTATGATGTTGGTGGTTCTAGAGTCACCTTTGGATAAAAACGGCCCCGTAATAATCCTACAATGTAAGTAGTACATATGAGGGTATGTGAATCTCAGAGAAGTTAAGAAACCCACACCGGTCACACAGCTCCCTAGGGGACCAGCCTTTGCTCTGTGAGCCCTCAGCCCTGCTCATAGGGTGCCTCCGACAAGGCTCCAGAATTTAGGAAAGTGTGACATGGTTTGGAACGTGGGTTATTTTCTCTACACTTACATTCTTTCTTAATCGGACGTGACTTTCTCTCCTCATCAAAAACCTTAAAAACTGTGGTCCTCCCAAATTAGCCAGACGCACTGAATAAGCCATCTATTGCTCTGCCTGGCAGTCCCTTCATCCCGTATCTAATACCTGTATTTAATCTCCTACCCAAATCCACCTCATTCCTGTGAGCTTTCAGGTAGGTTGCACTCTGAACATGGTCTGAGGCTGCCTAGTGTTTTCTGCAGGATGCTTCATTGCACAGATCTATAAACAAATGCAAGTGTTTTCTTTTAGACATACATGCATGAGTTCCATTTACCTATGGGGTTTGATTATTTGGGACACTTTGGATTGCAAAGTAGAGAACACCAATCCAAGCAAGCAAAGGGAACTTACTGGTTTATGTCATGAGAACAGGCAAGGATACAGCTGGCATGCCAGGACCTCCCTCCATTCAGGATCTCATGCCTCTGTCCATCTCTGCACCATGGTGTCCTCTTCTGCCCTCTGCTTAGTAGCAGATGTGGCTTATGGCAGGATTAGTGCCCTGTCCTTCACAGATTCATTGTTGGAAAGTGAGTGTGTTGCCCATCCCAGCTCCACGGTAGAAAGCTCTGGCTTGGTTTTGGTTACATGCCTGACCCAGGATCAGTTAACTGTGGACAGATGGTGAGCCACCATGCTTGTCAGCTTCTTGGTGGAAACGGAGAAAAGAGTACTTTTCTTGTAAAGTGGAGGAATGAGCCCTAGATACGGGGCTAAGGGACTGCTGGACAGTCAGAGCAATAGATGGCTTATTCAGTGCATCTAGCTAATTTGGAGGAGCATAGCAACTTTGTGTATTTGGGTTTCTGTATTGGGTTAAAGTGCTTAACTTATGTATAACGTAAGTAACTTTCTATGGTATGCCCATCTCCATAGATAACCAAAGGCAAGCTAAAGATGCCTACTTGCCTGCCATTGGCTCAATACTTTGATTTTGATTATGAAATGGATTAATTTTTTCTGAGAAAATTGTACATAGAGAATTTCTTATTAAAAATTGAGCTTGCAAAAGATCAAATATGTGATATTTTTGTTTTTATTTCACCCTAAAACAATGACTTTAGTTGACAGTGACTTCCATGCAGCTTTAATAATTATTTCTAAACTCATGTACAAGTGGATGGAAGTATTTCTGTGCACATTTAGAAAACTTATATTCACTGCACGTTTCCCTCCCCTGCCACCCTCCCCTCCCCGCCAAGTGAGGGCTTTACCATGAAATTAGGGCCTTTGGCCTGTGTATTTTTAATCATGTTCATATTGTACTACATCTGCAACCATCTGTAATACAGCTGTATATGTTTACATGAAACACAATATACTTTTAGGTTTAATTCCATTTGTGAGCAGATGGTAGCTTGTCAAGGAAACATTTGATCATGTATATGTCTGTATTGGCCACGAAAATCTCATAATTTCTCTCAATAATTACCTATCCTTTTCATGCTACCTGTAATAAATGCATAGTTATCATGTGCTGGCCTTGTGATAAATATTTTTGTATGTAAAGACAGTCCTCTTAAGAATGTTTGCAGCCTGGTACGGTGGCTCACACTTATAATCCCAGCTCTTTGGGAGGCCGAGATGGGCGGATCGCTTAAGGTCAGGAGTTCAAGACCAGCCTGGGCAACATGGTGAAACCCTGTCTCTCTATTAAAAATACAAAAATTAGCTGAGTGTGGTGGCAGGTGCCTGTAATCCCAATTTCTCTGGATACTGAGGGAGGAAAATCGCTTGAACCCAGGAGGCGGAGGTTGCAGTGAGCTAAGATCACACCATTGCACTTCATCCTGGGTAAGAGCAAGACTCAGTCTCAAAAAAGAATGTTTTCTTCAGTAGGCACATTTATGTCTACCTATTGTGGTGTCAAGGGCATATTCCAGTTTGTGTCTGTAGCCGCTACAAGAAGTGTGTCATGGGATCTGTGGTTACACTCTTGCTCTTCCCATCTGGATATTTCTGAGTGTATTTACTCCAGGAGAGCCACTGGTTCTGTTGGCTACATGCAAAGTGTATCTATCTGTCTGTAATGCTGCTGTTTCCCATGATGATATTCGCTGCTGAGATACTTCCTAGGAAGTTTTGCTTTCCTATCTCCTCCTTTAAGTGCTTTCTTTTAAGTGTTCTCATTTTAACTCGTTATCAGACTAGCAGACTTGATTTCAGTGAGTTTTTCTCAAATAACTCAATTGCAGGGTCTTTTGCAGGTCATTTTGTGCTCCTACTGACTGCTCAGAGGTGGTACAAAGTCAGCAGCTCGAGAGACGGACCTGCCACCCATGATCTCTCCTCCAAGTTCTTAGGATGTTCAGAAAATTAAAATTTCACTCTGTAGAATTTCCATCTGGCTTGGCGATCCATGTCGGATTAACTCCAAATACTCTTTCCAAGTCTCTTGAAGATGTGCTAGCCTCTCTACTGAGTTCTTCAGGATCACACCATCTCTGCGTGCAAGAATGACATATCTGAGTGACTGCCATTAAGTCCACATGGTGAAAGTGTTTGCTTATCCTGCTGTGTGATGCTGGCTATCATATTGTCAGTTGATGGGGTTTTATTTTTTGCTTGTCTTCTTCCATGTAAGTATTTCCAGAGCAGAGGCATTGGCTTGCAGAAGGTGTGCCTGCAATCAGTCCAGTTTCCCCAGATGTGCTGAGGCTTCAACAAGGGTTTTTTTTTTAAACTTATGCTAGAATACTCATCTTCAGAAAATGTTTTAAAGTTGATGCAATAAAATAGCTGCCAATTGAGCATACATTTTGAGGTAGTTTTCTTTAATGGGAGTATATGCTCATCCACACTCTTTCCAGTGTGAAATATTTTAAGACAGCTGGTTAGACTTGAGGATGCCTTTTCTTGTCATAACATGATGACAGAACTCTAAAATCACATGGTTATTTATCAGCATTAAGAACAGTCTTTTACATCCATTAATGTATTTATTCTTTATAACCGCCTTTGTGGAATAGGCATATAAAGGGTTTTTGTTTGTTTGTTTTTGGTCCACTGTTATTTAAGAGTTACCATGAAACCTGAGAAAGAGAAGCATTATCAGTGGTCAACTAGACTCTGTCATTTTACTGATGAAGAAATTGAAGTTCAGAGAGATTAAATCACTCACGGACCTAGCTAGTGAATAGCCGTTCACTTTGTACTTGCACAGATACAAACTAGCTAAGGAATGGCCCTGAAATTGTTTCCCAGGCCGTGGTTAAAGGCACAACTTTGTCTGAGACCTGACTGGTACTTTTGACTGTGTGATGTTGTGCCAATTATCTAACACTTCTGGGCCTCAGTTTCTTTACCTTTATTATGGATTACCGTGAATATTAGACTACATCTAAAAAATGCTATTAACCCAGTGCCTACCATCAAATAGGTTGTTAATTTGTGTCAGTCAGTTCATAGATGCACTTATTATTATTATTATTATTATTATTTTATTTATTTTTTTTTTGAGACAGAGTCTCACTGTATTGCCCAGGCTAGAGTACAGTGGCACAATCTTGGCTCACTGCAACCTCCACCTCTTGGGCTCAACTGATTATTGTGCCTCAGCCTCCCAAGTAGCTGGGACTACAGGTGCTACCACACCTGGCTAATTTTTGTATTTTTGGTAGAGATGGGGTTTTGCCATGTTGGTTAGGCTGCTCTCAAACTCCTAACCTCAAGGGGTCCACCTGCCTCAGCCTCCCACAGTGCTGGGATTGTAGGTGTGAGTCACTGCACCCAGCTGCCGTGCTTATTTTCAATACTCTTTTCTCAGGGATCTTGGTAACCAGAACAAGATGGTAGTTTTTCAGCTTTTACAATGCCTTTGTTTAGAAGTCTTGTATGAACATGTTTGCTCCATCATTTAAAACTTCTCTCAGTGCAATTTGGAAGGGTTTAATATGGAAGAAGAACAGGGACATTGGGAGGGAGTCTAATGATAGCTTGTCACATGTTCTTTTAGAAGCTGAATTGGGTAGTTTTTGCCTTACTGGTCCACTCTCATTTAACTGTGAGGTATCCTGACACTTCAAACAGGTACCATATTGTGTTTTAAACCTGGTACTGTTTAGAACACATGCTCCAGAGAGTGGGCTGTGTTTCATGCCGCCCACTTAAGGCATGTGTTACCTCTTGTTATGAACTGAATGCCTGTGACTCCCTAGGTTTCTCTTTGAAACCCTAACCCCCAGTATGATGGCATTTGGAGATGAGGCCTTTGGGAGATAGGTAAGGTTAGAATAGTTCATGATAGTGGGGCCCTCATGATGGGATTTATGGCCTTATAATAAGAGGAAGAGAGTGTGTACTCCCTGTCCATGTGAACACACAGAAAAGGCCATGTAAGGACTCAGCAGAAAAGTGGCCATCGGCAAGCCAGGAAGAGAAACCTCCCTAGAAGCCAAACATTGCCTGATCTAGATCTTGGACTTTCCACACTCGAGAACTCTGTTCTATTGTTTAAGCCAGGCAGTCTATGATATTTTGTTATGGTAGCTGGGCTGGAACAGACTGAGACACCTCTGCTGGAGTGCATATTGTTCAATTATTTCCTTCCTTGTTTGCCTAAATACTGCACTTTCACTATGTCTCCATGATGGAAGAAGCATGACTGTTAAGGTGCATCGAGGTCCTTCTCTACCTGCCAAAGTCCTGTGCCACGTGGGGACGTTGGGCCAGGGACTCAAGCAAAAGCAGTCATCAAACCCCTTTGTATTAGGTCTTTGGTGATTTAAAATCTCATCTGAATCAAGAGCTGGGAGAGTGCTAATGTTCACAGGTTTTTATAGAACATAAAAGCTCTGTAATACAGTTATTTTGCATGTTATATAAATAATTTCCCTGCAAGTATTTATTCATTTACTCTTCATTTACATAATTGCTTATAATCTTTTTAAAAATATATTCCTGTCCCTTGTACCACCCCTCCCACCTTTTTTTTCCTTTTTTTTTTTTTTTTTTTTTTTTTTTTTTTTTGCCATGGTTCATGTGCTTTTATGTAACCTGAGCTATAAAAGACTGGAATACTGCAGATATTCTATCTGCCATATCTGTCATTTTCTTATGACGAGGACTTAAGTCTATCCTATGCAAATCTCTGTATAGACACCAATGTCTTTTTAGCTATTTATTAATCTTACCTTGTTTCTTTGGCTTCTGAATCGCTTTGCTGAAGTTGAAATCATCTGAGGTCAGAGCCAGTTTTTATTTAAATAGGCAGAGTGCAGCTAAACCTGGATTATAGCCAAGAAAGATCTTTCACCAAGTGCCTACAAAATTAGAAGCATGCCAAGGACGCATCAGTGGAGTGTTTTGCTTACTGAAGTCTTATTCTCAAATAAATTTTAGGCCCTGGGGATGAAAGCTTTTTGTTGTTATTGGTAGAACTCCTATAAAATGTAATGTAGTTAATTTTGCTTTTAATTTTTTTAGCATGAACTTTCTCCTTCATTTCTTCTTTCCAGAGATTTTGGGTCTAGCCACTGAATTGCCCTCTGTGTGTTCAAACATGTGACTAGGTAGAAGAGCGGTAAACGGGTATATTCACTTGTTTTCATGGAAAAGTTATTATTCAAGACTCTGTAAGGGGAATGTGGCAGTTCTAAAGGCTGCAAATATCCTGGCAAGTTATAGGATTGCACCTTCCCTCCTCCTCTGAAGGTAGATGGAAGCCATGTGTCTTGCTATGGCTAATGAAATGTGAGAAAAGTGTTGGAAGCTTTAAGAGCCAGTGCATGATTCATCATCTTCCCATCCCATTGCCACAGTAATTGTGAAAGCAAGCATTGAGATGGAGCCTCTGTTTTCTGGGTCGTTAATTGACTGTGATAAGACAAGTTATTACCAACCTGTACTAGACATATATCTTTAGCAGTATCCTCTGTTTGGGATTTTGTTTGGATGAGGGACTCCACAAAATTCCAACCAAAGGATACTGATTTGGCAGACCCAGTGTAACCTAACCTATTCTGATTGTTGTAGGGAATCAGAGAAGTGTCCTTACACTCAGGGAGCTTTCGATTTAATATAGCAGAGAAGATGTGTTTGCATAATGAAGAAGGAACCAGCTGCTTAACTGTACTTTTTATTTAACCACATTTCTGAACAAGAGACAAGCTGATTATAGCATAATATTGAGATTTTGAGTATATTCCTGAGACCCTGGTTTCAGCTGGGAAAAATAACCTTTTTTTTTTCTAAGACTTTCAGATCACAATTGATCAAAATACCTATGCAAGGAATTTTGACTTGCTACAAATTAGCCACTGGATGCATGATGCCTTTAAAACAGACTCATTATGAGTTATTTCTTCTTGTTCTTTTTATATTGTAATCTGCATAGGAAATGGAATGAAAATATTTATAACAGTACAGATTTACTTTGATGGCATCTACTAATCGAAATTGTTCTTTATCTTTTTTGTATGTGGGGATGATTTGCTTGACAACACATAGTCATGGCTAATATTGGTGAAATTGCTAATTCATTCCTTCCTTATTTGGTAATTCATTCCACAAACATTTACTGGCCATCAGGTATAAACCAGTCGTAGCTGTCAATGCTGCCGGTACAGCAAGAAACAAGACAGTCTCTGACTTTCTGTCTTACATTTTAGTGAGAGCATTGGGTAATAAGCAAACAAATAAAGGTATAGCATGGCATCAGTGATGAATGTTATAAAGACAAAACAGAGAAATGAGATAGCGCAAGGTGCAAGATTTCAGATAGGGTGGTCAGGAAAGGCTGCTTTGAGAAGGTGACATTTGAAGAAATTGAAGAAAGCAGGGAGAAAACCCATGTGACTACCCCGAGGAAGAATCTGTCAAGTGGTGTAAATAGCCATTGCAATGACCCTGAGGCAGGGATGTAGTAGGATGTTTGAGGCACAGCAAAGAAACCAGTGCGGCTGGAAGAAGGGTGAGCAAGTGAGGAGGGATGGGTAGGAGATGAAGCCAGAGACGTGGTCAAGAGCCTCAGAACCCGGGCCTGCCCTACATCTGATGAGAAGCCATTGGGATTTTGAATGTGGGAGAGCCATGCCCTGCTTTATGTTGGAAACTACTGTAGTCTGTGGAGGGCAAGAGAACAAACAGGGAGACTAGCAAGGAGACTTGTGCGTGAGTCCGGATGGAGACGATGGGGTTTTGGACACAGTTGGCAAGTGTGGTTATTGTGAGATGTATTGGGTTCAGGATATGTTTTGAAAATATTGCTATTAGGACTTTGTGATTTGATGTGGACTTTGGCCTGAGCATCTGATTGGCTGATGATGCCATTTTCTCAGATGAGGAGGATGTTCAAGATGCTGTTACGTACTCAAGAGAAGGTGGCCATTGCGTATTGCATATATGAGCCTGTACTTGAGGGGAAAGGTTAGGACTGGAGATACGAGGTTTACGAGGTTGGTCATTCAATGGATAGGTGGATTTGAATCTATGAGATTGGATGAGTTTTTTTTTTTTTTTTTTTTTGATACATAGTCTTGCTCAGTTGCCCCAGCTGGTGTGCAGTGGCACAGTCTCAACTCACTGCAACCTCTGCCCCCCAGGTTCAAGCAATTCTCGTGCCTCAGCTTCCGAGTAGCTTAGATTTACAGCTGTGCACCACCATGCCTGGCTAATTTTTGTATTTTTAGCAGAGACAGTGTTTTACCGTGTTGGCCAGGCTGGTCTTGAACTTCTGGCCTCAAGTGATCTGCCTGTTTTGGCCTCCAAAGTGCTGGGGTTACAAGCATGAGCCACCGTGCCTGGCCTGGATGAGATTCTCAAAAGAAGGAGTGTACTGAGAGGAGAGAAGATGTTGAAAAACCGAATCTGGGATGCTCCCAACAGTTAGCGGTTGAAGAGCTGAAGAGGAACCAGTGAAGGGGGTTGAAAAGGAGCAGCCACTGAGGAGAGAGGACAGCCAGACAAGTGATGTGTTCCACAGCCACAGGAAGAGAGTGCCAGGGGGAAGGAGAAAAGATAATCGTGAAAATACTACTGAGAGGTTGAGGACCTGGACTGAGGCTTGAACGAAGGATATGGCAGCATGGAGATTGTGGTGACATTGACAATATCCTGTCATTGGTTGGGTGGGGCACAAGCTTTATTGAAGTTGCTTCAAGTGAGAAAAAGAGGTGAGGAAATAGAAGTAGAATATACAGTTCTTGAGGTATTTTTGCTATGGGGTGAGAGGTAAGGAAGATTAGCTATGTAGGATGTGAAGTCAGAAAAATTTGATTTTTTGAAGATGGGAGTTACATTACACTTGAAAGCTGATCATTATTTAGTAGAGAGAAAGAAATTGACAGAAGGATCTCCTTAAGTAGGCAAGAGGGATGGGACCTAGTGCAAGTGGTGGGTTGGCTGCAGTAGCTGGAGTTGAGGCATTGCATATTCTAGATTTATACAGAGACATATAGGTGAATGCACATAGTCATGGGAAGATGCTGTGATTATCTTCTGCTTGCCTCTGTTGTCTAAGAAAAATAAGATCATCAGATGGGTGTGAGGAAGGGGTCATTTCTAGGAGTATAAGTTGGCCAAGGAAGTATAATAAGATTGCTGAGTAGAACTGAAAGCACATTGAGATTACTGTCATATCTTTAAGGCAAAATCAGCCAGTGTAGTTCTTTATTTTTCTCTAGATTGCGTGATTTGCTGTGGTGTAGGGAGAGAGTCTAAGGATTCTCTTGTAGTTAACCATGGTCATAGTTTTGCCATCTGAATAATGTGGAAGTGGAGATAGGCAGGCGTGGACTGAGGCACGTGCAAGGGAACAATTATTGTGGGTGCCAAAGGCCAGGCTGGAGGATGTGAAGGAGGAGGATGAAGACATAAAGCAGAGGATGGGCCTTGGAGAGGTGGCCAAGTCAGTGGATCCAGGGGCCACTGAATTGTTGAGAGAAATGAGAGGGAATGAGCTGGAAATTCCTTTGAAATAAAAAGTTGGCAGCTTTCCTCAAGCTTAATCTCAAAAGAGACATTTAAAAATTACTTCCTTTTGCTGCATGGCTGGGGAAAAATGTGTTTTTCAAGCATGACTTGAACTCATTTTGTACCAGGGTATTCACACTGATATTCTTGGGTAAGTCATTAAAATTTGTCAACTATTTCTGTGTTTTCACCCATAAAAGGAGACAAGTGAGAAAGCAGAACTGAATACTTAGTGATTGTTGGATTCCACTTAATTCACTGCTTTGTTGCACTTTAAGGAGCAGGCTAGAATTGCAGTGCTGTCATTTTAGTTGGGCCACCAAGCCTTGAATGAGGAGATAAAACTGGAAGATAATCTTAGCTGGCACAACAAAAGAAGCGTTTGAGAGATCATTGGATAGATGTCACCTATTTGGTTGCTAAATAATAGCACACAAAGAAATCTCCCTGCTGTTTATTATGTGCATTTATCTTGAGAATATCAGTGATTAAAAAAAAAAAAAAAACTTGCTTTGAAAACATAACAGTGGTGAACTGTGGCAGTGGTATCATGTGGCAATGGTAAAGTGTGTTGACCCATGTAAATATGTCACAGATCAATCTTGTCATTAGATTTTGTAGCATCTTGGAGGCTACTGGCCAGAACTATTATAATAGATTCATTTCATGTTTCTAAAAAGCCCTTTGTAAGTATTTTCATATGCATTATATTTTTAGGAGAAATTTTATCAATGATTATATTGTGTAGAAGCAGAGCCATCTGAATTGAAACTCAAACATGATTGCCATTTTTATTAAATATACAACTGGCATGCTTTGAAAATGTTATCTCAGCATCTAGCATTGGCTTTATTTTGGTTTCTCATTTTTCTATTTTATTGAATTTAGTGGGGGACAGTGGGAAACAGGGTGACAAATTGCATTTTTTTCCTGCATCGTTGGTTTTTGTCAAGTGGTTTACAGGTCAAAGTTGGTGGATCTGCCAGAGGGTTTATTCCAAAACTATAGGCAGCAACTATTTCTTGAAATAATTTTAGGTAGATTTCTATATTACTTTATGTTTTGGGGGTGTAGGATGCACAATCCCTTAAGTCTTAAAGTGACTGTGGTTTAATGTGGCCGAGTTAGGACCAGGTTCACTCATTGTTTATTGTAATTTACCCGCTTCACTACCCGATCAAATGTCTTCTCTTGACAATGATCTTTTTCTATTGCCATATTCTTCTTGTCCTTAAAACAACAATAACAGATCCTCAGAAGTCATTGGGGCCAATAAAAGGTGTTTCGTTATTTTCATATCTTTAACAAAACTTCTCTTTTCAGAGGAGTAAAGAGTGAAAGGCATTTGTGTAGACTTGGCTTTTGAAAGTGGCCCTCGTTATTAAAAATCATGTCTCTGCCTGTTGATTGATGTTAACTATCTGCTTATGGTCTGAGGACAGTGTCTACTGCACATGTTTGGGAAGATATCTTCTTTCTGTGCAGGTGAAGTTAAAAAATCTATAAAATATGCCTTGATTTCAGAAGTACCAATTGTAGCAATGCCTGATGTGACTGTTTTATTACTGCCTTAGAAGCACTTTGTGGTTTGACTTGGGGGAGGGAACAGGTCAATGGAGATTTTGCTATCTCTCCAGGTTTCATGCTTTGGGAATCAAAGGTAGGTAACAGTCTAGAAAAACTCTGTAGGGGCTAAAGATTTTTTCTAAAGATTTTTACGTCTATATATAGCTCTGTATGTTACTGCTTCAAGCCCAGCAACTACTAATTTTGGTTTCACTGAAATTGTGTTTTCTTTAAAAACACAAGACAATAGAACTTTAACTGGAATTATATATAAAGATACATTTAATTTAATCTTGTCAGAGTGCTTTTTTTTTTTTTTTTTTTTTTTTTTTTTTAAGACAATGTGATATGTTTATCTTTTCAAAGAGTGGCATCTCCAAGGAATAACTGCCTAGAAGGTGCTTGTGGCTGTCCACTTAAAAGCTGAAATTAGGTCAGTGTTATTTTATCTTGAGATAACAAAAATAAAACCCCAAGTGAGTAATGACTTGGGATTTTAGTTAAGTACTTAGTTTACAGGGAAAAAAAACCAGTTTTTGATACTGAATAATTATTATACTACTGAGTAATTACTTATTTTTCTTCTCCTGGTGTTCTTATACTCTAGAGGCAATTTTTTTTTTTTAAAGATCATAAAAGTTCTGATTAGTCAAAGAATGAAAGAAATGCACTGTGGCTCCAAAGGCCCTTATCCAGAACCTCTGGGATAGATGTATTTTGGAATGTAAGGTTTTTTTTGTTTGTTTGTTTTTTTGCGAGAATGATGGTTTCCAGCTTTATCCATGTCCCTGCAAAGGACATGAACTCAGTCTTTTTTAATGGCTGCGTAGTTTTCCATGGTATATAGGTGCCACTTTTTCTTTATCGAGTCTATTATTGATGGGCATTTGTATTGGTTCCAAGTCTTTGCTATTGTAAATAGTGCTGCAATAAACATAGATGTGCATGTGTCTTTATAGTAGAATGATTTATAATCCTTTGGGTATCCTTAATCCTTGTCAGATTAAGGATATATATATATATATATCTCCATCCAGTAATGCATATATACCCAGCAAACTAACACAGGAACAGAAAACCAAACACTGCATGTTCTCACTCATAAGTGGAGTGGAACAGTGAGAACACATGGACACAGGAAGGGGAACATCACACACCAGGGGCTGTCAGGAATGGTGGAGGGCAAGGGGAGGGAGAGCCTTAGGACTAATACCTAATGCATGTGGTTTTAAAACCTAGATGACGGGTTGATGGGTGCAGCAGAACACCGTGGCACATGTTTACCTGTGTAACAAACCTGCATGTTCTGCAGATGTATCCCAGAACTTAAAGTAAAATTAAAAAAATATATATTTTTTGGAGTTTAGAAAAATAATACATTTGGATTTAGCAGGGTTTGGTGGAGTACTTTTTAATCATACACACTAATATTTCCCTAGTGAAACTGAATATTCACACCTAGATAAAGACAATGAATAACTTCACATCAGTTTAGGTAAGGTTTTGCTTCCTATTAAGTCTTGATAGCAAACTTTAAAAATTGAAAAAAGAAATTTAAAGAAGAGCTTATTTTCAAATGTTTTGAAGTTCGGGCTTACAGCTAGATTGTAGGTCTCTCCTTGCTTTTCTTTAGATTATATTTACCTTATTAGTCTTTTAAAGAAATTTATGTTTACCAACCCTGTAATATTTTGACACTGTGAGGATGGCCTAGAGGCCAGCACCATCAGCATCCCTTGGGAGCTTGCTAGAAATGCTGAATCACAGGTACTACCATAGTGCTGCTGAATCATGATCTGCATTTTGATATGATGCTCAGGTGATTCACGTGTGCAGTAAAGATCAAGAAGCATTGCTGTAGTATTATATTGGCTTTAATTTAGATTCCAAGTCTCAGAGGAAATGGCTAATGGGGGATGTTTTAGTTGTTTAAGTCCTGGGAAACTGAGTCCACATTACATTAATATCATTGACTGACTGATTGATTGAGACAAGGTCTGGCTTTATCCAGGCTGGAGTGCAGTGGCACAATCTTGGCCGACTGCACCCTCCGACTTGTGGGTTCAAGCTATCCTCCCACCTCAGCCTCCAGAGTAGATGGGACTACAGGCATGCACTACCATGCCTAGCTAATTTTTGTAGAGATGGGGTTTGCCATGTTGGCCAGGCTGTTCTTGAACTTGTGAGCTCAAGCCATCTGCCTGCCTTAGCCTCCCAAAATGCTGAGATTACGGGTGTGAGCCACTGCATCCGGCCTAAGACCACTTCTTTTTTATTCGATATTTCCTCCCTCTCTCCCTCCCATTCTTCTACCTTTTTTTTTTTTTTTTTTTTGAGACAGAGTCTCACTGTGTTGCCCAGGCTTGGAGTGCAGTAGTGCAATCTCAATTCACCGCAACTTCTGCCTCTGGGGTTCAAACAGTTCTCTGCCTCAGCCTCCCAAGTAACTGGGATTACATGTTCCTGCCACCAAACTTGGTTAATTTTTGTATTTTTAGTAGAGACGAGGTTTCACCATCTTGGCCAGGCTGGTCTTGAACTCCTGACCTCATGATCCACCCGCCTTACCTCCCAGAATGCTGAGATTACAGGCATGAGCCAACTTGCCTGGCTCACTCTTCCTTTCTCTCCTCCTTCCTTTTCTTGTTCTTTCTTTTTAAAAATAAGTCTCATGATATTTGATTTAAAATGGATTATTTAGTTCATTTATTTACATTTATTATATTCTTGACATATTTGGATTTTTTCTCTTTTGTGCTTTCTGTTTATTCTGCTTTTATTTCTTTCTAACTTATTTACTAATTTTTTTTTTTTTTTTTTTTTTTTTTTTTTTTTTTTTTTTTTTTTTTGAGACAGAGTCTCGCTCTGTTACTTAGGCTGGAGTGCAATGGTGCAATCTTGGCTCACTGCAACCTCTGGCCTTCTGGCTTCAAGCTATTCTCCTACCTCAGTCTCCCAAATAGCTGGGATTACAGGTATAGACCACCACACCTGGCTATTTGTTGTATTTTTAGTAAAGATGGGGTTTTACCATGTTGGCCAGGCTGGTCTTGAACTCCTGACCTCAAATGATCCACATAACTTCGCCTCCCAAAGTGCTGGGATTACAGGCATGAGCCACTGCGCCTCGCTCTCTTTCTTTTAGATTGATATTTTTTCTCATCCTATTCCTTCCTCTGCTAGTTTGTTATATACTCTAGCAGTAATCCTAGAAATTTTAGCATGCATACTTTATTTATAAAAGTCTAAATTCAGTCAATCTCTTTTCTTCCTCCTAAACAGTGTCTCAGGATGCTTTAACTCCCATTTTCCTCTTGTGCTGTATATTTTTCTTGTTCTGTATTTAGTCTATTTTTTTAAAAATTATTAATCTTAGATGATTTTTTCACATTTATTTTTTTCAAGACAGGGTCCCATTCTGTCACCCAGGCTGGGGTGCAGCGGTACAGTCATACTGACTGCAGCCTCGACCTCCCTGGGCTCAGGTGATCCTCCTACCTCACCTCCAGAGTAGCTGGGACTACAGGTACCCACCACCATGCCCAGCTAATTTTTGTATTTTTAGTAGAGATAAGGTTTCACCATGTTGGTCAGGCTGGTCTTGAACTCCTGGGCTTCAGCAGTCTGCCTGTCTTGGCCTCCTAAAGTGCTGGGATTACAGGTGTGAGCCACAGCACCCAGACAATCACATATGATTTTGTTGTGTAATAGTGGATGCTTATCTACATTTATTCACACATATGCCACATTTGTTGCTTACTACCCATTTTTCTATTTTAGACCTTCAACTTGGAATCACCTTCTGCAACTTGGATTCTTTAGACCTTCCTTAACTGAGGGTTTCTTCATGGCAAACAGTCCTGGATTTTATCTAAAAATGTCTTTATTTTGCCCTTATTCTAATCTGTTATTAAATGATACATTTTGTTTTTTGTTTACATTTCAATATTTTTTATTTCTAGTATCTGAAGTATTGCCAGTATCTAAAGTATTTCTGTGTCTGATTTGCTGGCTGTAACTTATTGTGCTTTATTTCTCTCTCTCTCTCTCTCTCTCTCTGTGTGTGTGTGTGTGTGTGTGTGTGTGTGTGTGTGTGCATGCATGTGTGTAAGAGAGAATTTGCTAATTAGTTGATTAATTTTCCACTGTGTGCTCTTCATTTTTCTAATAGCTTTGTTATGAGGATTCTTCCAGGTCTGAGTTAAGAACAATTCTCCCAGAAAGTATTTAAGGTTGCTTCTGCTATGTGCCTGGGTTATTAACAACGGTGACTCTTCACATTAAATTTTTTGCTTCAGGGTTTTGGGACTCTAAGAGTTGTGTCAATTTGCACTGCAAACTAATATGAGTTTTATAATAGTAAATTCTTAGTTCTTATTCCATCCAGGGCCAAGATTTGAGACAGGCAAGTTTCCTTGCAGTCCAGGAATGTAGCTTGACTTACTGTTCCTGTTGGTGGTGATACTGCTGCTGGAGAGGAGATCTTAGCCATCCTATCTTTGGCAGGCCCTGGGGTTTCTTTCACCCTGAATCCTGAACCCTGAACCTTGTGGGCAGCGCTTCTGCTAGCCCATGTGGCTCCACTCTGAATAGATGCAGGCTCTCAGCTTGTTAAAGGGAGGGAGCACAGGCTGGATTTCAGCAAGTTTCCTGTTTGTTACGGTTCTGCCTGGCATGTCTTAAACCAAGGCCCAAGTACTCTGGAGTGGAACAAGCGGCCCAAGGCAAAAGCCAGCTTCAGTGCTTAATTTACGTTGCAGGGATCATATGTATGTATGCATGTGTATGTATGTATTGTGTGTGCATTTCACCATTGAGTGTTAATTACTTCCTTGTTACAGCTCATTGATGCATTTAAATGTTTAAAATACTTTATTCATCTCTTCTCATGGTTTTCAGCAGAAATGTAGGTCAGGGTAAATTACCAGATATACTGGACCAGCTGGATGTGGTCTTCTTTGCTTTTTTTTAGTTTTATCATCTATATATGTACCAATAAACAATATTTAGTGCTTGCCTATTTTAAAACATTATGTGAATTGAGTAACTTTATGTAATCTTTTGCAATTTGCTTCGATCATATTTACACCAATATATGAATTTCTTTAGCTATTCAACACAATTTGTTTATTCAAATTCTGTTGATGGCCTTTCAGATTATTTCCAATTTTTGCTATTGGATTTTTCCCATTTTGCTGCTAAGAACACACTTGTACATGTCTTCTGGTACATATGTCCAGAATTTTCTCTAGAATATATTCCTAGGGATAGAACTGATGATTCATTGTGTTGGCACATGTTCTACCTTACTAGGTAATTACAAATGGTTTTCCAAAGTGGTTGTACCAAATTATGTTTCCATTAGCGGTACACAAGGTTTTCTGTGGCTCCATGTCTTTACCAATTCTTACTATTGTCAGATTTCTTTTCTCTTTTTTTTTTTTTGAGACGGAGCTTCACTCTTGTTGCCCATGGTGGAATGCAGTGGCACGATCTCGACTCAGCGCAACCTCCTCCTCCTGGGTTCAAGCAATTCTCCTACCTCAGCCTCCCGAGTAACTGGGATTACAGGCATATGCCACCACAACTGGCTAATTCTTTCTATTTTTAGTAGAGACAGAGTTTCTCCAAGTTGGTCAGGCTGGTCTCTAACTCCTGACCTCAGGTGATCTGCCCGCCTTGGCCCCCCAAAGTGCTGGGATTACAGGTGTGAGCCACGGCACCCAGCCAGATTTCTTAATTCTTTCCTATTAGGTGGGTGGATTTAATAGCTGATTAGTTTAGTTGTTATAACTTGTTTCTTAAAATTAACATATACATTCATAGTCATACATGTTTGTCTTGTCATATAGGTACTTATGCAGTACTCTAGTAGAATCAGAATAGAAATTAGCCATGGCAACATGTATATTACAGCCTTCATATTGCCACATTTGAAAACAATAATTGTTATATCTGCATAAATATAAACTATATAGAATTAAATGTTTTCAAGATGCCTTGTATTACCCCTCATGTTTCATAGAAATCTCTGTGTTATAGGCCAAATTAACTGCTTTTGCATTGTCCTGACTTACAGGAATTGGGGATTTTTTGTTCTCAGTGCCATATTTAAGTTCCTTCTCTGTAAATATCAGAGGAAATACTTGTTGTAAATTCTTTTTACCTTAGTAATACAAATTTAAAAAGCAGAAATTTCTTTTGCAACTTCCTGTGTGCCAGGCCCAGTGCTAAGTCCATGGCATGCCTTGTCTCATTTAATTCTCTCCACCACCTTCAGGGCAGGTGCCCGTGTTAATCCCCTTTCATGGAGGAGTGATTTAAAGCATGGAGAAGTTAAGGGTCTTGAGCAAGGCCTCACAGCCTTACTCTCAGTGGACTTTCTCCTTCTCTAATCTAAAACCCCTGTTTTATTTTGGGAAGTGGATGTAGGTCTGGGATGCTTTTGTGTTTTATATTAGGAGGCAGGGAGCGCATAGGGGAAGCGGAAGCTCTGGTCTGAGAAGGTAGTGGTTTCTTATTAGTTCACAGTCCTTTCAGGTCATCACTGGTCTTCCACTCAGCAACTTAATATATGTCTTGCAGATTAAGTTAGTTTTAAATCAATACTAATTTTTATATCAAAATATATTAAGCAGCATCACATTGGAGACATTAGAGTCAAAGGTAGTCTTGTCCTTAATAGAGCAATGTGGTGTCATGCTGTCATTCTCAAATTTGGCTGCATATTGGACAACATGAGGAGCTTTAAAAAATACTGCTGCCTCAGTATCATTCTCAAGTTCTGATTTATCTGGTCTGGGGCGCCAGGAGTTTTAAAATCTCTCCAAGTGTTTCTAATGTGTAGCCAAGCTTGAAGATTGCTTGATAGTCATTAGTTATGCGGGTGCCACACTCAGACTGGTGGGGTTCAAATCCTGCTTCTGCCCCTCACTAGATGTGTGGCCTTACGCAAGTTTTGTTAACGTTTGTTTACGTCTTCATCTGTAAAATGGGGATGAGTGATAAAAATAGTGTCTGCATGTCAGAGCATTGTCATGAGGATTAAAGGCGTACAGTAAATCCTTCATGTCCTCTATGGGCTATTGGAAACTGCAACTTTAAGTGAAACAATGCATCACAAAGCCAATATTACCATAGGCTAATTGATAAACGTTAAGAGTTAAGTTCCTATAGCATATTTTTGGTCAGACTTCTATATAAACACTTCTAATATTAAACATTGAAAGAAATGTGGGCTATACACACATTTAAGAAAGATTTATGCAATTGATGATCCAATTATTTACTCCAGAATAGTGGGTGGCCTGAGCCTGTCCTGGCAGCTCAGGGTGCAAGATGGGACCATCCCCTCACGGGCACACTCCCGCTCATCCACACGCACACTGGGACCACTTAGACATGCCAGTTCCCCTAATGGGCACAGCTTTGGGAAGTGGACGATACGGAGAAAATCTGTGCAGATGTGGTAATAATATGCAACCTCCACACAGACAATGGCCTTGGCTGGAATAACTCCTCCTCACCAATTTTACAATGAAGCAATGTTACTGTAGGACCTCCTGTGCAATTTATATCTATTAATAAAAAACTTGAAATAGTGACTGGCACACAATAAACCTTTACTGTGAACTCTTTTAAGTATACAAAGAAAAAATTACTACTATTATTGGATATTCTCTCTTAAAATCATGTTAAGGGCTAAGATTTTAAATTAAACCAAGTTTTGCATAGTACTAACCCCACTTTGGTGTTTTCTTGCCTTTGTTTAATTGTTTTTTTCCATGGTTTTATTTAAAAGTTATTCCTAATCACCCTGCCAATTTAGCAGATAACTGTTGGAATCATTTAAGATGTTTGTTTCCAAAAGACTGGAGAAATTAAATCAAGATATTTGCAGAGGAATGATTGACAGCTCACAGGTAGACTGGAGAAAGTGCTTTCCGCCATAGCAGAGAGAAAAAATGGTAGTACAAAAATAAGCATTTCTTATTTATTTTTTTAAGGGGCAGGGTCTCACTCTGCTGCTCAAGCTGGAATGCGGTGGTATGATCATGGCTCACTGCAGCCTCAAAGTCCTAGAGTCAAGGGATCTCCTGCCTCAGCTTACTGAGTAGCTGGGACTATAGGTGCCTGCCACCATGCCTAGCGGAGTTTTTGTGGGGTTTGGTAGAGATAGGGTCTTGCTCTGTTGCTCAGACTGGTCTTGAACTCCAGGTCTCAAGCAGTTCTCTCCCCGTGACCTCCCAAGATGTTGGGATTACAGGCAGGAGCCACCATGCCTGACCAATTGAGCATTTCTTTAAACTGGAAATTAGCACCTTTATAATAATTTCACAGGTACCATTATTGTTGAAAAGAGTCAGATTTTCAGAGGAAATCTCTGTTAAACTAAGTTGTACCACCTTTTGAGGTTGTACCAGTGTAGAGCCTGTTTTTCCCAGAATCTACATGCTCAGTGGTGTTTTTCCGGTTTTCCAGCATCCCCTCACTTGTTTCTGTCTTATCTCATGTACAAGAGGGTGAAAATAGTTCTGTGCCTTGCTTTTACATTTTTATTTCTCTCTCAAGTGGGCAAGTAAGACAGTAATCCACAGAGCATTTGGAGATCGTATTCTGTTTTTTCTTTAAACGATTTAATCATTTCAGAGACACTTGATTCTCATTTCTGATTTCTCTTCAGTTGTCAATATCTCTGACTCCAGGTCCTTTATTTAGCTTCCATTCTTACTGATGTGGAAACATACTTTTAAATGAACTGCCTTTTAAAAGAAATATTTTAGTGGAGTGAAGGATCTTTTTGTAATGCAAATAATGTTTTGTTCAGGATTTTCTTCAGAAATCTGCCATGTTCTCTGAGCCTTTGCCTCCACACTGGATGTCGCTTTGCCTCGAAAGGAAAGCGCAAATGTAGTTTCTGATCATTATCTCAGTCTGGTTTCTCCAAATACGTATATTATCATTAGAAAACTCACCACTTTCCCCATGGTGTTTAAAAGTAAGCCAGGACTTGTGGCACCACAGGACTCAGCATTTAATAAATACAATGTAATTACTTTGTTTCCATTGTAAAGACTCAGTTTCATTATTTCCTATGTTCATTTATTTATTCGCTATTGATATACCCAACAAGATAAGTTACTATGATACAGCCTTGCATTTGAGGATTTTATGGTGTGCATGTATTTATCATGTCTGAACTATGACTAAATTAAGATGAAGATGGGACCTAAATCAAGTTCTTTTACATTTTGTCTTTCTTGTCATCTAGTCTGTCTTTTGTTTTCCACAAAATAGTATGGGTTACTTTTTATTATAAATATATAACACGTTCACTATAAAAGAGAGGCAATAAAGGAACAGGGAAAATGACTTGCGATCCCGCCTCCTAGAAGTAATAACTCTTGTTTCACATTTTGTTATTTACTCATACAGTTTTTTTTCTGTGTTCATAGGCTGACACTTTTCCTTGCAGATGTTTTCTCTGTATATTCATAGGAAGCTGCAGTTATTCAAGTCCCACCCCAGCATCTGGAGGTCCAGGATGAATCCCTCCCTCTTTCTGTCCTGGTACCTTGGGTGACCTCCAGACAGCAGTGCCAGCGTTGGAAATGGCAGGCTGCTGGCAATATGCTAAAACCTGATCAGTCGTCTCTATTCATCAGACCAAAGTCCGTGGGAAGAGCAGGTTGCTGGTGCCATCACGGAGCTCTTCCGACACAAGGCTCCGTCTAGCCTTGACGCATTCCTCAAATTCTTCCTTCCAGTTCTGAAACCTTTTGTTTCCCAGACAGTGAAATCCTCCTAAACTCCTACCTAGACCTTCTCTCTGAGCAGTCCTGGGAGACCACATGTGCCTTGACTTCTGTCTTTACAGCATTGACGTTTTGCCCCTTTTTGTCATGCCATGACTAGAGGGAGGATGGGCCATTGCCAGAGCAGCGTGCACCCTCCACAGGCACCTTAGCGTGTTCTTCTCTCTGCCATGATCGAAAGAGGAGAAAATATTCCACAGCTGTTCCTTTTCTGTTGTCGGCTTTTTCACTCTTACTTACAAGTTTTATTTTTCCACTTCTGAATCTCAGTTCTTTTCAGTTCTCCTATTTAGTATAGTATGTAATATATAACATTGCATTATATGGATGTCCTTTCACTAACTGTTTGGTATTTGTTTTCTGTTTTTCAAAATCTAATTAACACTCTAGTGAATATCCTTTTATTTGGGATTTATTTCTAGAAGGAATCTGCTAGCTAAAAAGATGTGTACATTTAACATTTAAATACATATATATACACATACTTTTTTGTGATGAAATAATATTTCAAAAATTGATCAACATTTTTATTTAAAAACAAAACTGAGGCTATTTTATTCAGTAATATACCAGTATTATTGTCTCATGAATCCATGGTAGAGTTTATTCCACTAATTCGATATAGAGTCAGCAGAATCAGCATTCAAATTTATAGTATTTAGGTGCTTACAGTACCTAGATAAATACAATTTAATCCCCACTGCAATCCCACACAGTATATACTATTTTCTGCATTTTCTATGTAATTTTCCCAAGATACCCATTCTAATTTCTTAAAGAACAAGGTAGGAAGTCATAAAAGTAAATTCTTTACACAATATAATGTTAAAATAATACTACATTGTATAAAGAGTTAATGGGAAGTTTATGAGCTTATGCCACTCAACAGCATGCTAAATAATGAAATTTACCTGGGCGCAATGGCTCACACCTGCCATCTGAGCACTCTGGGAGGCCAAGGTGGGCAGATCACCCAAGGTCAGGAGTTCAAGACCAGCCCGGCCAAAATGGTGAAACCCCATCTCCACCAAAAATTTAAAAAAGAGCTGGACTTGGTGGTGCGCCCCTGTAATCTTAGCTACTCAGGAGGCTGAGGCAGGCGAATCACCTGAACCTGGGAGGCAGATGCTGCAGCGACTCAAGAACCACACCACTGCACTCCAGTCTGGGTGACAGAGCAAGACTCCATCTCAAATAATAATAATCATCATCATAATGAAATTCAGTGGCTTCTCAATCAGGCACATGTATAAATAATTTTCTTATTCTTTGTCTAGTCTTAAAACTGAAAAATCTTAATGAATGCAAATCTACCATATGAAACTAGACAGAATTTAATAGTTTAAAATATTAATGGAGACATTTTCCATTTAATCTATTTGCTCTAAACAATTGCTAAAACACTTTTTCTTTTTGAGACAAGGTCTCATTCTGTCACCCAGACTGAAATGCAGTGGTACAATCACTGTTCACTGCAGCGTCCTCCTGGGCTCAAGCAATCCTCCCAGCTAAGCCTCCCGAGTAGCTGGGACTACAGACACATGCCATCATCCCAGCTGAATTTACATTTTTATTTTTAGAGACATGGTCTTACTGTGTTGCCCAGGCTGGTTTCAAACTCCTTGTGCTCAAGTAATCCTCCCACCTCAGCCTCCCAGAGTTTTGGGATTATCAGAGTGAATCATCGGGCTTGGCCTATGTATACATAATTTGGCTGTATTGTCTATAAAACTTGGCCATCTGTCGTCAAATTATTTTATATATATGTATCCAAATATACCAAAAATTTGGCTATAGATAGCCAAATTATACATATATGCCAAATTATATATATATATAAATGTTATATATATAGCCAAATTATATAAAGCTGTATATGTAGTCACCTCCTATAGGAAATACTGTAAATGTTCCAATTTACATTCTTATAACAGGGCATTAGAATTTCCTTTTCCCAGAGCCTTGCCAACACTGGTTATTTATAAATCTTTCAAACTTTGTCTGAAAGTTGTATGTATTTTAAGATAAATGATAACTTATATTGATTTATAATTGTTTATTGGTAAAATTGAATGCCTTTCCATGTCTTTATTGTACTAATGTATATGAATTCCATCTTAATAGTTTTGCTAACCTTTCCATTGGGGGATTTCCTATTGATTTGTAACGGCTCTCTCTATGTAAAGGATGTTAATCTTTGCCTATTTTACAGTAATAGTGCAAACATTCTCTCCTGTTTTCTATTAGTCTTTTAACCTTAGTTTTTTTTCCTTCCTTCATAAATGCTAAATTTTATATCATCATATCTTTCAGTCTTTTTCTACATTATTTCTGGCTTTGATGGCATACATTGAAGGCCCTTTTCCACCCCAAAGTTATCAACCCATTGGAACATGATGTTGAAATGTGGCTTTTAATATTTACTAAACGCTTGCATAATTTGTTCTATTTTGAAGCCCTTTTATTCTGTTTCTTTAATCTGCCTGTCTTTTTTGTGCCTGTTCCTTACTATCTTGACTACATACTTACTTCTAAAGAACACGCACACCTGTTCTGCCCTTTTGCTAAAAAAATTTTTAGCCTCTTTTTCAATGATTATTTTTTCAAATCAATGTTAAACACCATGTAAAGCTTCAGGAAAAACCCTAGGGGTATTAGTATTTAGAATGCATTACATTTTTAGGTAATTCATGGGAGAATTTGACATCTTTGAGGCATTCTATCTTCTGATTTAAGTTAGAGTACAGGAATTGTCTGTCTGTATCCCTCTACTTTCAAATTCCCAAGAATAGTCCCAAAATTCTCAAATCCCCTCTACCAGTATTCCTCTCCCTAGAGCCCGCTGATGACTCCAACCCTAAGATGTCCTAGTGGTCTGGTTTGGATCTGTGTCCCCACCACATCTCATGTTCAGTTGTCCCCAGTGTCGACAGTAGGGCCTGGTGGGAGGTGATTAGATCATAGGGCTGTTTCTTAGGACTGGCTTAGCACCATCCCCTTTGTGCTGTTCTCATGATAGTGAGTTCTCATGAGATCTGGTTGTTAAAAAGTGTGTGGCACCACCCCAAACTATTGCACCAGCCATGTAAGATGTGCCTGCTTTCCCTTTGTCTTCTGCCATAATTCTAAGTTTCCTGAAGCCTCCCCAGAAGCAGAAACCACCATCCCTCCTATAGAGCCTGCAGAACCACAAGTCAATTAAATATTTCTTTATGAACTACCCAGTCTCAGGTGTTTCTTTATAGCAGTGTGAGAATGGGGTACTATACCTAGCCTGACGTGCACTTAGGTTCCTCTTCATTCTTCTGAATCTGACTATTCAACTTCATCTACCCATTGTGGTTTTAGCTTGCATTTTGATTTTATTTCTTCCATCTTCCTTATATTTATTATTTTAATATTTTGTTTCTTTCTCTTTCTATACTTGTACTAAATTTATTGGTTTGTAAATCTCCTTTAACCCTAGTAATTTAATTCAATTAAATATATCTGTTTTGCCAATGCTCATCTTCCTATTTTGAACAGTCATATAATAAACTATTTCTCCACTGATACACCAAAATTAAAGGACACCTAGGATGTCCTCCCTCAGTTAAAGTGTTTACTACTGTGTCCAAATCCATGAATACTCCCTAATTGAGGCAGGATATTTAGAAGGCTTTTGTGCCTTTGTTTTTTCCACCTATTTCTTCCTTGAAAATTCTGGAGCTTGTTGAAATAATTTAGTATTTTACTTTTAATATATCATTAACTTTTTTCTGCAACATGCCTCTGTTTAAAGAATCAAAGCTTTTTATACATATCACTAGTTACATATATAATCTACAAAGACTTAGCTACATTCTCATATATTTGTTTTTTTTTAAATTTTATTGCATTTCAGGTTTTGGGGTACATGTGAAGAACATGCAAGATTGTTGCATAGGTACACACATGGCAGTGTGATTTGCTGCCTTCCTCCCCATCACCTATATCTGGCATTTCTCCCCATGCTATCTCTCCCCAAATCCCCACCCCCCACTGACCTCCCCTATTTCCCCCCAACAGACCCCAGTGTATAGTGCTCCCCTCCCTGTGTCCATGTGTTCTCATTGTTCAGCACCTGTCTATAAGTGAGAACAAGCAGTGTTTGATCTTCTGCTCTTGTGTCAGTTTGCTGAGAATGATGGTTTCCAGGTTCATCTATGTCCCTACAAAGGACACAAACTCATCGTTTTTGATGGTTGCATAATATTCCATGGTGTATATGTGCCACATTTTTCCTGTCCAGTCTATCATCGATGGGCATTTGGGTTGGTTCCAGGTCTTTGCTATTGTAAACGTGCTGCAATGAACATTCGTGTGCACGTGTCCTAATAATAGAACGATTTATACCCCTTTGGATATATACCCAGTAATGGGATTGCTGGGTCAAATGGAATTTCTATTTCTAGGTCCTTGAGGAATTCCCACACTGTCTTCCACAATGGTTGAACTAATTTACACTCCCACCAACAGTGTAAAAGTGTTCCTACTTCTCCACATCCTGACCAGCATCTGTTGTCTCCAGATTTTTTAATGATCGCCATTCTAACTGGCGTGAGATGGTATCTCAATGTAGTTTTGATTTGCATTTCTCTGATGACCAGTGATGATGAGCATTTTTTCATATGTTTGTTGGCCTCATGTATGTCTTCTTTTGTAAAGTGTCTGTTCATATCCTTTGCCCACTTTTGAATGGGCTTGTTTGTTTCTTTCTTGTAAATCTGTTTTAGTTCTTTGTAAATTCTGGATATCAGCCCTTTGTCAGATGGGTAAACTGCAAAAAATTTTTCCCATTCTGTTGCCGATTCACTCTAATGACTGTTTCTTTTGCCGTACAGAAGCTGTGGAGTTTGATTAGGTCCCATTTGTCTATTTTGGCTTTTGTTGCCAATGCTTTTGGTGTTTTGGTCATGAAGTCCTTGCCTATGCCTATGTCCTGAATGGTTTTGCCTAGATTTTCTTCTAGGGTTTTTATGGTGTTAGGTCTTATGTTTAAGTCTTTAATCTATCTGGAGTTAATTTTAGTGTAAGGTGTCAGGAAGGGGTCCAGTTTCTGCTTTCTGCACATGGCTAGCCAGTTTTCCCAACACCATTTATTAAACAGGGAATCCTTTCCCCATTGCTTGTTTTTTTCAGGTTTGTCAAAGATCAGATGGTTGTAGATGCGTTGTGTTGCCTCCGAGGCCTCTGTTCTGTTCCATTGGTCTATATCTCTGTTTTGGTACCAGTACCATGCTGTTTTGGTTACTGTAGCCTTGTAGTATAGTTTGAAGTCCGGTAGTGTGATGCTTCCTGCTTTGTTCTTTTTGCTTAGAATTGACTTGGCTATGCAGGCTCTCTTTTGGTTCCATATGAAGTTTAAGGTGTTTTTTTCCAGTTCTGTGAAGAAGATCATTGGTAGCTTGATGGGGATAGCGTTGAATCTGTAAATTACTTTGGGCAGTATGGCCATTTTCACGATATTGATTCTTCCTAACCATGAGCAGGGGATGTTTCTCCATCTGTTTGTGTCCTCTGTTATTTCGTTGAGCAGTGGCTTGTAGTTCTCCTTGAAGAGGTACTTTACGTTCCTTGTTAGTTGTAT
Organism: Sapajus apella; assembly: GCF_009761245.1. Lineage (NCBI taxonomy): Eukaryota > Metazoa > Chordata > Mammalia > Primates > Cebidae > Sapajus > Sapajus apella. The sequence goes on along the minus strand of NW_022436999.1, from coordinate 1,116,395 downwards.
TCCTAGGTATTTTATTCTCTTTGTGTCAATCGTGAATGGCAGTTCGTTCTTGATTTTGCTCTCTTTAAGTCTGTTATTGGTGTATAGGAATGCATGTGATTTTTGCACATCTATTTTGTATCCTGAGACTTTGCTGAAGTTGCTTATCAGTTTCAGGAGATTTTTGGCTGAGACGATGGGGTCTTCTAGATATACATTCATGTTGTCTGCAAATAGTGACAATTTGACTTCCTCCTTTCCTATTTGAATACCCTTTATTTCTTTTTCTTACCTGATTGCTCTGGCTAGAACTTCCAATACTATATTGAATAGGAGTGGTGAGAGAGGGCATCCTTGGCTAGTGCCAGATTTCAAAGGGAATGCTTCCAGTTTTTGCCCATTCAGTATGATATTGGCTGTTGGTTTGTCATAAATAGCTTTTATTATTTTGAGATACGTTACGTCAATACCTAGCTTATGGAGGGTTTTTAGCATAAAGGGCTGTTGAATTTTGTCAAAGGCCTTCTCTGCATCAATTGAGATAATCATGTGGTTTTTGTCTTTGGTTCTGTTTATGTGGTGAATTACGTTTATAGACTTGCGTATGTTGAACCATCCTTGCATCCCCGGGATGAAGCCTACTTGATCATGGTGGTTAGGCTTTTTGATGTACTGTTGCAGTCGGCTTGCCAGTATTTTATTGAAGATTTTTGCGTCTATGTTCATCATGGATATTGGCCTGAAGTTTTCTTTTCTTGTGAGTCTCTGCCAGGTTTTGGTATCAGGATGATGTTGGTCTCATAAAATGATTTGGGAAGGATTCCCTCTTTTTGGATTATTTGGAATAGTTTCAGAAGGAATGGTACCAGCTCCTCTTTGTATGTCTGGTAGAATTTGGCTGTGAACCCGTCTGGACCTGGGCTTTTTTTGGGTGGTAAGCTCTTAATTGCTGTTTCAACTTCAGACCTTGTTATGGGTCTGTTCAGGGTTTCGGTTTCTTCCTGGTTTAGGCTTGGGAGGAGGCAAGTGTCCAGGAATTTATCCATTTCTTCCAGGTTTACTAGTTTATGTGCATAGAGTTGTTTGTAATAATCTCTGATGATGGTTTGAATTTCTGTGGAATCCGTGGTGATATCTCCTTTATCGTTTTTTATTGCATCAATTTGGTTATTCCCTCTTTTCTTTTTTATTAACCTGGCTAGTGGTCTATTTTGTTGATCTTTTCAAAAAACCAGCTCCTGGATTTATTGATTTTTTGAAGGGTTTTTTGTGTCTCTATCTCCTTCAGTTCTGCTCTGATCTTAGCTATTTCTTGTCTTCTGCTAGGCTTTGAGTTTTTTTGATCTTGCTCCTCTAGCCCTTTCAATTTTGATGATAGGGTGTCAATTTTTGATCTCTCCTTGCTTCTCATGTGGGCACTTATTGCTATATATTTTCCTCTAGAGACTGCTTTAAATGTGTCCCAGAGATTCTGGTATGTTGTGTCTTCATTCCCATTGGTTTTGAAGAACATCTTTATTTCTGCCTTCATTTCACTGTTTATCCAGTCAACATTCAAGAGCAAGTTGTTCAGTTTCCATGAAGCTGTGTGGTTCTGGGTTAGTTTTTGAATTCTGAGTTCTAACTTGATTGCACTGTGGTCTGAGAGATTGTTTGTTATGATTTCCATTCTTTTGCATTTGCTGAGAAGTGATTTACTCCCAATTATGTGGTCAATTTTAGAGTAGGTGTGATGTGGTGCTGAGAAGAATGTATATTCTGTGGATTTGGAGTGGAGAGTTCTGTGAATGTCTATTAGGTTTGTTTGGTCCAGGTCTGAGTTCAAGTCCTGGATATCCTTGTTAATTTTCTGTCTGGTTCATCTGTCTAATATTGACAACGGGGTGTTAAAGTCTCCACTATAATTGTGTGGGAGTCTAAGTCTCCTTGTAAGTCATTAAGAACTTGCCTTATGTATCTGGGTGCTCCTGTATTGGGTGCGTATATATTTAGGATCGTTAGCTCTTCTTGTTGCATTGATCCTTTTACCATTATGTAATGTCCTTCTTTGTCTCTTTTGATCTTTGTTGCTTTAAAGTCTAATTTATCAGAGATGAGAATTGCAACTCCTGCTTTTTTTTGCTCTCCATTTGCTTGGTAAATCTTCCTCCATCCCTTTATTTTGAGCCTTTGTGTATCCTTGCGTGTGAGATGGGTTTCCTGGATACAGCACACCGATGGGTTTTGGCTTTTTATCCAATTTGCCAGTCTGTGTCTTTTGATTGGGGCATTTAGTCCATTTACATTTAGGGTTAATATTGTTATGTGTGAATTTGATCCTGCCATTTTGGTGCTAGCTGGCTGTTTTGCCCATTAGTTGATGCAGATTCTTCATTGTGTTGATTCTCTTTACCATTTGGCATGTTTTTGGAGTGGCTGGTACTGGTTGTTCCTTTATATATGTAGAGCCTCTTTCAGGAGCTCTTATAAAGCTGGCCTGGTGGTGACGAAATCTCTGAGTACTTGCATGTTCCCAAAGGATTTTATTTTTCCTTCACTTATGAAGCTTAGTTTGGCTGGATAGGAGATTCTGGGTTGGAAGTTCTTTTCTTTAAGGATGTTGAATATTGGCCCCCACTCTCTTCTGGCTTGTGGGGTTTCTGCTGAGAGATCTGCTGTGAGTCTGATGGGCTTCCCTTTGTGGGTAACCCGACCTTTCTCTCTGGCTGCCCTTAGTATTTTCTCCTTCATTTCAACCCTGGTGAATCTGACGATTATGTGCCTTGGGGTTGCTCTTCGTGAGGAATATCTTTGTGTTCTCTGTATTTCCTGGAACTTGAATATTGGCCTGCCTTGCTAGGTTGGGGAAGTTTTCCTGGATAATATCCTGAGCAGTATATTCCAGCTTGGATTCATTCTGCTCGTTGCATTCAGAGACACCTATAAAAACGTAGATCAGGTCTTTTCACATAGGACCTTTTCAGGTCCCACACATTTCTTGGAGACTTTGTTCATTCCTCTTTACCCGTTTTTCTCTATTCTTGCCTTCTCATTTTATTTCATTGAGTTGATCTTCGACCTCTGATATCCTTTCTTCTGCTTGGTCAATTCGGGTGTTGATACTTATGCATGCTTCGCAAAGTTCTCGTGTTGTGTTTTTCAGCTCCATCAATGCACTTATATTCCTTTCTAATTTGTCCATTCTCGTTAGCATTTTGTCAAATCTTTTTTCAAAGTTCTTAGTTTCTTTGCATTGGGCTAGAACATGTTCTTTTAATTCACAGAAGTTTCTTACTACCCACCTTCTGAAGTCTGATTCTGTCATTTCATCACACTCATTCTCCATCCAACCTTGTTCCCTTGCTGGTGAGGAGTTGTGATCCCTTGTAGGAGTAGAGGTGTTCTGGTTTCGGGTGTTTTCATCCTTTTTGTGCTGGTTTCTTCCCATCTTTATGGATTTATCTACCTGTAGTCTTTGTAGTTGCTGACTTTCAGATTGGGTCTCTGAGTGGACGTTCTGTTTGTTGATGATGAAGTTATTTCTGTTTCTAGTTTTCCTTCTAACAGTCTGGCCCCTCTGCTATAGGACTGTTGAGGTCCACTCTAGGCCCAGCTTGCCTGGGGATCACCTGCAGCAGCTGCAGTACAGCAAGGGTTGCTACCAGTTTCTTCTTTTGCTATCTTTGTCCCAGAAGGATACCCACCAAATGTCAGTCTGATCTCTCCTTTATGAGGTGACTCTTTGGATATACAGGGGTCAGGGAGCTGCTTGAGGAGACAGTCTGTCCTTTATAGGAGCTCAAGTGCTGAGTTGTGAGCTCTGTTGTTCATTCAGAGCTGCTGGGCAGGTACGTTTAGGTCTGCTGCAGCAGAACTCATAAACCGTTTTTTGTTCCCAGGTGCTCTGTCCAGGGAGTTAGGGCTTTATTTATGAGTTTCTGTCGTGCTGCTGCCTTTTTTTTTTTCAGGGCTGCCCTGCCCAGTAAAGAGGCAGCCTGGTCACTGTCTGCCTGCAGAGGCTTTGCTGAGCTGCTGTGGGCTCCGCCTGTGGGCTTTGCTGAGCTACCATGTGCACTTCCCCTCAGTCTTGTTTATATGGGTGTAGTTAGAACTGCCTTGGCAGTGGTGGCCCACCTCTGTATTGGCTGGCTTTCTCTGTAATGGCAGGTTGCCTTGGCAATGGCAGGCAGCCTCAGCAATGGTGGGTTGTCTTGGTAATGGCAGGCTGCCTCAGCAATGGCAGACTACCTCCGTAGTGGTGGAGTGCCTCGGTAATGGCGGATGCCCCTCCCCCACAGAGCTGGACTGCCCTGGGTTCAGCTGCTTGCTGTGAAACTCTTAATCCAGAGAATTTCTGATTGCTGTTCTTTTGTGGGGGTGGGACCAGCTGAGCCTGATCACCTGGCTCCCTGCCTCAGAGCCTTTTTTTTTTCTTTTTTAGTTGAACAGTCACCTCTATCCCAGTCGCCTGTTGAAAGGGCGCCAGGATCTGTGTGATTTCCCATGTGGCAACACTGTGCAGGCTTAAATAGCCGCACTGAGATTTGTGGCACTTTTTTTGCCCAGGAATCTCCTGGTCTGGCTCCCTGTTCAGACCCCTCTTTAATCAGTGAATGGGCGACTTCCCGGGTCTCCAATCACCAGCTAGAAGTGTACCCGAACCAGTGTATTTTGTACTGAGAACCACCGGCCGGGGCACTGACAAAGCAACCACGCGGGGGGCCGACCGAAAGAAGTGCGCTGGCCAAAACAGCCGTGCTGGCGACCCGTGGGGCTCCCCTGCCTGGGAATCTCCTGGTCCGTGGGCAATAAAAATGTGGTGTCCACTCACCCTCTGCACTTCACTGGGAGCTGCAACTCCGAGCTGTTCCTAAACGGCCATTTTGGATTGGAATCCATATATTTGTTTTTATAAAAATATTGCTCAACACTATTCTTTTACAGTTTTATTTCTCTGAATTGACAAAAATTGTATATATTTATGTTTACAACATGATGCTTTGATATATGTAGGCACTGTGCAATGGCTAAGTCAAGTTAATTAACACAGGCATCACCTCACAGGCTTATCATCTTTTTGAAGTGAGAACACCTAGAATTCACCCACTCAGCAACTTTCAACTATGTTGTTATGAACTATAGTCACCATGGTGTATAATAGATCTCTTAAACTCATTCTTCCTACCTCATTGAAATTTTTTGTGCTTTGACCAATATCTCCTCAATCCCCTTACCTCCTCTAGACTCTGGCAACCACTATTTCACTCTGTTTCTATGAATTTAATTTTGATTTTACATGAGTGAGATCATGTGATACTTATCTTTCTGTACCTGGGTTGTTTTTCACTTAATATGCTGTACTACAGGTTGACCATGTTGTCATAAATGACAGATATCCTTCTTTCTTAAGGCTGAGAGCAGTCTGTTGTATGCACACACCACATTGCCATTACACCTTGGTCTGCTTTTGAACGCTTAGATGGATTCCATACTTTGATTATTGTCACTAATGCTTCAGTGAACACTGGAGTGCAGCTATCTCTTAAGCACGCTGATTTCAATTCCTTTGGATGTATACTCAGGATTGGATTGCTGGATCCTAGGGTGGTTCTGTTTTTCATTTTTTGAAGGACCTTCTGACCATTTCCATAACAGCTGTACTAATGTGCATTTATGCCAGCAGTGTACAAAGGTTTTCTTTTCTCCACATCCTAGCCACACGTTATCTTTCATCTTTTCTGTAGTAGCCATTCACACAGGTGTGAGGTGATACCTCATTGTAGTCCTACTTTGCATTTTCCTGGTTAGCATTGTTGAGTATGTTGTTTCGTATACTTGTTGGCCACTCATATGTCTTCTTTTGAGAAATGTCTGTTGAGGTCCTTTGCCCATTTTAAAAATTGTTACTTGCTTTCTTGCTATTAAGTTGTTTGTATTCCTTATATATTTTGAGTATTAATCCCTATCAGATTATGATTTGCAAATACGTTCTCCCATTCTGCAGATTGTCTAAGCTTTTCGGTTTGATGTAATTCTGCTTACCTATTTTTTGCTTTTGTTGTCTGTACTTTTAGGATCTGATCAAAAAAATTATTGCCCAGACTAATGTCTTGGAGCTTTTCCCCTATGTGCTCTTCTAGTAATTTTACAGTTTCAAATCTTAGGTTGAAGTCTTTAATCCACTTTAAGTTGATTCTTGTATACGGTATGAGATGAGGGTCCAATTCATTTTTCTGTATGTGGATATCCAGTTTTCCCAACACCATTTATTTAAGAGACAATCTTTTCCCCATGTGTGTTCTTGACACCTTTGTTATATAAAAAACAAACAAACAAACAAAAACTATTGACCATAGATGTGTGCATTTATTTCTGGGCTTTCTCCCTTGTTCCATTGGCCTATGTGTCTGTTTTTATTGCCAGTACCATCATTTTGATTACTGTAGCTTTGTAGTAGATTTTGAAATCAGGTAGTGTGATGCTTCCACCTTTGTTCTTTTTGTTCAAGATTGCTTTGACCCTTTGGGGTCTTTCATGATTCCATATGAATTTTAGGATTGCTTTCTCTATTTCTGTGAAAATGCCATTGGAATTTTGATAAGGGTTACTTTGAATCTATAGATTCCTTTAGGTAGTATGGACATTTTACCCATGTTAATGATTCCAATCCATGAGTACAGGATATCTTTGCATATATGTGTGTCGTCTTTGATTTCATTCATCAATGTCATATAGTTTTCAGTGTACAGATCTTTCAACCCCTGGTTAAGTTTATCCGCAAGTCCTTTTTTTGTGCACGCTATTGTGAATGGGATTGTTTTATTAATTTCTTTTTCAGATAGTTTGTTGTGTATGGATATGCTGTGTCATCACTAATTCTTACATGTTTTATCTTCCCCTTGAGATCTTTTCTGTTTAATTTTTATTTAATTTTTATGCTTTCTTGGACACCAGTATTGGTATACTTTCTTGAGTTTTTCTTCTAAATTATCTTTTCCTTCTCAAATATGTATTTTAGCTGTGCGGCCCTGGATTGCAGTTCTCTTTATTCAGATGTATGTAAACACTGTTCTATTGCTATCTGTGGTCAAGCATTGCAGACGAGAAGTCTGATGGTAGACAAATTATTTTTCCTTTTTAACTTACTTGTCTTGTCTGAACAGAAGGCTGTAGAATTTTTCTCTTTGTCCTTGAAGAAATTTCTCTTGAATATGTCCAGATGTCTTTTTTATTGAGAATGACTAGAACATCTGAGCCTTTTTATGCTAAAAATGCAAGTCTATCTTCAACTCAGCAAAAACTTCAAACTGAAAACTGGTGTTTTAAAACCAGTGAAGCTTTCTTCTACTTTTAAATATTACCACGCCTACTTTTTCTTCTCATAATTTTTACTTTTTTTCTAAAAAATACAGAAAGTACAGAAAATAATGCAGAAAGTTATCATTTAGCCCAAGCAGCAAGAGTTAAAAAGATAATCTTTTGCCATTTGTTTTAGATCTTTTTTAACAGTATGATTATATTTTTAAAATGTCTAGAAGACTGGAGTTAGAGTCATTCAGTTATTTCTTAATAGTATTTAGAAAGCTGTTTGTGAATTGGAGGATAATGAAATATGAGAAATGGCAGAGCAGCAGAAGGAAGTTCTAGGAGCTATTTGGGGTCTTTGTGGTTCTATATGAAGTTTAGGATTTAAAAAAAAATTTCTGTGAGGCGTGTCATTGGTATTGTGATAGGGATTAATTGAATCTTTAGGTCACTTTGGGTAGTATGGACATTTTGACATATTCTAATTTGTGAATTTGGGTATCTTTTCATTTCTTGTGTCTTCTTCAATTTATTTCATTAATACTTTATAGTTTTCATTGTAAGAGTTCTTTTACCTCTTTGGTTAAATTATTTTTAATTTGTAGATTTGAAAAAAGATTGCATTCTTGATTTCTCTTTGAGGTAATTCACTACTAGTATATAGAAACACTTTTGATTTTTGTATGTTGATTTTGTAATCTGCAACTTTACTGAATTTGTTTATTAAACTATTAGATGATAGTTTAATGATAAATGTTTAAGGTGGTGGCTATACTAATTATCCTGATTTGATAACTACATAATTTATATAAGAATTGAAACATCATGTTGTACCCCATACATATGCATAGTTATTATGCATCAATTATAAATTTAAAAAATTATATACTACATTGGTTTTCAAAAATAAAAGGAATAATTAAAATTCACAAATGATGGGGGAAAAAACCCAGAAGTTCTTGGGGTAAATAAGCATATTTCCTAGTGTCATGGAACTTGAATCCTAAATGTCAATATTGTTTCATAAATATTTGTAATGTACAATGCAATAGGGGTACTGTGTCAGGATGCTTTTGGTTGCAAGTTAGAAGAATCCCAACTCAAATTGGCTTAAATAGTAAAGAAATGTGCTTGTCTCACACAAAAGGCTACTCAGCTTTGCCTCAGTCCAAGCTGTCATGCGATCACATGGTGGGTACAGAAATTCGAGATGTACTTACACCTGCGTATGTACCTCTAGATGTACCAGTGCCCTCAAAAATGAGAAATGGCATTTGCCTTTTGTGTTTCTTAAGGAGGAATGAGAAAATGTTTTCCAGAGCCTCCCTTGAGAACTTGCCTATAGGGTCTCAGTAGCCACAATTCACTGATATGCTCATTCCTGAACAATTGGTGGAAAGAAAGAATGGAATTCATGGGAATTCTATTGAATCTGACATAGATGGATCTGACATAGATCAGTGGTTTCCAACCAGGTGCAGTTTTATCCCCAGAGGACATTTGGCCAAGGCTGGAAACATCTTTGACTGTGCTTGCTGGGGACCCCGACTACTCGTGTCTAGTGGGTAGATGTCACAGATGCTGCTAAGCCTTCTAGCATGCATGGGATGCTCCCCACAAACAAGGAAGGATCCAGCCCAAATGTTAATAGTGTCAATGTTGAGAAGCCTTCACATGGACCAGTCAGGATCTCATCCTTCAGGGCTGAGGAATGGGCTGTTTTTCACTGAAGCACAATGGCTGTGTTTGGGATGCCGTTTAGTCCACTGGGAGTGCCCACTATCATGACATCCAATGGATGGAGCTGATCCTCTGAGCTGCTCAGAAAGGGAAGCTCAAGTTTGTGGGTTTTAGGCTACGAGAAATTAACCAACCACATTGAATTTCATGTTTTTCTAATTCATTCCTAGTCTTCTTGCTTGTTAAACTTTCTGCTAAAGATAATTCTAATGAATTTGAGAATGTATTTATGAAAGAATATCTGTGAGCCTGTGTGTTGCCTGTCTGGCAGCCAAAAGAATCGTTGCATGGAGAAAATGGCAAGAATTAAAACATGACCGCCCATCAGTCTTATACTTGGGGTCTGGGACAGTCTGGAAGACAGATAGGGAGGTCATTCAAGCTTTATAGAGAGGTTCACTTGTACTTATACCTCCAAGCATTGGGAGTTGAGAATTGCCAGAAATAGTCATGTAATGAAATTCCATGTTGGATAGGTGTTTGCATTTCTTCCCTCCTAAAAACACAGTCGTTTAGGAATTAATAATATCCTGGAACAGTGGTCCTCAGCTTTTTTGGCACTAAGGACCAGTTTTGTGGAAGACAGTTTTTCCATGTACCTTGTGGGGAGGGAAGGATGGTTTCGGGATGAAACAGCTCCCCTCAGATCATCAGGCATTAGATTCTCCTAGGAGCATGCAACCAAGATACCTCGCATGTGCAGTTCACAATGCGATTCAAGCTCCTATGAGAATCCAAATGCTGCCGCTGATCAGACAGGAGGCGAGGCTCGGGTGGTAACGCTCACTCACCTACCACTCACCTCCTGTTGTGCAGTCCAATTCCTAACAGGCCACAGACTGGTAGCAGTACATGACGTGGAGGTTTGGGACCCCTGTCTTAGAACATTCTGGATTAAGCAATTAAGGATCACTGCAAATCCTAGCTCAGTTGCTCAACTTTGAAAAGTTGTTGAACTGTTTTCAGCTTTGGGTACCTCATCTGTAAAATTAAAAAATTGAATTACAGGTGCTTATAGGTCCTGCAATTCCCCTTATCTCAGATAAAAAATGGATCCCTTTCTCTGTTCAGGAGAACTCATGATTTTGGTAGCAGCTAGAGTTAGCATTTGTTCATGCTTTTATTGTTTTTAGCAATCAATGGGAAGTGCATCAGGTGAAACCTTTCAGGCCTGCATAGATCTGGTCAAAGCTCATTCATTGATTTTTTTTTTCTGCTGAAACTTGCACATACATAAAAAACAAAGAAACCAAATTTAATTTTCACCAGCTCAGGGTATAGTATTGCGGCTGCTCGTCTTCCTGAAGCCTGAGTTGTTCTCAAATAATAAACCAAGCTGTATAATCTTGAAAATATTAGAGCAGGTGGTAGGCCTCTTTGGGAGGACAGTATGTTTGTGCATATGGTGCTTAAGCTTCAATCCCTTGGCTACACCTTGGATTTATTTGCAGGGGAAATCTGCTATGTATGAGGCCAACCACTTTGGGCAACATTATCTTCATCATCAACATGCACATGTGGTAATGACCTGTTGTGAGCCTGATCTGGAATAACTTTCTTCCTCACAGAATGGTGGGGATTGTTCCAGATCAGGCTCATAACCGGTCATTCCAGATCCGGCTCAAATTCCATATATGTAGAATTACCAAGAGTAAGTATCTTTGCTACAGTAAGGCACGAGGGTCAGAAATCAATAAAGCAGAAGGAAAAGATATTAACATTTATCGACCACTTTCTGCGTGACAGCAGAAGGTGGTCAATAAGTGACATATTTAATTTTAATCATATTAGGTGATTATTGCAGTATACCTTAATTTATGTGTGAGGAAATCGTGGTCCAGTGAGGTTAAGTCACCCACTCAGTGTCACCTCAGTATTAAGTGATAAAGCAGAGGCGTCAACCTAGGACGCTCTACGAGGTTTGGCTTTAGTCTAGAAGTACTGAGTACCTGGGCTGAGATATGAGCCAGGGTCCCAGCCCAGAGGCTTATTGGTCTATCATTCCTTCAGCAAACACAGCTTACTTCCAAAAGTGTAGAAACTGTGCTTCATATCTGTGCTTCATAGCAAGATAATAAGCATCAGAAGGACTGGGTGTGGTGGCTCACACCTGTAATGCCAGCACTTTGGGAGGCCAAGGTAGTCAGATCATTTTAGGGCAGGAGTTCAAGACCAGCCTGACCAACATGGTGAAACCTCATCTCTACTAAAAATACAAAAATTAGCCAGGTGTGGTAGTGCATACCTGTAATTCCAGCTACTCAGGAGGCTGAGACAGGAGAATCGCTTGAACCTGGGAGGTGGAAGTTGCAGTGAGCCGAGATCACGCCATTGTACTTCATCTCAAAAAAAAAAAAAAAAAAGGCATCAGAGGAGCTACAGTCATGCAGGTGAGGGAGATATTTTCTGACTCATCATGTTTTCTTTGTTTCCACTTTATGATAAATGAGAAAACATTGCCTTCCCTGGACTTCCTTCTATTCACCTTTTTTCCCTCTCCTTTTCTTGTTTAGGATGCCAAGGCTGTGATATTTATTTCTGCTCTCTTCCCTTAGAGACATACTAAAGTCATTAAAAAAATAATACCTCAGGAATAAAATGCACTAAATCATTACTGTCTTAGAAAAGGCTCCAGTTAAGCTGTGTGCATCCAGAAATGCAACTGTGCTGACAAGTTTCTGCCTCCCATGCCCTACTGATAGCATGATGGGAGATGAAGCTGTTTTTCAAAAGTATTCTGGTCCTGGAGACATTTCCTCCACCCCTGTGCCCTCCACTGGTCTAAGGGCATTAGAATTTTTCTCCCACAATATTTGGCTTTGTTATTTTTAATTGATGACACCCTAGTTGTTGGTGTTTTTCTTTGCATTTATACCTGACTCCTGACCTCCAAAAGAACTGGTACATACATTTTATTTTAAGCCGGGCATTTCTATAATACCATGTGACCTTGAAAATAGCCACGGCGATGTTTTGCTTTTTTATAAGGCCTTCTCTCATTCTTTTTTAGTCTTGCATTTCTCTTCCCTCCTTCCTATCAGAACATATTTCATTCTTCCCTGAGCCCTCTGCCGAGGAATTTTGTAACTTTTTTGAACCATGTTTTTGATGGAGTATCTGCTCTCTGGACCCGCCCATCTCCTGGCTGCAACTGTGAACCGCCCTCCCTCCAAAAATCTCCCAAAATGCTGAGCAGGAGATTTGTGGAATTTGTTTGCAGATAAGCCCTGAACTATCTGAAGCTGACTAGTTCCTTTGCAAGTAGGTGACTGGAAACCTAAAGATCTTGTGAACTGGGCTCTAGATGCATGGGATAATAAATGTAAGATTTCAAACTGGAAGTTAAAAACAAGTTTTTCTCTTGATTCAGATTCTAATCAGTCAGCTAAATGGCCTCTGAATAGTTAATAGCTAATGAGCAACACTCCCAAAACAGTTAATTGTCTTGACTACTAAATAATTATACCCATGTATTTTCTTTTTTCTTGTTTTATTTTTTTGAGACAGAGTCTTGCTCTGTAGGTCAAGCCAGAGTGCAGTGATGTGATCCCGGCTCACTACAACCTCCACCTCCAGGGTTCAAGCGATTCTCCTGCCTCAGCCTTCTGAGTAGCTGACATTACAGACATGTGCCACCATGCCCAGCTAATGTTTGTGTTTTTAGTAGAGACAGGGTTTTACCATGTTGGCCAGGCTAGTCTTGAACTCCTGAACTCGTGATCCACCTACATCTGCCTCCCAGAGTGCTGGGATTACAGACATGAGCCACTGCGCCTGGCTAAACACATATATTTTCATGGAAGTGTTTATTACTATTTGTTCTTAGGGCCATAATTATAAAATACTGAGGAAGACACAATATTTTTTCTCTCAGTATGTTTGCCTTTTTCATCAGATAAGATGAAATGCATTCTTATTTTACATTATTATTATTTTGAGACGGAGTCTCACTCTGTAGCCCAGGCTGGAGTGCAGTGCTGCGATCTCGGCTCACTGCAACCTCTGTCTCCTAGACTTAAGGGATTCTTTTGCCTCAGACTCCCAAGTAGCTAGGACTATAGGCACACGCCACCATGCCTGGCTAATTTTTGTATTTTTAGTAGAGACGGGGTTTTGCCATGTTGACCAGGTTGGTCTCTAACTCCTTACTTCAAGTGATTTGCCTGCCTTGGCCTCCCAAAGTGCTGGGATTACAGGCATGAACCACCACACCCAACTGAAATTCATATATCTATATTTTAAAATATGGAATGCAATGGAATATTATTAAGTAGTAAAACATGAATTAAACTATAGATACATACAACTGGGTAAATCTTACTAGTGACTGTGAGTGAAAAAGGAAGTTCCAGAGAAGTACGTGTATGATAGCCTGTTTATAAAATTTGGAAACATGCCGACTTCAACAATAAGTTTTTTTTGGGTGGGGGGAAGAAAACAGACAAAATTCAAAATAGTGGATAGTGGTTGTGGTTGGGGTGAGGTGAGCATGTAAGTAAATACTGGTAATGTAGTTTTTGGACTAAGTCATGGGTTCACAGCTCTTCATTGTATTATTAAAACTAAGTTTTAGAAGACCTACCAATGGGCCAGTGACAATATTTTCTCCTAGTTATGAGCCATAAATTCTGATCATCCAAGATCCTTGGAAATAAATTGCGTGGATGCGCTCATTCATTCCAAATCTGGGTCTTTAAAGTTTCTGCTGTTCCCAGTTCTTTGGATTCATAGCTATGATCCTTAGGGGGCAATAGGTCTCTATCTCCTCATGGCAGAAATAAAGGTCAGATGAGAATGGGAGAGCCATCAGATAGAGACCAATGTGGAGGAGTTTACGCTTTGGGGTGAGCTAAGAGAAGACCAGAATCTTTTGGTACTGTCTCCTGCTGCATTTGAGATGAAACTTAAGTCTTTTGAAATATGAACAGCCCCAGTCCTCTGTGTTGCCGGTTACCTGAGCTATCTTTGGGGTAGGGTTTTGATTACATGGCTCGCTTTGCTCATGAGTAACCTTCGGGGCACGTTTTGTTTATAAGAATAAATGTGAGGACCACTCATTTGAGTCAGAGCTGCAAGTGCCATCTGTGAGGCGCTCCTCCTTCCCGTGATCACACACGTGTGTCTGAGTGACTGGCTCCTGGATTTTGCAGGTTCTCTTGCCTGTGCTGATTACTGGTGAGAGGCCTCAGCTCAGCATTCACCACGTATTCCTATATTTCTGTTAAGGCTTCTGCTCTTGGCAAAACAGAAGTGGGACTTCATTTGAAATGGTGGGCTGGGCAGAAGGGAAGGGAACTGTCTGGCTCAGAGTTGCTGACATCAAGCCACCATCATATCTTGTTCTGACAGCTATGAGATTTTTCTGCTTCCTTTATGCCTCCACCCCACACCTTTCCAACCCATTTCTGTCCTCTGCCAGAGTGATCTTTTGAAGGCTTAAATCAGACCAGATCATTCTGCTTAAAAATTCCCGGTTGTTTCTCATTGCTCTTAGAACAGCATCCACACTTTTTATCCTGCAGGAGGGGCTTTCATGCTCCAGCCCCTGCCTGTGCCCCCCTCCTCATCTTGCCCTTTTGCCCTTTGTTCACTGTATTCTAGTCACTCTGGCCTTCTTTCTGTTCCTCAGTCACTCCAAGCTCATTCCCCCTGCAAGACCTTGGCATACGCTGTTTCCCCTGTCAGTTACATTCCCGCTCCAGGTCTTCGCAAAGCTTACATGTTCTCATCATTCACAGAACGGTCTTCCCTGGCCACCCAGTCTACAGTAGTCCAGCCCCACCTCGAAGGACCCTGTCTCATTGCACCTTTTATTATCTTCACTGCAATTTGCCATTCTCTGAAATTATTCTATCCACAGGTGTGTTTTTGGCTGTCCTGATTAGAATTACTTAAAGAGAACAAGAATCTTGACTGGTTCACCCTTCAATTCCCTGTGCCCATGACAAAGACTGGCACATGGGAAGCATTCAGGAAATAAAAGCACAAAGAAAATTAAAATGCACTCACTGCATATCTGCTACATATAGAACCAAATTAAATCACTGCCAATATGCATGGGGAAAACCTTCCTATTTTTCTCAAATAATATTACAAAGGATGGAAAACAAGCACACATAGCTTGGATGGCATTTAATAAATGCTGTGACCCCGAAGTGTGTGTTTCAATGAATATTGCCAAAGGAAGTAGGCCAACATCAGATAATCTGAGTTAATTTTCCTATACATTGTGTCTTAGTTTCCTGATGATCAAAGCTCGATTAATTAGTCTACAGTATGTCTTTCGTGTTAGATATGAGGATTATCTGCTCTATCTCATTTGTGTTTTCTTAGCTGAAAAATCACTGTTGAATTTTAAAAGTAGCTTGTCTGGCCCTCATTTCCTGGTCTTTTGATGGAAATGGTCTATGGAAAAAAATATTTACTAGAGTCAAATAACTAGAACATTTTATGTATTTTACATATGCTAATGAATTTGAGTTCCTTTGAGGGAGAGCCGCATGGCATAAAGCAGAATGAAAAGGATGATTCAAACTTCATCTCCCAGCCTCCTCCCCTGGCCAGATTTAGAACTTCCTATATATCACCACCTCACAGTTTAGCTTGGCTGGGAGTGTCTCAGGTTTCCAAAGGACAGTCCTTCCTTCTTCCTCCCCAAATTGCCATCCCCACACCAGGGTGCCAACTCCCAAGTAGGCTGACAGGAAGGGAGATTGGAAACAAACAGCTTTAGAGTAAATTGTTACTGTTAAGAGACATGTAAGATAAGAGGTAAATATAGCATATCAAATTTCATTAATCATAAAAATTCTTTAAAAGCCAACAGTGGCTAAACATAAAACTACAATCCCTTTAGATTTCTATTTATTTTTTGGAGATGGAGTTTCACTCTTGTTGTCCAGGCTGCAGTACAATGGCCCAATCTCAGCTCACCGCAACCTCTACCTCCTGGGTTCAAGCGATTCTCCTGCCTCAGCCTCCTGAGTAGCTGGGATTACAGGCATGCGTCACCAAACCCAGCTAATTTTGTGTTTTTAGTAGAGACAGGGTTTCTCGATGTTGGTCAGGCTGCTCTCCAACTCCCAACTTCAGGTGATCCGCCTGCCTTGGCTTCCCAAAGTGCTGGGATTACAGGTGTGAGCCACCACGCACAGCCCCCTTTAGATTTCTTAAAATGCCTTTGTAGTTCTTTTATAATATGGGTCCTTGTTGGACAAAGTTAATACTTTGTTTTTTATATCCTTTACGTCATGGGTTCCTAACCCCCAGCCCAGGGACCACTACTGGTCCCTGGCCTGTTAGGAACTGAGCAGCACAGCAGGAGGCGAGCAGCAGTCGAGGGAGCTTGAAATGCCTGAGCTGCGTCCACCCCTGTCAGCCCAGCGGCAGCATCGGGTTCTCATAGGAGCATGAACTCTTTAGTGAACTGTGCCTGTGAGGGCTCTAGGTTGCATGCTCCTTATGAGAAGCTAATGCCTGATGATCTGTCCCTGTCTCCCATCACCCCCAGATGGGACTGTCTAGTTTCAGGAAAACAAGCTCAGGGCTCCCACTGATTCTACATTATGGTGAGTTGTATAATTATATAATTATATGTTACAATGTAATCATAGAAATAAAGTATACAATACATGTAACACACTCAAATTTTCCATTCTGAAACCATCTCCCCCCACTCCCCATCATCCATAGACAAACTGTATTCCATAAAACCAGTCCCTGGTGCCAAAAAGTTGGGGACTGCTTCTTACATTATCAAGTTCACATATGGACAGTGAAAAGTTAGGTCGTCTTAGAGAAGGTTAAAGGCAAAGTAGGACAGTTGCCACCAAGCTTCCTTTTTGGAGAGTCCCAGCCAGGGAGTGTTACCAGGACCCACGCTGGCTTTGCTGATGTCTTTCATGGCGTCCTTGAAATCAACATGGGATTGGCATAGCCTCCTGCTGCAGCACTCAGGAAAGGTCCTGCCTCCTCCCCAGTAGCTTTCGTTTCCAGGGTCCTTATTTTCTCTTGGTCATCTGGGCACTGAAGTCTCGTTCCTGGTGGGCTATCTCTGTTGCCCTGTCACCCTTCAGCGATTTCCACTAAATAAACTCCTCTTACTAAGCATTTGCGGGGAGAGGGAGTGGCATGAATGTTTATAGTGCAGTGGGGTGAGAAAGTCAATGCCATTTTCAACTCGCCCTCCAGCTGTCTTCTTCCTGGGAGGGGACTTCACACTGGCTGTCTCTCCACAGATCCGCAGCATCCTTGCTGTCGCTCTGGCTCCTGGCTCTGTCCCCCTCCCTGCTGCCTGCTGTCACATAGAGCCCTTAGGCCATTCTCTGTGTGGTACTGGCCGCTGCCTTTGCTCATGCTCTCTGCTGCAAGCAGCTAGGATTAGGCAACTCCTTCCCTAAGAGGAGTCCCGGACACCACTGAGGATTCATTTTCCCTTCCTCACGTGAGGAGGGCGTTAGGTGCCCTTAGCTTTGGAGGGAGCACTCTGGAGAAGGGATGGGGAGGGACCAGATTGCCCAACCTCCCTAGACTCTACTGAACTCCTCTTTCAGTAAAGAGGCCAGATGAGTTGAGCTCCAAGCTTCTCTCTGGCTCCATGTTCCCGCAACTTTTGACTCATCTGAGGTCGACTGTGAGAAGGCAATCCTTTTAAGTATGTTGGAGTCCATGTGGTATGACCCTACACACTGTGGAATCTTTGTTACTCCATTTTACTTTAAAGAGAATGTAAATGATTTGGCTGCATGTCACTATGAGAATGACCTAGGTAAGCAGGACGGAGAAGCTGCCAGGAGAGCAAAGGCGGAGAGTGGAAGGAGCCAGGCCGGTTCTAAGCATTTGTTGTGGACCCCCGTCCTCAGATACACTCACTTCACGGGAACCAAATCGTATCTGACTGCTCTCCAGCTCTTACAACAGGATAACTTGAGCCATCTGATATTCGAGAAGAATACAGTGATCCAGAAGATGTATTAACACTCTGTTCTCTAATTTTCTAGAGTAAGTCAGATCATTGACAAATGACATACTTGGAGTGTATTAGCTTCCTGCAGAAAGACCTTTACTAGATTTAGTAATTGGTTATAGCTTATGCCTTCCCCCCCTCTGCCCCCGCCCTGAGACAGAGTCTCTCTCTGTTGCCCAGGCTGTAGTGCGAGGGCACAGTCTCAGCTCACTGTAACCTCTACCTCCCAGATTCAAGTGATTCTCCTGCCTCAAGCTCCCAAATAGCTGGGATTACATGCACACGCCACCAAACCCAGCTAATTTTTGTATTTTTAGTAGAGACAGGGTTTCACCATGTTGGCCAGGATGGTCTCGAACTCCTGACCTTGGGTGATCCACCTGCCTCAGCCTCCCAAAGTGCTGGGATTACAGGCATGGGCCACCACCCCCAGCCTTAGCTCCCTTTATTTTTTAAAGATAGACCTCCTATCTTATAACAGTTTTAAATTTACAGAACAGTTGCCAAGATAATTCAAGGAGTTCCTGTATGCCCTGCATCTAGTTTCCACTATCATTAGCACCTTACAATAGCATAGTACGTTAGTTACAATGAGCAAACTGATGTCAATACAGTGTATCAACTAGAATCCCTATGGTTTTTCATTTTTCTTTAGTTTTTACCTAGTGTCCTTTTTTTATTCCAAGATCCCATGCCATATTACTTGTGCTGTTGGGTGTCTGTATCCTCCACGGCAATGTCTTAGACCTGCCTTGTTTCCCTTATGAAACACTTTAGGCATACCAAAAGTGTGTGTGTGTGTGTGTGTGTGTGTGTGTGTGTGTGTGTAAAGGATACCAATATAACCAGCATTCAGCCCTTGAAGCAGAATATGGTGAACGCGACTGAAGCCTCATGTATACCCCTCTCGATCTCTTTCTCCTTCCCTCTTCAAGGACAACCAATATCTTCAATTTGGTGCTTTTGTCCCAGGCATGCTTGGAAACAACTATATATAGTGTTGCTTTGCATATTTTATTTCATTGAAACAGAGTCTCACTCTATGTCACCCAGGCTGGAATGCAGTGGTATGATCGTGGTTCACTGCAGTGTCTGCCTCCCTGGGCTCCGGTGATCCTCCCACCTCAGCCTGCTGAGTAGCTGAGACTAAAGCTGTGTGCCACCGTGTCCACCTAATTTTGAAAAAAATTTTGTAGATGTGAGGTTTCACATGGTGCCCAGGGTGGTCTTGAATTCCCTGGTTCAAGTGATCCTCCCTCCTTGGCCTCCCAAAGTGTCGGGACTGCAGGTGTGAGCTACCGCCCCCAGCCTGCTTTGCACATTTTAAAACAATATAAGTATTATAAGCATTGCTCTGCAGTTTGCTTTTTTTTCCATGTAACATTTTTAAATCTGCATTGCTCTAATGCACCTAGTTTCTAAACCAGACTCTTGTATGACTGCCCTCTCTTGTTGATGGATATCTAGGTGTTTTCCTTTCTGTAGTTATCATGGTCATGGTGCTGAACACTCTTTACAAGTCCCTTCTGCATGTGAGCAAGCGTTCTACCTTGAGGCTTGGGGAGAGGGATTGTGGGGTTTGAAATTTTATCCTTAAAGCAGTTCATTCATTCATTCATTCAATAAATATCGATGGACCATATAAAAACTGAGCCAGGCTCTAGAGGTAAACAGAACAGAAATAATCCCTCAGTCATGAGTTTACAATCTTATTGGGAAAACAAACATGAAAGAAGTAATTAAAGATATGTATGTACTATACAGCTGTATCATACAAATAAAGAACAATACATTGTGTTGTGTGCCATGAAAAATACATAAGGCTTATTAAGAGATGTTTCCTAATGTTTCTTGTATCGTAAATTACCTGAAGAATTTCTGGCCAGGAAAATGCTACTCTCCTACTGAATGTATGTGCTTTCTTTATCTAACAGTGGAAGCAATGCAGAGCAAACTCTTTCTTTTTTTGCCTTGGCTACTGGGAATCTGTCATGTAAATGCTGTGCCCAGCTGCAGTTCCTGGACCATCCCAGCTACATTTAGTATATTTATATTTTGGCTTTTTAAATAAATGGTTTTCATACTGTTCTACGTCTTGTTTTGCACGCCGAATCATTGTGAATGTAATGAGGTACAGATTTTGGACAGGGGACAAGACATTGTTGATTAAGTGGTTGGTCACCCCCACTTTTCAGAGACAAATGACCTTGCTTTTACTTGGTTTTAATGTGTTTGTGTAGGGATCTTAGTATATTCGCATGCTTGCTTCACTTCAATATAAACTTATGAAATTTATTATCCATCAAGAGTTAATTTGTCCTCTAAATATTTCACTTAAGTGATGATTTGGTTTTAATCACCACCAACACACACAAACAAAACTCCTTAGCAATTCCATTTGGCTGTACTGCTATCTTTAGGCACATTTGTCTTGCTTTAACTCCTCTCCTTTTTTACAGACATTTAGCTTTCTGTGACATTGTTTACTTTCATTATACCTTAATTATGGGATTCTGATAACCATGGAGGAGTAGGAGAGACAATAAATGGGGCTTTGTGGGTGATTAAATGCTAAAGCAAAGCTGAGATCTTTGATAAGCACAACAGTTGTTTCTGCCAGTATATTTCAGAGGCAAGAATATTGTTGCAATTACACAACAAGCAAGGGGGGAGAAACACGTCCCACAAATCACTCTGATATTTTTCTTAATCACTTTGCTTTTGAAAGCCTAATGCTCTTTCTTCTGATGTTTTTTTTTGACTGTCAGCCTGAGTAGTTGGCTCTCCCTTGGTACAATGCTATTTAAATGACAGGTCCCTTCCCAGTGCAAACGTGTCAGCTTTCCAAATCAGTGGTTGAAAATGTACCTCCGCATCAACCTTGTGGACCATGGTATGGTCTGACGAAAATTATGTTTGAGCAGCTATGATTAAGCTCAGTCTTGCAAAACCTTATTGAGTTGTAACAAATAATTCAGCATTATTAAACAGAAGTGCATTTGGCTGCAGGTAATAGAAAACTGAATCATCGGTGGTTTTAACAAGTAGGGTTTCTTTTTCTCCCATGACACGGCTTGGCAATACTGTTGTGCCTTCCGCTCTGCTTTTCATAGTATTTCAGATTTTATCCTTGGACCTTTTGCCTCAAGATTGCAAAACGGCTGATCTGACTGCAGATTTTCTAGGGAGGGAGGTGCAAAGTGGTGGTGCTGGCCACAGCTGTCCTTCTTTGTCAGGACAGCAAAAGTTTCTTCAGAGCTCCCCAGTGGACTTGCTCTCTTCATCTGAAATGATGTGACAGTGTCACGTTGGCTTCACCTATTTCAAAGAAAGCTCGGAAAGTTGGATATTTCACAGACACATTAAAATTTAAACAAAGGCAAGGGCATTCACAAGGATCAGAGAGGGAACGTATGCTGCTGGGACAAGTAACTGCCAGTCATCAGCCTCTTACGTCTTGTACACATACATACATAGAGTTTTGCTGTGCAGCAGCAAATGTAAAAATGAATGTTATCACCATGAAAGTGGAAAAGCATAGTTTAATGTCATGCAAATGCCGTAATTGAAATGAAAAGATAGGAAATGCTGGTGCATTGTCTACATAAATGTATTTGGTTGTTGACTTTATTACATAAAAGATACTGGTGGGGACAAGAAAGTTTTGCTTTGTTTCAGGAGATTTTGCTTTTGTTTTTCCCAGCTAAAAATGAAACTTAAAAAATAATGAATAAGACCAGGTGCGGTCGCCCCCGCCTGTAATCCCTGCACTTTGGGAGGCCAAGGCAGGCAGATCACTTGAGGCCGGGAGTTCAAGACCAGCGTGGCCAACATGGCGAAACCCCTTCTCTACTAAAAAATACAAAAAAAAGAGTCGGGTATGGTGGCACACAGCTGTATTCCTAGCTCATCAGGAGGCTGAGGCAGGGAGAATCACTTGAACCTGGGAGGTGGAGGTTGCAGTGAGCTGAGATCATGTCAGTGGACTCTTGCCTGGGTGACAGAGTGAGACCTCATCTCAAAACAAACAAAAAACACAGACATATGAAATAGAGCTTATTAATTCTGTGTATATTCACAGAAAATGCATACTTTAATGCCTTGATTATCTTTAGGTGATCAGGAGGAAAAGGAGCCCAGAGATAATTAACAACTATGCTAAAAAAAAAAAAACAACTCACTTTGGCTGCAAATTTCAGTATCATTTACCATATTGCCACAGGTGGAAAAGACTCTTCTCTGATTTCAGGCTTTCCTTGGCATCCCTTTTCTGGTTACAGTCTTGCTCTGTCCTCAAGACATGGGTTTTGTGGGTGGCCTGAGCTCAGCCAGTTGGTTCTCGTTGGCGTCTCTTACGCTTTGGCTCTCACATGGTAGCTGGGGCTCCTACACATGGCATATCCATGTGGCTTAGGCTTGTCACAGTCTGGTGGCTGGGTTCTGAGCCTGAAGTTTCCAAGAGACCAAGGGGGATGTTGCAAAGCTTTTGACCTGGGCTTGCAAGTCATGAAGCATCCACCTTCTATTGGTTGTGCTGGATAGCCCAGAAGAAGGGGCAGGTACACAAGGGCATGGATACCTAAAGGCATGGTTCTTCAGGGACCATCTTTGGAGATACACAACCACAGTCTCCTTCCTTCTCTTGGGGATTGAAAGGGTTATCAAAAGCTGGTCAGAAAGAGAAGCAAAGGGCGAGGTTACTGCTGCTGCTGCATGTATGCAGTAGGGAATGAACCCGCAATGCCAAGAGTGGCCATCCTAATACCCACAAGTGTCCTTTTCACGCTGTTGGAGACTTGACAGTAGTAATTGGGAGTGAGTTGAAATCTTGAGCTTTCTACTTTGTATTGTCCTTTTCAGAACAAAAAGAAGTAAACATTAACTTTTAAAAGAAATGCTTTAGATATTAATAGTTACAAAACGAAATGTGCAGCAATTCCAAGCTCAAATCAAAACCAGCCCTGAGCTTTAACGTGCAGTTTCTATCCTCTTGTGTCAGTGGCTGAGCAGAGAATGCTCCATTCCAAAACAAATAGAATTTATTTTATTAGCAGCATCTTTATTTGTGCCAAGAACACAGGGACACAGTAAGCACATCTGAATGTACAATTGGCAGATTGAATCATTCTCTTTACATTGATCTTTGGTGAGTTTTTATGTGTGTTGCTTTTCATCTGAACGAATGGCAATAGAGCAAGTTTTAGGAATCCTTAGGGATCTCTAGAGATTCCTGTCTTGCTAAGAAACAGGAAGGCCGTAATTAGCAGAGACCAAGAATGAGGAGGTGGAAAAGAGGGCGGGTGGCTGTGTTGCTGTAAACTACCAGGTTTCACCATTCTGCGCCTCGGCCTGTGTTGCTGCTGCTGCCTGGACCACCCTTCCTCCCCCTCCTCTGCCTGGAAGACTCCCACTTACCCCAGATGCAGCCCAGCTGCTGGCTTCTGCATGCAGCCCAGCTCTTCTCACTGGACAGCGTGCCTCTTGTTCCCCACACTCATAGTTCCTGTGCCTATCACTTTGTCTCCGTATTCCTTCCCCAGATTATAGCTTCTTAGGAACAGGGACCAGCTCTTAGCCTGATACCATCAGCCAAGCAAAGTGTAGCATGCAGAGGTTTGGCAAAACTTGGAAAGTGGGAACATGTCGTCAACTACATAGGTCATTTTTCTGATGTTCGGTAGCAATTGCATTAGGTGGCTTATACCTCTCCTGGACCCACACAAAGCAAATTCTAAAAATAACAAACTGACCATGGAAACTTTTCCAAAAGCCCAGGATGGGGGAGATGTTATAATATCCCAACACAGCTGTGCTGTTGTTCATTTCACCGCTGTCACCTAGAGCAACCCTCTCCATCTTTTCCAAAACCTCCCCCATCCCCGGGATCTCCTGTGGGGCCCCAGTCCTCCTGGAAGGGTCCTCTTTGAACCCTGTGGACTGTTCCTCCAGATGCCTCTGGTGCCTTGATGTCACAGCATTTGCTGTCATTTCACTTTCCTGGTTTCTTGGCTAAGACAATAAGCTCCCATCCTTGCTTTTTCTCTGTCCCCTGAAAGGGGTGAAGTCATGTGGACATGTGGCAGGCGCTCACTATTGGCTGTCTGCTCAGCCCTAGCACTCACCATGCCATATGCCGTCAGGCAGGAGGAATTTGTTCTTTTGATGGTGTGAACAGGGGCAAAGTTTAGTGGCATTGCTCTTCTTTAGCTTAATGAGCACAAACTGTCAGAGTTTGGACCAAATTTTTTTTGCAGATTATATTTTGATTGACCTGCCTAGGGTTTTTAGAGATAATTGGAAGAGTTGCCAACATTTAACAATCAAGAGACTGTCCATAAAAATACAGAGTTCCCATTTCTCTCAAAAATTTGGAAATTTTGGCAAAATTGGGCCCCAATTACCAAAAATTGCTTCCAACCAAGCAGTAACTATTCCCTTCACACAGAATGAGCCTCCATTCCCTCATTCCCTGTAAAATTGTACTGCACGTTCTCCTTTTTCATTTATGTTACCTGAGTCATTTGTGGATAAAATGTTCTAGGAAAGTGTCTATCGTATGTGCTGCTGTACTGCTAAGTGCCTAGAGTCCTCGTACCCACAGGGCAGACAGAAACTAACCTGGTATACACAGAGCTTACATGTGGATTTCCTTCTTATTGTGCACATTTTAAGAGGCATCAGTCTCTGTCCATGCATCCTTAGAATTGTATGACTTTTTCATGATGTGGTTTATTCAACAAGGATCAAATAGTTCATTTTTATTGAATATTTACTATATATTTGTTACTGTTCTAAATATAAACTCATTAATCTCACAAAAACTCTGAGATGGGTGCTTTACTGTCTCCATTTTATAGATGAGAAGCAGTTTTAATACCAGGTCGCACAGCCAGGAGGTAGACTAGCTAATGTTTGAACTCCAGCACAGGAGGAGGGAGTAGCACGTCTTTAAGATTTATTTCCAGGACAATATCATTTTCTTTAAATGTCTGTTTCGTGGGCACTTAAATGAGCTCCCAGTTAGAAACACCCATTTCCAGGGAGTGTGCTTGCCCTAGACAAAGTTTGGGGCAGATGTATTCAGACAGCTCTGCCATTGACCATGTGAGGA
The DNA here is from genome assembly GCF_009761245.1 of Sapajus apella. NCBI lineage: Eukaryota > Metazoa > Chordata > Mammalia > Primates > Cebidae > Sapajus > Sapajus apella. The sequence continues at coordinate 1,091,316 of NW_022436999.1, read as the reverse complement.
ACGCTCCTTCACTCTGCCTTGTGGCTTTGTCTGGGATTGTTTTTAGACTTGTTCCCCTTTCATGAAAGTGACAGTAGTGACAGTCATAGTAGTTAGTAGTCATGGTTACTTTTGTTGAGCAACAGTAGTAAGTGTAGTAAGCACTTTCAAACTGTATTACTCTCCCCATTTTATAGATAAATGCGTGGAGGCTTAGATAGCTAAGTAATTTACTTAAGATTATACCGCTAGTAAATGGCAGAGGATTCCTCTGAGCAAAGCTGTAAACGAGCTTCCTTAGTGTATTCCTAGCAGCTCAGTTACATGGAGTCTTTAAGGCGTCAGCCTAACTCACCAGGGGATGAACGTCATGTCTGAGACAAAACCCTATGGTAGTAAATAATGTACATTTGCCTGACTACATCATCTGAGCATCTCTCTCCATTCTTTGGTTGTGATGTTCAGTGGAGATGGCTCTGGCAGGGTAGGATCTGGGTGTTTGCAGCCTCCCAAGGAGATATCTCTAGAATTCTTATGTCGGAGGCATAAGCAACACAGCACTTGGGAAACTGAGTATTACCCTGTGAGTGATGGGGACTTCTTGAAAGATCCTAAAAGCAGGAATGCCATAATCAGGTTGGTGTTTCATGGATTTGGTTCCGAAAGCCAAGCAGAGAGGAGGTCACCAGCACAGCAGTAAGTCAGGAAAGTTGGTTGAGGCTGTTGTTTAGAGGGGAGGGGTGAAGAGGGGGGTAGGTTTGAGAGAGTCTCAGAATGTAGTCATGGCAAGCCCTGGTAGGAGGGGAATGATTTCCAGTTTTACAGTTTGGACAGCAGCATGGATAAGAAAGAACATGAGGGGCTGGGTGCGGTGGCTCAGGCCTGTAATCCCAGCACACTGGGAGGCCCAGGTGATTGGATCACTTGAGGTCAGAAGTTCGAGACCAGCATGGCACAATGTGGCAAAACCTTATCTCTACTAGATTAGCTGGGTGTGGTGGCACACACCTGTAATCCCAGCTGCTCAGGAGGCTGAGGCAGGAGAATCACTTGAACCTGGGAGGTGGATGTTACAGTGAGCCAGGATCACAGCACTGCATTCCAGCCTGGGCAATAGAGCGAGACTCTCAAAAACAAAACAAAAAAAAGTAGAAAGAATGTAAGAAGGCTAAGAGGGCATCGTGGGGACAGGGGAGGGAAGAATCACAAATTCAGTTTTGAACATCAGTTTGATGTCCTCTGTGACTTTCAGTTGAAGATGTCACAAGATTACTACAAGAAGCTCCCAGTGTCTTTCCCACCTCACTCAGTAAATATTTGTTCCCTAATCGAATTCACGATTTCCACAGTTACTCAGTAAATATTTATTTTCTAAGTGAATCTATCTGTAAGCAACTCAAGTAATATCTATTCCTGCCATTTATCTTAGTGTTTGAATTTCACCTCCAACCAATTAAATCAAAGTCTCTGGGAGATAGAACCTAGCCATTGACATCTAAAAATGTATGTTCAGCCAGGCATGGTGACTCAGGCCTGTAATCCCAATACTTTGGGAAGCCAAGGTAGGTGGATTGTTTGAGTTCAGGAGCTCGAGACCAGCCTGGGCAACATGACAAAACCCTGTCTCTACCAAAAATACAAAAATTAGCTGGGCATATGGCATGCACCTGTAATCCCAGCTACCTGGTAGGCTGAGGAGGGAGAATCACCTGAGCCTGGGAGGATCGTCTGAGCCCAAGAGGTCGAGGCTGCAGTGAGCCACAATTGTGCTACTGCACTCTATCCTGGGCAACAGAATGAGACTCTGTCTCAAAAACAAACAAACAAAACCTTTTCATCCACAGATACTCTAATTTGTGGTCTGACAGCCACTGCTTCCATTTTAATGAAACAACAGATGAAACAGGTCTCCTGAGACATTCTTTTACTCATCCATCAATTTCATTTTTGAGTGTCTACCACTGTTTTGAGCTCCATGCAACTTAAAAGTAAGCATTGATGTGTTCACTTCTGTATTCTTAGTACCAGAACAGTACCTGGCACAGAATAGGTGCTCAATAAATACTTGTAGAATAAATGAGTGTCTTATGATACCTAGCACTTAGAGAATACTGTGCTGTAGTAATGTACACCATCAGTGTCTGTAGCTACAGCAGGAGGCTTTCTGCTTCTGAAGCCTCTGGGTCTGGACTGTTGTGCTGTTATCCTTTCGTGTTTCTTCAAGACAGAGGGGTTGCTGCCTGGGAAAGGTGTACTCCTTGGAGCATGAATCTGGCTTTACTAAGTGATCGCTTGGATGCACACTGTGCCTCTGTGTTCCCAAGTACATTCTCCGCTATGGACTGAATTGTGTATCTCCAAAACTTGCCATGTTGGATCCCTACCCCCAGTGTGATATTATTTGGAAATGTGACCTTTGGAAGATAAGCAGGCTTAGATGGGGCCTCAAGGGTAAGGCCCTCATAGGGGAATTACTGCTTTTAAAAGAAGATGAAGGCTGGGTGCAGTGGCTCATGCCTGTAATCCCAGCACTTTGGGAGGCTGAGGTGGGTGGATTGCGAGGTCAGGTGTTCGAGACCAGCCTGGCCAACATAGTGAAACCCCATCTCTACTAAAAATGCAAAAAACAAAACAGAAATAAACACAGCTGGGCATGGTGGCAGGTGCCTGTGATCCCAGCTACTCTGGAGGCTGAGGTAGGAGAATCACTTGAACCTGCAAGGTGGAGGTTGCAGTGAGCCAAGATCACACCACTGCACTCCAGCCCTAGCAGTAGTGTCTTCAAAAAAAAAAAAAAAAAAAAAAAAAAAAGATGAAGAGACACCTATTCTCTCTCTCTCCCTCCCTCCCTCCCTCCCTCTCTCTCCCCTCCCTCTTTCTCTCTCTCTCTCTCCCCACCATGTGAAGACACAGTTGAGAAGGCAGCTGTCTGTGAGCTCGGAAGAGACCTCACCAGAAGCGGACCATGCTGGCTCTTATCTTGGACTTAGTGTTGTTAGGGCACTTAGTCGGTGCTATTGCGTTATGGCAGCCTGAGCAGACCAGCACATTCTCTGATCCCTCGATCTCTGATCCCTTTCCATTCTCTTCTCTATTACCTGCCCTCCACCTGCATCATTGGCGTTGGCTTCTTGGTGTTGACAAACCTTATAATACTCGGGTTGAAGGAAAGAGCAGCCGAGAAGGGGCTTTTGTAGGTAGTGGTTATCAGTGTCTGCTGCTTGAATATTCTTTGCCATTGGGCTTCTGAAAAGGTAGTCCCACGTTGAACATGGTTCTGGCTGAGGAACAGCAAGTCTGTTCATCTCTGGGTGTATTCAAGACATCTCTCTGACTGTATTCTGTACGTCCTCACCAGTGACGCACTGCTTCTCTAGAAGGGCCCCTTTAGAAGTTGAAAAAGCTTCTAATTCCTAACACAGTAGCTGCTGCTATTTTCCTATTGACGTTTTTTTTCTTGCTTTTGTGTATCTTCTGCTTTACCAAAATCCGATTTACATAAACAATATAACAATATGTACAGGAAATATGAATAAAGAAATATCAAAAACCTTAGAAGAAACAAAAATAAAAACTGAAGAATCGGAAAAGAATTCTAAAATCTCAAGGTTGACCAAGCTTGGGGGGTTTTTGTGCGTATTTATTATAGTTCTACCATGTGCCAAATTTTGGATACTTTCTTTTAATCGCAGAACTTTACAAGATACGTATTATCTCCATTTTCTGGATGAAAATACATAGGCTCCAAAGCTCAAGGGCGCATGCTGTTAGACCGTAGAATCAAGACTTTAATTTAGTGTGCCTGACTGTAAAGCGCCTTTCCTTGGTCTAAAGACCGGTGACAGTTCCTAGTGAAAGTTTTCACATGTGCACAATGAAACAAGAAAATGAAGGCAGTGTAGACGATTTTTGATAAAGTAACGTACAATTAACTTTAAGAAACCTGTTCATTATTTTTAAATACCTCTATTGGCTAAAGGTTGGCAATCTAACATCAGACTCCTAATTATTATTTTTTTCTTAAAAGCCTACTCGTTCGTGAAATCACAAGGTCAGACTCAGGGTTCGTGATTTAACGGTAGAACAGAACAGAATATTTAAAGTTGAGAATGCTCCAGAAAAGCCAGATTTACAAGGTTGGCTTAAGGCCCCAAAGAAGAACCAAAGATTTGGCTTGCTGCTCAGAGTTAAACACTGTGTACGAAATACCTGAGGAGGAATTTGAGAGCTCCATTATTTCAGACTCATGAAATAGCCCTTTCTTATTGCTCATGTAACAGTACCTGTGTCTCAGGAAGCTAGGCCTTCCTTACAGTGATCATAACTGACCTGTGGAGCCCCTTCACATTGCTTTATAGCAATTCCAGTGCCTTCCTTTCCCATTGGGAATCTAAGCTTGTATTACCTTTTAAAATGTCTTCAGGAGTCAATATGTAGATATCTGAGTGTCAAATGTGGCATGTACTGTATTTAAGTATCACTTAGGAAGAAAAGCAAAACCCTTAGCCCCTCAAAATGATTTTTAAATTAATGTTTTGGTGGAAAAGTCCCATTTTGTCTGTGCAGCTTAATCCCCTTTGTACAATTTTAGCCAGCTTCTAGAAAACACAGGAGAAAAACAACAACTTTCATTATCTCTTTTTCTCTGAATAGCAGTAGTCATCAAGCCAGCCTCTACCACCTTCTTGTTCTCTTGAACTTACATATTTTTGTATATGCAACAACTTAGGGAAAAAACATAATATCAGAAAAAAAAAAAACTTTTACCCTAAGAAAGTTACAGAAAATCATAAGTATAGTGTGCTAATTAAGGAACAAAAATCAAATTGTGAAAGGTTTCTTACGCAGATTGAAATGAATAGGCCTGGACTTGTTCTCACAGAGGAGACAGGGCTCCTGGAAGTATGCTAGAAGCATCCAAGGCCACTTGCAGCATAGACTCAGAAATGACATATTATTACTCCCGCCATATTCCATTGATCGAAGAAAGCCATTCCGGCCAGCCCAGGTTCAAAGGTGGAGGAAACAGATGTTGCCTATGAGAGAAGGATTTTGATCATTTTTACAATTTACTGAAGGAGTGACTTGGTCCTAGGCTATTAATCAATTTAAATGAGTTAATGTACGTAAAGCTCTTAGAATGCCTAGTGCATGGTAATGGCTGTTTTGCTATTTATTATTATTGTATTATTCTCTCTAGGCATCTCCCCCAGGAGCATATTGAATGTCCTTTGATCTTCTGTTTTGTATTTAAAAAATGATGTGGACGGAACAACAGTGACTTTTCAGATCCTGCAAATGCTGCGTATGGGCTGGTATCCTAGGGATGTTTCTCTGGCCCCCATGGGCGCTCCCTGTTTTGCTCTCTTTCCCCTAGGTGGCGCTGTCAGGGATCCCCAGCTGTCTCGTGTCATGCTTTTCCTTTCCTCTGTCAAAACGAGTTCTCATTCTTGATTCTTATCACTGTAGTGTTTACCAACTGTGAGTGATATATTTCCCTTTTAAAGGAAAGCAGTCTTGTGAATTTAGTTGTTGATTTATATTTTTATTACTTAAATGTGTACAAACATGAAACTATGTATAAACTAATTATGCTTTCTCATAGTGTTTATGCATTTATAAAATAAAGGAAATGAAACTTGAACAGATTTAAAAGTTAAAGAAAACTTCAGCATTTCAAAATAGCAGCATTAACCTAACAGGACAGATGATGTTATTTTTTACTAAAACTACATCCAGACGCAAAGCCACTATGGCCTTTGATGCCTCAGTCTTCCCACACCTTCTCTGTATGTATTACTGCAAGCTCTTCGAATACAGTGTGCTGTGAAATTATCTGACCTTCATTTGTCATGAAAGCATCATTTAGATATCAAGCCCATCTCTTTTCACTTCTCTTTAGCTTATAAGAATGAACAGGGCACCACATGGTGTCAAGTTGGTTATAAACACAACTACGAGAACTGAAGTCACCTAATAATGCTTGGTTATAAGATGGCTGTTTTCTTTAGTGCCTCTCAAATGTTAATGTGCAGATAACTCAGCAGGGATCTTGTTAAAATGCTCACTTTGGTACAGAAGGGCAGGGGTAGGGGACAGAATTCTGCATTTTACAGAAGCTCTCAGGTTATGCCTGTTGGTTGATCTGGGGATGACACTTTGAGTACAAGGATCTGACTATGGTTCTATCATTTGTTTAGATTATTACTTAAAAGAAGTACACACATATTTAAGAATAAGTAGAAAGTTAATGTGTTTATGGATAGGTCGTTGATCTCTCGTGTAAGATTCACTGCACTAAAACATACAAGCAGCTAGGTTATTAGAGCATTATACTGGCTCTGTGGGAATCAGATCCAGACACCAAGCATGAAGTTTTATGTGTTGGGTATCAGGCATCAGCCAGTAATATAGGGAGAGAATGACAATTGTATGAAGACCTCCCTGAGCATTCCAGACGCAACACAGATGATGACGACTCAACCAGTGGCACACGCCTGATATGTTTTTTTCCTTCTAATAAATCCAATCTATTTTTGCCCAAGTGAAATTTTATTTGTACTTTCCTTATATCACCACTCACATTTTGCCTGGTCTTGGTATAGCTTTCTTTTTCGATGTTAATAGTCTGAGGGCAAGGATCATGTTCTATTCATTTTTGTACTTTTCATACAGCAGGCATACAAACGTTTGTGGAATTGAATGTATTAGCTAGATAAATCTTGAAAGTGCCCTCTGCTATTTGCATAACCAAGGTTTTCTGCTATTTGCATAACCAAATTCCAGGAACTTTGCTCTTTATGTTGTATTTCAGACTCGTTATTTTATTTACTACTACTGTTTTTTTTTTTCTTTCTAGGAAAGACTCCTAAAATTGAAATGACTAAGGCTTTGTCTCTGATATTTGAACATACACCACATTTTTATTGCTCTTGGCTCTCAGGTGCACTTTGCATCTAATTTTCCTCTGAGAATAAATGTTGAGAACATTAGAAATACTTAGTTGATAATATGTGTGAACAGAATTTATCTTTTCTAAACAGTTCCATAGCAATCTTGTAGAGAGAAGTTCTGATAGAAGAGACAGTAGAATGAGTTGTTCTTTAAAAAGGAAATTCAAGTTTGTAGAGAGATACCCAGATGAAGGCTTTGTGCATAAAATACTTTTCCTATGAGGAAAAGGAAAATAGTGCCTGATCTTATCAATAAACCATTATAAGATGTTTTCAGTGTAGGTCCTAAGGACATTCCAACTCTTCTTTTGGACTGAGAAATTCCCAGGTAGTGGTTGAGAGAAAAAGATCCAGAGGTCACAGTGGGATATTTAACAAACATATGAATCAGTTGTATAGTACATCAAGAACAGAGGGAGACCAGACATGCATGTATGGTAAGGCAATATTCTCATGATATTGATAA
>NW_022436999.1:1025370-1083908 GCF_009761245.1 Sapajus apella | reverse complement strand
TAATGCAAAGTTTCCCAAAATGTGGTCTCCAGATCAGCATTGCCTTAGAAGTTGTGAAAGAAGCAAATGTTTGCATTCCAGTGGAGATTTACTAAATCAGAGACTATGGGGGTGGGGCATTTATTTTAACAGGCCCTTCTGAAGCTTCCCATGCATGCTTGAGTTTGAGAACCAGTGGCTTAGTATGAACTAATATGAGGTGGACACTTTGAAACCACCACCTGGCTAAATAAATAGAACTGCCAGTCACTCAGAAGCCCCTTCATGTGTGCCTTCCCAACCACAGTTCCTTCCTCCTTCCAAATTACCCACCCTCTTGACTTTTCCAGTAATGACTACCTTGCCTTTTTATAGTTTTGTCACTGAATTGCATATCCCTAGCCACCATCGTTTAGTCTTTTCCATGGATATTAACTTATCTTTCAGTCTGTACATTCTCCCATTATCCCCTTCTTTTCCATACAATGTGTCTGATGAAGAACTTGGACTGTTAGACCTGTTGGAGGTTCCCAGAGTGAACTTTGCTGATTGTGTACTCATTGTGCAGTGTAACATGTTCCTCTGTATTTCCTGAATATCAGCAGCTGAATATAGGATATAGCTGGATATATTCATCACACCCTAGCCTGATCCTTTTCCTAAGACGATGGGTAGGACTGGGCTTTTTTCATCAGGAGGCACATGATGTCTAGTTTTCACTGTCTTTTGATGTTAACAGCCATAGGTACCCAATATCTAGATTGATTGAGAGAAGCATAATGGTGATATTCTGTCATTTTCATTTATTAGCTGGAAAATCTTAGATGGAATAAATTTAAATCACTGTGTGGTTACCCTGTGATAGATTTCACACGTGAAAAGCTGGCTGAATGCTCATTTTTCCTTTTATTTACTTAGTTTTCAAGATACTAAATTGCTTCCCTGTCATGTTCAGAAGGTGACCAATTAAAGAAAAAAGAAACCATGAACTACTGGGTTTAAACATACTGGAAGAGCATCAAACCGTGGCAAATCTTACCCTTATTGAAGCTCAAATCATCCCGTTTTTGGCCAGTGGCAGCATCTTCAACTTGGCTCTTGATTCCTTTTGATGCAGCTCTAGCACTCTTTGATTCCTTCCTTTTATATTTTGGGCTCATCTTGTATATTTCCTGCCCCAGACCAAGAATCAGCCATTTCTCTGAGAATGCACCCTGCTCTCCCAGTTTTTTTGGTGGAAAATATGTCAAAACCACAAACTAGATACTCATGAACACTGGCTTGATTCTTTTTTGTGTGAGTCTTTTCCATGGACAAAGCTGGGAAATATCCGCAGCTATATCTACAAGGCTTTTTCTATACTAATACATAGATGTTATATGTATTTAAATATATTTAGAGTTGAAATACCTGATGAGTTTATAGTGATAGTTCCAATTCAGGACTACAGGGTTTTAACTTCTCCTGTATGGCATCTATTTCTTCTTTTTGCTGCCCAAACAATCTTACTTCTCAAGGACATAGAGTATGCTAGATTGGAATATCTCATAATTACTCATTTGCATGCTTCCACATTGCACACACAACATTAATACTACCACCACCAATTATGATTACTAAAAGGAGTTAAAACATTTTTGTGTGTATGCTATTCCCATTTTACCCTGATATTTTGTAGTTATACCTGATCTATTTTATCAGATAATAGTTATTAATGCTATACTTTCTTCCATTTAACCCCCATTTAATGTTAGTTCTTAGTTTCATACATTTGATGGTCTTCACCATCTTCGTGTCAGTGACATACTGGTCATTTGGTTGTCCAAGGCTCATTCTGTAGTAGTCACCTTAGAAAGAAGTTATGGGAACAGTGTACCCTGAGTTAAGTAGAGAAAAGAATGTTTTCTCTACTTAATGTTCATTTTTGCTTGGATATAAAATCCTTGGCTTATATTTTCTTTCACTGAGTGCCCTAAATACATTAGATCATATCTTTCTGGCATAAAACACTGTCAAATTCTGGTGATAATCCAGTTTTCATTTTTTCTTACAAGCCACATTCTCTTTTTGGCAAGAAGCCCGTGGAGATTTTTTTTTTTTCCTTTAAAGTCTTGTCATTTTACTAGCATATGTCTTGATGTTGATAGTTATGGGCTGTTCTCACATATGTAGTTTCTTTTTTTGTATCTTAAGAAAGTTTTTCTTGAATTATAGCTTTTAAAATTTGTTATGTTTTCTTGTTTTACTGTTTCTGCCTTCTTTAGAGACTCCTATTGTCCTTATGTTGCATCTTACTTGTCTGTCTTCAAAATTTATCATATTCTTGAAGGCTTCTGATCTTTCTTCATTTCTTTTGATTAAAAAAAATTTTTAATTCCCCCCTCCTACTTCTGAAGAGTTATTTGGTTTTATTATTCACTTTGCTTCTTCTAGTTAAACCTTTTTAAAGAAAATTTCAAATTCTTCTCTAAGCTCTGTCACCTCATTTCTGAACTTTCCCTAGTTCCAATTGATACTGTTCTTTCATGTCTAGCATGTTTTCTCAGCGTCTTTTGGCAAATTTGGAAATTGTATGTTACAGCCGTGATCTGACTCTGGAGCCAGTTTTCCTGGTGTGCTTTCATTGTCTGTGGAGATGTTGTTTTACTCCTTTTTCTCTTTTATCCTTATTGCACTATTGTGTGGAATTTTATCCCCATACTTTTCTGTTGCTCATTTTCCTCAAGTTTTAGAAAGAGACTTTGTTCAGATAGATTTTTCTAACTTCACAGAGCTCCCTTTTCTATTGTTTTTAGATCGTGTTTTTTAAAAAACTTGCTTTGTAAATTTTTTTGTTGTTTTTTCCTTTTCCACCCTTACCTGAATCTTCTCGTTTTTTTTTTTTTCTTTCTGTTTTGCTCAATTTTATTTTATTTTACCTAGCAGTTTATCTCCAGTATGGGACATTGCTCTGAGAGCAGCAGGTGCTGGCTAGTTGTGTAGCTATTTGCGATTTATCCTTACCTACTTGTATCTTGATGTTTGTGGAGATGCCTTGTCTCCTAGTTTTGTTGTCAATGTCCATTTATTTTTTATTTTTCGATTTCATTTCCCTGTCTCTCTATATGTAGGGATTCTGGGAGATCCAAAAACGATGTCACTGTTACCACTGCCATCTCCTCAAGAATTCCTCAGCTTTTAAAATGATGATTTTTGAAATTTTAGACTCTGTAACTTGAGAGGTAATAGCATTTTTGGACGTGGGACAAAAAAGTTTTTAATTATGAGAAGTAATGAAAAGAATTGGCTTCTAAAATGCAATGCAGAGATGTATAAACTTATTCTCTTTGTCTCACCCAGTTACAGAGCAAAATAGATGACAATACAGAAGTAAACATGGTCTGGAGTAGAAGTAGGTTAATCGGCATGCTTTAGACTTATTTTCAGTATATATACTTTATTTCTTCATTAAGTGAAGAAATGTATATAGTCCCTTATAATGGACAGATACCATATGAAGTGCTTAAAAAATACGTTGGCCCTTGCCTGTCTGGCCTACCTCACAATGCTGTGTATAACAAAATTATACATGGAGGACCTGAGATCTGGCAAAGGGAAATGGGAGGGAAGTGGCTTTCCCAATAATACTACACAATACTTTGAAAATTAGACCATAAGCCTGGATATCTGTAACTCCCGATCCAAAATTTCTTCCACCCCAATATTCAGTCTCATTACTAAGTATCAAGAAAATAGGTTTGTTAGCACCAAAAGAGAAAACTTTCTGACATTGAGTGTGTGGTATTTTGTGAAGAATGTTGTGAATTCCCTGTTCTGAAAAAGCCAGTAGTGCAGCTTTCACTGTAGAGTTCTTTGTTCAGGCTTACACAGCTATCACCAGGTGATTTGCTGTATTCCAGACATTGGCTGCTTGATAAAATATTCTTATTTAACCTTCACCACTGGGCAAATCATTCTCCTCATCTCTAGTTTACACATCAAGAAACTTATTTTAATTCAGAGTATGTTGTCCAAAATTACCCTGCTAATAGACTGGTGGCTCTACGGAAACAGACACTTTCTTCTTTTATATGTAAAGTGTTCCGGGCAGCCAATAATAGATTGTCTTCTCATCACTGTGGGCACCAAGGTCTGGGTGCCTCACTGCCCTCTCTGGCCCCTCCCAACACACATACACAGAAGAGAGGAGGGGAGAAAAGCATCCTCAACAATCGACTCTCTTAGCAGGAAGTCATGTCTAATGGTCTTGTAACAGGCAGGACCCCACATCTGTCTCCCTGCCTTCTTCCTTTCCATTCTCCTCTCTACTAAATTAGCTCACTGAGCGTCAGAGTATAAATCCAGTTTCTCTTACTTATGACAACATGGACATTCTTACGCTACTTTGTGTGTAAAATTTCTACATGAAGTCTTCAACCTGTTGCCCTAGTATATAAGGCTGTAGAATGAGCAATAACGAAAGCCAGAAATGTTTGGGGGAAAATATCTTTTTGTTTTTCTTTTTGAGACAGAGTCCTGCTCTATCACCAGGCTGGAGTGCAGTGGTGCAATCTTAGCTCACTGCAACCTCCAACTGCCTGGTTCGGGTGATTCTCCTGCCTTAGCCTCCCAAGTAGCTGGGAATACAGGCACGTGCCACCATGCCCAGGTAATTTTTGTATTTTTAGTAGAGATGGGGTTTCACCATGTTGGCCAGGATGGTCTCAATCTCCTGACCTCGTGATCTGCCCACCTCGGCTTCCCAAAGTTCTGGGATTACAGGAGTGAGCCACCGCACCAGCTAAGAACTTTTTGTCTGATCTTTTATATTCATTGACCCAGACAATTGTCACAAAGACCACGTGAGACTGGAGAGCCCAGGACATTGCCCGCACTCTGCTGATGAAGAAACTGAGCCAGGCCTTCATCTTTTCAAGGTCTAGTCACACCCAGCACCCTCCGACCTTGCCCCTTGCCTCACTCTGATCTCCCTAGAATCCACTGCACACACCAACCAACTCAGGCCCTAAAGCTCTACTTTTGTAAGATTACTTTCCTGTCCTAAACCCGTTGGCTTTTTTTTCAGTGTTCCCCAAATCAAATCTGAACTCCTCTGCCTGCAAGACTCTCCTTCTGTTCTTTTCCTGACCACCTTGGCTGACAGCTCTTGGAGAAGAGGGCTTAGATTGATAATAATCTGTGATCCTTTCCTTCCACTTGGCTTGGCTCTGCCAGTTCACGGAGTAACATTTCCTTTTCCACAGTTACTGTAAAAAGAAATCGATTCTTTTTAGCAAAAGTAAATGACATCCAACTCTCCTTACATGGAAAAAAGGCACTAAAGTGCTGACAGATACCATCTCGGGAATGGATGGATATTCTTGCTGTTTCCCTTCCAGGACAATAAAAAACAAATGTAACTGGCGAATGGCCATTCCACATGGAAGGGAAGTGGTAACTGAGATGAACCTAGTGCACCTCTCAGTAGGATTCATGGTATTTCTATATAATTTCCACTTACAAATTGCACATCGAATAATCTCAAATGGAAAGATGGGATGGGTCATATGCGCAATCCACATTTATGTCTTCAAAATACACTTCGAACAACAAAGCCACATACACATGTTAAAAGGCCTAGTAAACTTCTAGAACACTCAAAAATCCTGATTGCCAGGATCTGTTAGTCACACCATTCCAAACAGGGTTTTGACAAAACACCTTTTCCCAATAGAGGTTACCACCTCCACAAGAAGACCTGGGGAATATCACATTTGTATGTGTGTGACCAGCAGCATTCGCCAGGGTACATACCTCAAGGAAGCTTCAAATGGCCTTTCAGTGTGCCCTCAAAAGGGAGCCTCAGAGGAGTATTCGGACCATTTGCTTAAATCATTCTGTGCTCATTAAGATGGGCAGACCTGCAGACTCAACTAAAGATCTGGTAGTTAATCTGGGTCCAGGGAGTTTCTGAACTAAACACGTTAAAGGAGCCAGATAGGTTGCTCTCTACTGCCAATTTATCAGTTTTACTTTCCTCCTTGGCTACAGTGCTATTTGGCTCTTTGTCATAATCCCCTTGAGAAGCCAGAATCCACTGGCAGGGAGAGCTCTGGGTCTTAGAGCGATATGACTGTAAAATGTACGAGATTTATTCTGATGGTCCCTGTCACATTAGCAGATGGTGGCATTTACCATGCTGATGGGAGAGGAGTCCTGGTGCTCTCAGCCACAGATGGCCCGGGAGGCTGTCCCAGCAGCAGCACCTCAGCCTCTCCAACACCCGCCATGGTAGTTAGTTGTTCCCTCTCTTTGTTCCTATACCACTTACATTTGCATTTCTTTCATGCTATTTATTGGTGGTGGTTATAGTAATCTGTTTTGATGCGTGCTTCCCATACCAGGCTGACAAGGTTTTAGGGACAGGGACCTGGCTTCTTCTCCAGGGATTAAGAGACGCAACACTATGCTCAAGGTCACAAAGCTGCTGAGTGGCAGCAGGGTAGGATTCTAAGCTTCATTCATCAGTCTCCAAAGTTCAGGCTCTTAATTGGAAGGCCTGTCATATCATAGAAATCACAACGGTCCTCTAAGGGAAAAATAATGGGTGTGAAATTGTGGATTGTCTAATGATAATTACAATAGGAATCGTTTATTGGGCTCTTAGAAACTGAACTAATCATTTTACAGGCATCATTTCAGTTAATCCTTTTAATAGTCCTATGCATGGGGAATGTCATCACCATTTTCACATGAGAAAATTGAGTGTTACCGGGGCTAAATGACTTGCCAACCAGGTCACACTGGTAGTAAGTAGCTCCAAGTCAAACCCAGATTGTTGTGACTCCAAAACCCTGGTCTTGGGCATCTGAGAACCCCACCACCTGTAGGTGCCTTGCTTTATCTAGGCTCAGAACCTGGAGGTGATTTGTTGCTACCTTGAACATAAGAAACATACAAGGGGATAAGCAGACTCTGAAAACATCAAGTTCGTTCCTCTGAATCAAATCCAGAAAATAATGATCTTATTTTCATTTGAACTTAGTGGGGACCATGGGAGGGGCTACTGAAAACGACCAGCTCTTTCCTCTGCCACGCTTTCTACACACACACACACACACACACACACACACTCACTCTCTCTCTCTCTCTCTCTCTCTCTCTCTCTCTCTCTCTCCATGCTTAGACAGTGATAAAGCAAGTGGCTCTGGCAAGGCCCTCAACAGGTGGATCCCGGTGGCGGTGGTGATGGTAGGAGTGTTGCCTTATATTAGTGTACCTTGTATGTTTACACATATTTATTTGCTCTACCTCAAAGTCAGGTAGCTGACCCCGTATTAGTCTTTTTCCTTATATAGGGAGAAATTGAGTGTCAGAATAACTAAGTGAGATGGAGCAGATCCAAACTCAGGACTCCTGTTTCCTGATGGAGCGCACTTTCTGCTAGAATAATAGCTTTCAAACTGGTGGGTGGGAGCCCCAGAAGCCATCGCAATGAGTGGGGACCAGGGGACTCAAAGACCCATACCCTGCTTCAACTGGAGCAGCCCTGCTTTTATCTGACTGGTGTAGAGGGCTCTGCATGTGGTTTTGTTTTATGGAAGGGTCTGATGTTCTAACAGTTCACTGTTGTTAGGTAACAAAACACTATCAAAAGTTAGTTAATTATGATTGCCCATACCTGTGTGGCTTGGCTGGATTCTGCCAGCCTGCTGTGCTGCAGGTGGTGGCTGCAGGGCAGCTTGATGGCTCTGTTCCTCAGGCCTCTCACCCTCTTTGGACAGGGGATAGGTGGGACATGCTCTCCACATCTTCTTTCAGGCTTTGCCTTGGAACTGGTGTGCTGTCGCTTCCAAAGCAAGTTGCATGGCCGTGCCCAAAGTCAAGGGGTAGGGAAGTACATTGTTCATAATGAGGTGATGGCAAGGGAATGGCCGCAGAGAGGGGTGAAGAAGTGGGAACAATAATGCAATCTACAGGATGGAAAAACTGTATCATCACTGCTCTATTGAAGTTAGGCCATTAAAGTCCTTCAAGCCTTATGTATCTATAAAATCAAAAGGAAGTGGCTGTTGTATTGTAAAAGACAAAGGACTTATACCCAGAGATAATCAAGCCTGAGGACTGTTGCTTCTGAGTGGCTGCCAGTTTGGGTTGTGGTCAGTGTTTTCTCTCTTTTCATCATCATTACCTAGGTAGGATGGCTGTATAAGCGTGTGTATGTCAGACACAGAGAGATGCAAAATAAAAGCATGCTTCTGTCTATCAGCATTGTCAGCCTCCGTCCTTGTTTTAGTCTGTGCTTTATCTTCTCTCTCCTGTCAGTGCTGTCCCCCCACATTCCCTGCAGGTTGGTCTGTAGATCCAATGTCTCCCCGCCACTCTCTCCTTGTTTGTTGTCCTGGTGTCACTCCACCTCTGAGCTCTAAGTCTTTACCTTCTGAAGCCCATTCCTAGGACCATCATTAAAACCCGTGGTAGTTTATAATTTCTTACCTGAGGCTGGTTAATTTGCCTTCATAAACTGTCGGATTCGGCTAAGGTCATTGAATTCTGTCATCTTTGAAAGTGGTTCAAGCAAAATGGATAAGAGACCAAACAAGGATAAATCTCCCGGGAACACAGTATGCTAGCATTGCTGTATCTCACCACAAAAAGTGGTGCAGGAGTTACCCAGTAGAATACTGATTTACTTATTTTTTGAGCTATTACTAATGTTTATTTCATATATATATATATATATATATACACACACACACACACACATATATATATATATATATATATAAATTTTATTGCATTTTAGGTTCTGGGGCACATGTAAAGATCATGCAGGATTGTTGCATAGGTATATATGTGGCAGTGTGGTTAGCTGCCTCCATCCCCATCACCTACATCTGGCATTACTCCCCATGTTATCCCTCCCCCACCCCCCTCCCCCCCCCCCTTTCCCCAGTTCCCCCAACAGACCTCAGTGTGTGATGCTCCCCTCCCTGTGTCCATGTGTTCTCATTGTTCAACACCCGCCTATGAGTGACAACATGCGGTGTTTGAGTTTCTGTTCTTGTGTCAGTTTGCTGAGAATGATGGTTTCCAGCTTCATCCATGTCCCTCCAAAGGACATGAGCTCATCATTTTCTATGGCTGCATAGTATTCCATGGCGTATATGTGCCACATTTTCCCTGTCCATTCTATCATCTGTGGGCATTTGGGTTGGTTCTAAGTCTTTGCTATTGTAAACAGTGCTGCAATGAACATACGTGTGCATGTGTCCTTATAGTAGAACGATTTATAATCCTTTGGATACATACCCAGTAATGGGATTGCTGGGTCAAATGGAATTTCTATTTCTAGGTCCTTGAGGAATCGCCACACTGTCTTCCACAATGGTTGAACTAATTTACACTCCCACCAACAGTGTAAAAGTGTTCCTATTTCTCCATATCCTCTCCAGCATCTGTTGTTTCCAGATTTTTTAATGATCACCATTCTAACTGGCGTGAGATGGTATCTCATTGTAGTTTTGATTTGCATTTCTCTAAAGACCAGTGATGATGAGCATTTTTTCGTATGCTTCTTGGCCTCATATATGTCTTCTTTTGTAAAGTGTTCATATTTTTTGCCCACTTCTGAATGGGTTTGCTTGTTTTTTTTCCTTGTAAATCTGTTTTAGTTCCCATGTTATCCCTCCCTTGTAGATTTTGAGTATTAACCCTTTGTCAGATGGATAGATTACAATTTTTTTCCCCATTCTATTGGTTGCTGCTTCACTCTAATGGTTGTTTCTTTTGCTGTGCAGAAGCTCTGGAGTTCAATTAGATCCCATTTGTCTATTTTGGCTTTTGTTGCCATTGCTTTTTGTGTTTTAGTCATGAAGCCCTTGCCTATGCCTATGTCCAGAATGCTTTTGCCTAGGTTTTCTTCTAGGGTTTTCATGGTGTTAGGTTTGACTGTTTAATCCAGGAGTTAATTTTAGTGTAAGGTGTCAGGAAGGGATCTAGTTTCTGCTTTCTGTACATTGCTAGCCAGTTATCCCAACACCATTTATTAAACAGGGAATCCTTTCCTCATTGCTTGTTTTTGTCAGGTTTGTCAAAGATCAGGTGGTTGTAGATGTGTGGCATTGCCTCCGAGGCCTCTGTTCTGTTCCATTGGTCTATATCTCTGTTTTGGCACCAGTACCACGCTGTTTGGATTACTGTAGCCTTGTAGTATAGTTTGAAGTCAGGTAGCATGATGCCTCCTGCTTTATTCTTTTTGCTTAGAATTATCTTGGCTATGTGGGCTCTCTTTTGTAGATCGTATGAAGTTTAAGGTCTTTTTTTCCAGTTCTGTGAAGAAGGTCATTGGTAGCTTGATGGGGATAGTGTTGAATCCATAAATTACTTTGGGCAGTATGGCCATTTTCACGATATTGATTCTTTCTAACCATGAGCATGGAATGTTTCTCCATCTTTGTGTCCTATCTTATTGTCCTAAGCAGTGGTTTGTAGTTCTCCTTGAAGAGGTCCTTTACATTCTTTGTTTGTTGTATTCCTAGGTATTTTATTCTCTTCGTAGCAATTGTGAATGGCAGTTCATTCTTGATTTGGCTCTCTTTAAGTCTGTTACTGGTGTATAGGAACACTTGTGATTTTTGCAGATTGATTTTGTATGCTGAGGCTTTGCTGAATTTGCTTATCAGTTTAAGGAGATTTGGGGCTGAGACAGTAGAGTCTTCTAAATATACAATCATGCCGTCTGCAAATAGAGACAATTTGACTTCCTCCTTTCCTAATTGAATACCCTTTATTTCTTTTTCTTGCCTGATTGCTCTGACTAGAACTTCCAATACTATATTGAATAGGAATTGTGAGGGAGGGCATCCTTGTCTAGTGCCAGATTTCAAAGGGAATGCCTCCAGTTTTTGCCCATTCAGCATGATATTAGCTGTGGGCTTGTCATAAATAGCTTTTATTGTTTTGAGATGCGTTCTGTTGATACCTAGTTTATTGAGAGTTTTTAGCATAAAGGGCTGTCGAATTTTGTTGAAGGGCTTCTCTGCATCTATTGAGATAATCATGTGGTTTTTGTCTTTGGTTCTGTTTATGTGGTGAATTACGTTTATAGACTTGCATTTGTTGAACCAGCCTTGCATCTCCGGGATGAAGCCTGCTTAATTGTGATGGATAAGCTTTTTGATGTGCTGTTGCAATCGGTTTGCCAGTATTTTGCTGAAGAGTTTTGCATCTATGTTCATCATGGATATTGGCCTGAAGTTTTTTTTTCTTGTTGAGTCTGTGCCAGGTTTTGGTATCAGGATGATGTTGGTCTTATAAAAAGATTTGGGGAGGATTCCCTCTTTTTGGGTTCTTTGGAATAGTTTCAGAAGGAGTGGTGCCAGCTCCTCTTTGTATGTCTGGTAGAATTCGGCTGTGAACCCATCTGGACCTGGGCTTTTTTTGGGTTGGTAAGCTATTGATTGCTGCCCCTACTTCAGCCCTTGTTATGGGTCTGTTCAGGGTTTCAGCTTCTTCCTGGTTTAGGCTTGAGAGGGTGTAAATGTCCAGGAATTTATTCATTTCTTCCAGGTTTACTGGTTTATATGCATGGAGTTGTTTGTAGTAATCTCTGATGGTGGTTTGTATTTCTGTGGAATCTGTGGTGATATGCCTTTATCATTTTTTATTGCATCTATTTGATTCTTCTCTCTTTTCTTTTTTATTAAGCTGGCAAGTGGTCTGCCTATTTTGTTGATCTTTTTTTAAAAAAAAAACAGCTCCTGGATTTATTAATTTTTTGAAGGGTTTTTTGTGTCTCTATCTCCTTCAGTTCTGCTCTGATCTTAGTTATTTCTTGACTTCTGCTAGCTTTTGAGTTTTTTTGATCTTGCTTCTCTAGCTCTTTCAATTTTGATGATAGGTGTCAATTTTAGATCTTTCCTTCCTTCTCATGTGGGCATTTATTGCTATAAATTTTCCTCTAGACACTGCTTTAAATGTATCCCAGAGATTCTGGTACATTGTGTCTTCATTCTTGTTGGTTTCGAAGAACGTCTTTATTTCTGTCTTCATTTCATTGTTTATCCAGTCAACATTCAAGAGCCAGTTGTTCGGTTTCCATGAAGTTGTGCGTTTCTGAGTTAGTTACTGAATTCTGAGTTCTAACTTGATTGCACTGTGATCTGAGAGACGGTTTGTTATGATTTCCGTTTTTTGCATTTGCTGAGGAGTGGTTCACTTCCAATTTTGTGGTGAATTTTAGAGGAGGTGTGATGTGGTGCTGAGAAGAATGTATGTTCTGTGGATTTGGGCTGGTGAGTTTTGTAAATGTCTATTAGGTTTGCTTGGTCCAGGTCTGAGTTCAAGTCCTGGATATCCTTGTTAATTTTCTATCTTGTTGATCTGTCTGATACTGACAGTGGAGTGTTAGTCTCCCACTATTATTGTGTGGGAGTCTAAGTCTTTTTGTAGGTCATTAAGAACTTGCTTTATGTATCTCGGTGCTCCTGTATTGGGTGCGCATATATTTAGGATCATTAGCTCTTCTTGTTGCATTGATCCTTTTATCATTATGTAATGCCCTTCTTTGTCTCTTTTGATCTTTGTTGCTTTAAAGTCTATTTTATCAGAAACTAGGATTGCAACCCCTGCTTTTTTTTGCTCTCGATTTGCTTGGTAGATCTTCCTCCATCCCTTTATTTTGAGCCTATGTGTATCCTTGCATGTGAGATGGATTTCCTGGATACAGCACACTGATGGGCTTTGGCTTTTTCTCCAATTTGCCAGTCTGTGTCTTTTGATTGGGGCATTTAGCCCATTTACATTTAAGGTTAATATTGTTATGTATGAATTTGATCCAGCCATTTTGATGCTAGCTGGTTGTTTTGCCTGTTAGTTGATGCAGTTTCTTCATTGTGTTGATGCGTTTTACCATTTGGTACATTTTTGGAGTGGCTGTACTGGTTGTTCCTTTCTATGTTTAGTGCTTGTTTCAGCAGCTTTTGTGAAACAGGCCTGGTGGTGATGAAATCTCTCAGCAATTGCTTGTTCATAAAGGATTTTATTTCTCCTTCGCTTATGAAGCTTAGTTTGGCTGGATATGAAATTCTAGTTTGAAAGTTCTTTTCTTTAAGGATGTTGAATATTAGCCCCCAGTCTCTTCTGGCTTGTAGGGTTTCTGCCAAGAGTTCCGCTGTGAGTCTGATGGGCTTCCCTTTGTGGGTAACCCGACCTTTCTCTCTGGCTGCCCTTAGCACTTTTTCCTTCATTTCAACCCTGCTGAATCTGACGATTATGTGCCTTGGGGTTGCTCTTCTTGGAAGTATCTTTGTGGTGTTCTCTGTATTTTCTGGGCTTGAATATTGGCCTTCCTTGCTAGGTTGGGGAAGTTCTCCTGGATAATATCCTGAAGAGTGTTTTCTAGCTTGGCTTCATTCTCTCTGTCACATTCACATACACCTATGAAACGTAGATTAGGTCTTTTCACATAATCCCATATTTCTTGGAGGCTTTGTTCATTTCTTTTCACTCTTTTTTCTGTAATCTTTCCTTCTCGTTTTATTTCATCGACTTGATCTTCAATCTTTGATATCCTTTCTTCTGCTCGGTCAATTTGGCTATTGAAACTTGTATATGTTTCATGAAGGTCTTGTGTTGTGTTTTTCAGCTCCATCACTTTGTTTATATTCCTCTCTAAGCTGTTTATTCTCTTTAGCATTTCATCACACCTTTTTTCAAGGTCTTAGTTTCTTTGCATTGGGTTAGAACATGATCTTTTAGCTCAGAGAATTTTGTTATTACCCACTTTCTGAAGCCTGTTTCTGTCAATTCATCAGACTGTTTTTCCATCCAGCCTTGTTCCCTTGCTGGTGAGGAGTTGTGATCCCTTGGAGGAGGAGAGGCATTCTGGTTTTGGGTATTTTCATCCTTTTTGTGCTGGTTTCTTTCCATCTTTGTGGATTTATCTACCTCTGGTCTTTGTGGTTGGTGACTTTCAGATGGGGTCTCTGTGTGGACATCCTTTTTGTTGATGATGAAGTTATTTCTTTCTGCTTCTTATTTTTCTTTCTAACAGTCAGGCCCCTCTGCTATAGGACTGCTGGATGTACACTCCAGACCCTGCTTGCCTGGGGATTATTTGCAGTGGCTGCAGAACAGTAAGGGTTGCTGCCAGTTTCTTCTTCTGTTATCTTTGTCCCAGAAGCATACCCAACAGATGTCATCCTGAGCACTCCTTTTTAAGGTGTCTCTTTGGTTATACGGGGGTTGGGGAGCTGCTTGAGGAGACAGTCTGTCCCTTATAGGAGCTCAAGTGCTGAGCTGTGAGCTCTGTTGTTCTGTTCAGAGCTGCTGGGCAGGTATGTTTAAGTTTGTTGCAGCGGAACTCATAACCACCTTTTTCTCCCAGGTGCTGTGTCCCAGGAATGTGGGGCTTGATTTATAAGTTCCTGTCATTCTGCTGCCTTTTTTCAGAGATGCCCTGCCCCACAAGGATGTAGCCTAGTCACAGTCTGCCAGCAGAGGCATTGCTGAGCTGCCATGGTCTCTGCCTAGCTGCTCTGTGAACTTCCTTGCAGTTTTGTTCATAGGGGTATAGTTAGTTACTGCCTCGGTAATGGCAGACTGTCTTTGTAACGGCGGAGTGCCTCTGTAATGGTGGACTGCCTCGGTAATGGTGGACTGCCTCGGTAATGGTGGACTGCCTTGGTAATGGCAGACTGCCCCTGTAATGGCGGACTGCCTCAGTAACAGCCTGCCCCTGTAATGGTGGACTGCCTTGGTAGTGGCGGACTGCTTCAGTAATGGTGGACACCCTTCCCTCCACAGAGCTGGACCATCCCGGGTCCAGCTGTGCTTGCTGTGAAACTCTCAATCCAGAGCATTTCAGATGGCTGGTCTTTGTGGGGGTGGGACCAGCCAAGTCAGATCACCTGGCTCCCTGTTTTAGCCCCCTTTTTTCAGTTGAATGGGTGACTCTGTCTCTCAGGTCTTCCAGTTGCCAGTTGAAATGCTGCCTGGATTTGTGTGATTTTTTTATGTGGAGACCTGCACTCGCCAAAACAGCCACGCTGTAGACTCATGGCTCTTTTCCGCCCAGGAATCTCCTGGTCTTTGGGCAGTAGAAGTTCATTTGGAAATGCGATGATCACTCACCCTCTGCATTTTTGGTGGGAACTGCAATCCAGAGCTGTTCCTGTTCAGCCATCTTGGATCCTCTCTCCCCAGTAGAATATTTATTGAGGTGTACCCTATGCAGAGTTCATAAATACAATACAAAATATTTAATGCACAGAATCAAAGTTGCAAAGTAAGATTTAATTCTAGAGGATTAGGGAGACAGAACTGGCTTAAGGCTATTTTTCCCAGTAAGCTTAATTACTTGGATGACAGTCATTAAACATTGCAAGTCACGTATCCCAAGTCATCGAAGGGCTTTTCATCAAATGTCTGAGTGAGAAGGTGATTAGCTTATAGAACAACCAAGTATGATAAAGGGAAACAATCAAACAAGTAATTATGATAAAGGAAACAAGAAAAACTGCACCTCCAGCCTGTTTTGTGGGAAGAATCGTAATCATGGGCAATATATAAGTATGGCTACTTTATCTAACAGATCATTTACTCTCTGGAGTCACAGTTGAGTTTATCTGCATGCTGAAATCTATTTCCTTCTCATAAGACTTCATCCACTTGGATCTCAGTTATGTGGCAATCTTGTTGACGTGGAGTGAGCATGTCGCAGAATATGGAAGGTCATGAGAAGACACCAAATCTTCAACCCTAGTGTCTTGCTCAGGGTTCGATTAGAGAAGGAGAATCACAGGATTACTTTATAGGATTTCTTCTCTGGATTTGACTTACGCATTCGTAGGCTCTGGTTAAGCAGACAATGGAAAGTTGATACGTCTCTCTCTGATGCTGGGACCTGAGGCCAGCAGGGTAGGCATTTGGGAAGGGAAAATGGACATGAAGCTGGGGAAGCAAAGACAAATTAGAACCTGTGGGGATAAGCTGGAATTCATCAAGACGGACTGAACCCCACATTGGTCTCTTGCTGCCTTTCAAGGAACTTCCATGATGGAAGTGACTTCCAGGAGAGGCTGACTGCGCTTCATCATGGAACTAAACCTGCATCTGCCCAGGAGTCAGAGGAGGTGAAGGAGGAGATCTGGGAAGGGCTGGACAGGTCTGTCTGCTTCTCCACCCACTCAGTTGCTGGGGAGCTAGCAGATAACCCGCAAAAGCTGCAGCAGCCCCTGGCCCCTCATCAACTTTCAAATGCGCCAGTGCCAAAGACTACAGCTGCTGCTTCAGTTCTTTCTTCCAAAAGTCACATGAAATGGCCCTTGGGGGTCTGTGCTAACCCAGAGCTGTGCAGGAGAAGAACTCTGGGAAGCAGTTCCAGCTTAGCTAGGTTGACGTGCTATAAATCTACCAAACCTGGTCTCGCTAAGCCCGATTGCCATGTGTGGCCCACTCAGATTGGAATAATCTTTGCTGGCTCACTGTTTTAGAAGGGCCAACCTTTACCTGTTCGTCCACCTAGGGCACTAAGTTCTTAGATGCAGACATCATTTCTGTATTCCCTGTTAAGGATCTGCTTCCCTGATAGGAATCTTGAAACTCCTAAATTTGTAATGACACATTCAAAAGCATTATTTGAGACTCACCAGTAGTAGAGTGTGGCATGCTGCACTTATAGTCCTGTACGATGTAGAGATACATAAGCATAAATGGACATGGATAGTATACACATATATGTGCTGCAAATAATATACGAGTATTGATGTAGGACGATCTAGTGTTAATACCAGACAGTCCTCTTCAGTGCACCTGTGAACGCTGGAAGAAGAGAGGCTTAGCCAGCCAGTGAACACATGCTGATGAACATCTGCTATGTGGTAGGTAGCGCTAGAGGTACAGGGGATACAACAGTTAATAGTATAGTGTCAGCCCTGAGGGCTTTACTTTGTTTTCCATGTTTTCTCAACCATGGCATCATTGGCATTTTCAGTGGGGTAATTCTCTATTGTATGGATCTGTCCTGGGCATTTTAGGAGGTTAAACACTGTTGCTGGCCTTTGCCTTCTAGATGCTGGTGTCCCTCCCTCTCTTCATCCCCATCTCCCCTGCAGCTGAGATTATAAAAAATGTTACTAATCATTGCCAAGTGTCACATGGGGGCAAAATCATCCTCAGTTGAGAACCAGTGTTCCAGAGGAGACAGACAAATACCACTGAGATACTTTCAGGTGCTAATAGGTGCTCTTAAGAGCTGGGTGCGGTGGCTCATGCCTGTAATCCTAGCACTTTGGGAAGCTGCAAGGTGGATCACTTGAGGTCATGAGTTTGAAACCAGCCTGGCCATCATGGTGAAATCCCGTCTCTAGTAAAAATACAAAAATTAGCTGGTGCCTGTAATCCCAGCTACTTGGGAGGCTGAGGCAGGAGAATCACTTGAACCTGGGAGGTGGAGGTTGCAGTGAGCTGAGATCATGCCACTATACTCCAGCCTGGGTGACAGAGTGAGATTTCAACTCAGAAAATAATAATTGAAAAACAAGCGTAAAGTAGAATGATATGGTTACATGACTACCAAGGTGGTTGAGGAAGCCCTTGCCAAGGAAGAGCCTTTGATTTGACATGCAGGCAGCCCTTCAGAGATAACAGGGACAAAATGCTTCAAGCAAAATGAAGAGCCAGTGCCCATGCCCTCGGGGGGAACATATGTGGCACGTTCAAATAGCAAAAATGTTGGAAGATTAGAGTGTGAATAATACAGTTTGGATATTTGTCCCCTCTAAGTCTCATACTGAAGTGTGATTCCCAATGTTGAAGTGGGGCCTAGTGAGAGGAGGCATTTGGATCAGGAGGGGAGGTCCCTCCTGAATGTCTTGGTGTCCTTCCTGAGGTCATGAGTTCACCCAGGATCTGGTTGTTTAAAGAGCCTGGGACCTCCTGTTCTCTCTCATGCTTCCACTCTCCCCATGTGATCCATTGGCTCCCCTTCACCATGACTGTACCTTCCTGAGGCCCCACCAGAGCCAGATACTGGCACCATGCTTTGTGTACAACCTGCAGAACTGTGAGCCAAATCAACCTCTTTTCTTTATAAATGACCCAGTCTCAGCAATTCCTGGATAGCAGTGCAGAAGGACTAACACAGCAGGTGATGGAGGGAAGAGAGGGCATGGGTCAGGGAAGGACAGCCGCAACATGAGGGACCTTGTGTCCAGGTCATGGTGCAGAATCTGCGTTTAACTCTGGTTACTCAGTGCCATTGTGGGAGAGATGTGTTCGGGGAGTGCTGCAATCTGATTCATGTCTTCAAAGGACCACGCTGGCTACTGTGTGGTGGTTGCATAGACAACTCTTCCCCTTCTGCCTCCCTTGCCCTGTGACCCACAGGGACCCATGATACCCACCTGCAGCTGGCTGTTTCCATCTATTCAGAGTTGTCAACTAATAGTAGTCTCTGTGGCTGCAAATGATCAAAATTGGGCTTGAAACTATGGGACTGTCATCATCAGCATTTCTGGAGCGCTGGCCACCTGTTTCTGGTCCTCGTGTGTGTACATGAATGTCCTTGCTATGAGTGCTGGGCTCCACCCTCACTATCATTTAAAGAAATAGGTTGTCTGCAGCCTCTGGTGAACATCAACTTCTCCCCAAGGCTATAATGGGAGAGACCTTCATAGATTTTGAGTTTGCCTAAAACACCCTCTTGTCCAGTTACTACGTATGATACTCTTTTCCGTTTGATCAGAAAGCCTTTCCTCTGTGGGTTATTTCCCTCCATCTATACCCGACACCCCTACCCCATGCCTTCATAAGGCTCTACTCTTTACTGGCATTATGTCCATTTATATTTGAATTACACAAGCGTGACCATTCATGCTCTTTACTCATAGAAGGGCACCCTGTCCTTCCTAGAAAAACAATTTACTTTCATATTGGCTACCATTTGAATATACCTGGTTGTCTTAGTAGAAGCAGAGAGGTAGATGGAAAGAAGAATCCTGCTGCATACAGTCTAGGAGCAGAACAATAGACCCAGGTTTCAAAAATGCCTTTCTGAGGTCCTTACAGGGTCATAGCCCTGGACAGCACTATCCCTAAGTCATCCTGAGGCATTCTTTGCATGACAGGCCAGCATGGCATGGCAATGGATTTCCTAATAAAAATAAACATTGCGATAAAATGTTAATTTCTTCTTAGAAAAGTCTATTTAATAATGAGGAAAATGTTACACTTTTTAGTTACACTTAATTGTAAAATGCTAAAAAATAATCCAGGAGTGGTTTTGGTGTTGAAATTTCGTTATTTGTCTGAGAGAATAATGAATTATCCAGATGCTTCTCTGAAGTTTCCTTTTCCCCCAAACTTTATTATTTGGCATAATATCAGTGGAATCTTCTAAAAGACATTAGTCCATTCTTTTGCTTCAGTGCATGTTTTTTTCGACAGATATTATCTATTTTTTGTATGATGTTGTAAGGTTTCCAGGATATATAAAAGTTGGAGAATATGTGGTTGGTGCAAAATAATTCTGCAGAGAAATAGCAACTGAAGCTAAGGAAGGTAAACCTTTGGACTGGAGCACGACTCTATAGGAGTCAGGTAGAGCTTTTTTTGAGATGGAATCTTGCTCTTGTTGCCCAGGCTGGAGTGCAGTGCAATGGCATGATATTGGCTCACTGCAACCTCCGCCTCCTGGGTTCAAGCAATTCTCTTGTCTCAGCCCCCCAGGTAGCTGGGACTACAGGCATGCAACACTATGCCTGGCCTTTTTTTTTTTTTTTTTTTTGGATTTTTAGTTGAGTTGGAGTTTCACCATGTTGGCCAGGCTGGTTTTGATCTCCTGACCTCATGATCTGCCCACCTTAGCCTCCCAAAGTGCTGGGATTACAGGCATAAGCCACCACGCCTAGCCCCAGGTAGAGCTTTTAAACACAGATGAAGATAGCTGTTGACTTAGATCATGGGCAAAATTGGTAATGCAAGGATTTAGCAAGCATGTTTTTAAGATACTGTTGGGCTTTCATAGGAAACCATACCCCAGTGGTCATAAGAGACAGTCACCAATAGTTTTCCATGGGCCTTTTGTGCTAGTGGTAGTTTTGGTGGGGGCAGGACTTACAGAAATGACCATGCGTTTGAAAGGTCATTGATGAAAGTAAGTTTGTGAATGAATTTTCCATGGATGTCCTACAAGTTTTATTCTTTCTGTGAACAGAAATACTTGAATTTTCATTTAGTTTGAGGATTTAGGAAAATAACAGTCATATATACATACAAATTCAAGTATTGATTTTAGCCATCTATGAACAAAGACTGTTCTTGGTGTTAGACATGAAGCAAATGGGGGGGGCGGGCGGGAGGGAGGGAGAGAGAGAGCGAGCGAGCGAGCGTGAGCAAGCGTGCTCATGGACTGCCTTGGTTCCTGTAATTTAGAAGTGAGACTAGAGGTATAGACACAGGTAGCTCTGATGTGAAGCATGTATATCATATATGTCCTAATGGAAATGCACAAATATTCTAATGGGCTTAGGAAAGTTTATAGAAGATATGGATTCCAGTCTGGTTTAAATGAAAAGCTTTGAACCTTGGCAGATGAAGTCAGCAAGGATATTCTGATAGCAGAATGAACCTGGGCAAAGGTGAGGAGCGGGCTGTTGCCTGTTTTATTTTATGAGGACAATAGTTTCCTATAATTGGAGCTGTGGAGGAAGTAGACGTATTGGAGATCGTCCTTGAAAATATCCAGACTGACTCGGAGAGCAGTTGTGAAGATCTCGCTGATAGATTTGTACTGTATTTTCCATGTGATGCAAGATCCATTAGAGGGATTTGAGCAGGAGATTGTTATGGAATATTTAGAGGACATAATTCAGATTTAAACTATGGAATATATTCTTTGACACTATTAAGGAATCATAGATTCTTTGACCTAAGAGGAGCACTAGAGATTATCTGTTGAGGTGGTTTCCAAATACTGTTTTAACACAGTGAAAACCTTTCAAATGACATCTTACACAAATGCCCTCAGCTACAAAACAGAAGAGCAGTTCCGGTAGAAACATTATGGGAAGAGTCTTGCGTTTGCTGTTTTCTGTTTCTTCATTCCTGTGGCCATCCCCAAGGTACCTCTACAGAAAGCACACAATAATGGAACAATTTGCCATTTTAAAGATGAAGTAACTTAAAAGAAATGAAAGCATATGCTTGCGAAACCACACATACCATAACATCACTGGCAACCTTATTCATAATAACTGAAAAGCAGGATACCACCCAAATGTTTATCACCAGGAGAACAGGCAAATTGTGTTGTGTTCAGACAGTGTCATAGTTCTCAGACGTGCAAAGAGCAACTTACCGATTCATGCAGCAGCATAATGAATCTCAGAAACATTCAGTGAAAGAAGCATGATCCTTGGATTTTGTTTATGTGATACAGAAGAACATGTAAAACGAATGTAGGGGGAAAGAAATTAGGAAGTGATGGCCTGGGTGTCAGGGAGGAAAACTGATTCAAAAGGAGCACAAGAGAACTTTCGGAGGTGTTGGAAATCTGTATCTTATTATGCGGGATGGTTACATTTGTGTATGCAGTTGTCAAAACTCATCATTTGGAACACCTAAGATGTGCGTATTTTATTGTATGCTAATTATATCTTAATAAAAGTTGAGTTTGAAGATTCTTAGAGGGAGATTTGCTCAGTTCCCATATGAGAAACACTAGCAGCTGGAGCTTCGGTTTCCAGGATTCCTGGTCTAGCTCTTCTTACCACACCTCTCTCCCTCAGAGCCATCCTCCTCTTGTTCAGCACAGCATCGAGGCTGGCTCCTCCCTCCCCAGACATCCCCTTCCCTGCTGAAACCCCACTGTGGCTGTGGAGTATCAACTTGATGGCACTGTGCTGTTTCTGCCTCGGCTTTTAAACTCCATTCCAGTGAAACCAGGACTGGCAAATGCAGCCTCGCTTTTCTTGTACCATGCTTTCCCTGTATTGCCAAACTGCTCGTAAATGGCTCTATTCCATAGCCTTAAGGGTCTTGCACACCTGAACCATTTTAAAGCTCCATGGGAATTGGGCAGGGGAGAAGACACCAGTGGCTTCCATTGTAGGCCTGTCTACACTGAAGGAATGCCAACTGTCCAGGCGCACTTGTTGTTAGGTGGCCTGGAGGCTCACCTGCACAGATGTGCAGTTTAAGTCTGTTAGGGATCACGGAGTACCACATACTGTGCTGTGCTCTTCAGCATATATATGAAAAAGCATCACTCTTAGAGTATGGGGGGGTGTGAGAAGTTATTGCTGCCTTCTTTCTCATGCAAGCATGGGACAGCAGAGCAGCCCTAGTAATTGCTGACTGCTCTATAAGAATATCTTGCTCATTTAGCCTCCTCTGTACCAAGTCTCCTGCCTGGAGAGCCCTGAGCTACACTGTCCATCCCCACTATCCCATGTATTCATGTCAGACTCTTGCAGTCTCCTGAGGACGTTTCAAGGACTGGAACTGCATCTTCATCACCTTTGTGTTCCCAGTGTCTGCAACGGTGCCTTAGTTTAGAAGAGTGCTAACTGGGAGCTATTTTGGCAGTACCGTCATCAAAAATGTCTGGAGAGGTCTTTGGTTGTCGAAACTGGGGACAGGATTCTACTGGCGTCTGGGTGCGTACAGGCCAGGGGTGTTGCTTATCTTCCTAGTGCACAAGACAGTTCCCCATAACAAAAATTACCAACCCAAAATGTCACTAGTGCCAAGGATAAGAGCTCTTATCTAGATTATACTTTATTGTATAGAAGAGAATAGATTCAACCACATCTTCAAGGCTGAGACCAATGCTTTGCGTTGTGAAGGGTACCTCAGCTTCTGTTACTTCCACTCTTGATTCTCTAAGCATCATATTTAAGCCTGAGATGAGGGGAATCTGTCTAAGCCTCTAAGCAAACTGGAATAAGCCTTTCTGCAGAGTTTGAACCTGTCTATCTCCCAAGTCAGTGTTGCCTTGATTCAAGTTCAGATACCTCATCTGATTATCAGTAGCCATAATGATAGCCCTTAGCACAAACCACTGACGTCCACTGCTTAGAAGGGGTTTGTGGGGGTGGAAAATGAGGTTATATTAAGTTTACTTGCCCAAAGTCACACAGCCAGTATGTTTTGGAGCCAGATTCGAACTCAGGCTGTCCGAAGGCTCCGAAAGTCATCGTTTATCACTACATACTTTCTTCTTAGCTTTCTTGCATTTCCTGTAATATTCCACCTTTCCCTAGTAAAACTGATTTTTCTCATCAGAGGTTCTCTAGAAATTTTGGTCCAGGGCTTAGATTGTTAAATAAGTGCAGGGACATCACCATGTTTGTTACACGCTGTCATTTCCCCTCCTCTGTTCTGAATCAGAACGAGGCCGGCACTCTGGGTTCTAATTTATCTTTTTTTTTTTTTTCACTCTGTATACTTCCTAAGAATCTTTCTTATGCTTAAGGTACAAATTTAAATGTGGAAACTTGAAATGAAAAGCCAGACATTTCCTAGTTATATCACTAATTAACTGCATTGCTAGTGATAAGCTGCTTATAAATCTCTCATCATTAAGATAAGATTACCTTCTAGGTCTTAAAATTTAAGATCAAAGGGATAAGTGTTTTTTTTTCTGTTTGGTTTTGTTTGGGTTTTTTTGAGACAAAGTCTCACTTTGCCACCTAGGCTGGAGTGCAGTGTCACAATCTCAGCTCACTTCAACCTCCACCTCCTGAGTTTGAGCAATTCTCATGCCTTGGCCTCCCAAGTAGCTCGGATTACAGGTATGCGCCACCACACCTGGCTAATTTTTATATTTTTTGGTAGAGAAGGGGATTTGCCATGTTGGCCAGGCTGGCCTTGAATGCCTGCTGCATCACCCTCCCGTAGTGCTGGGATCACAGACATGAGGTTCAGCACCTGGCCAGGATAGTTTCTTTTTATTGTAACATATCCATTTTTTCCTAGTTTAAACCTCCAGCATCCAACAACTTAGGATACAGAAATTAACAAAGAATTGTCCTAAAACAGGAAAGGCAAGCTTTGACGAAACTGGTAGAAATCAAGAAGCACAGCTTTTTTTTTTTTGAGACGGAGTTTCGCTCTTGTTACCCAGGCTGGAGTGCAATGGCGCGATCTCGGCTCACCGCAACCTCCGCCTCCTGGGTTCAGGCAATTCTCCTGCCTCAGCCTCCTGAGTAGCTGGGATTACAGGCACGCGCCACCATGCCCAGCTGATTTTTTTGTATTTTCAGTAGAGACAGGGTTTCACCGTGTTGACTAGGATGGTCTCGATCTCTTGACCTCATGATCCACCCGCCTCGGCCTCCCAAAGTGCTGGGATTACAGGAATGAGCCACCACGACCGGCCCAAGAAGCACAGTTTTATAAGCTTAGATTGGAAAGCTATTTCTTATTTCTCCAAGAGTGTTTAGCTTCTCAGACAATCTCTGCCTCAGTTTCCTCATATTTTAATGGGGGGACCAAACATGGAGCATGGTGATGCATGACACATGACCATAATGAAAGTGTGACTAGCACATTGGAAACCTAGTGTGGCAAAAATCGAACTTAGAATCAGGTAAACTAGGAGTCACCTTAGTTTCGTTGTTGTTGTTGCACATGATGGGTAATGCTGAAAAATTAATGAGAATTCTTTAACAGACTGAATTTTGAAGTTTAAGTGTTATTATTTTCCAAAGTCTGACCTGCCCAAAACCTTATCCAAGCACATTATGGAAAGCAAGGGTGTTATATCGTTACTAAGAAATAAGTATTTCTCAAAACTTTGAAAAACATTCTGGAGCGTCAGATCAAAAATATGTAAATGGAAATACCCTCCACTTGACTCTATAACAGATGTTCCCTGTCCCTCATTTGCTGGAGGATTGAGTACACCCCAAACTGGTCAAAGCATGATTACTTTGAGTAATGACTTAAATGACCTTAAAAGATCAGCCAGTGACGAAGTATTCAAAGTCCCAGTATATAACATTCACTTAGAATTTCCCCTCAAGCTGCTGGCTGAAGCACTAATTAAGATATGAAATGGAAGGTAGGTGACAGACGCTTTGTGTCCTGCAGCAGAGGCATGGAATGCAGTTCTTACTGTTGAATAATAATGGCCGTTTAATCTGTTTGCTGATACAATCTCCTTTGCTTTATGTTGTTTATTTTGCATGAGCTTTCGTATTAGTTAACAAAATGTCACTGTGTCTGCAGCTGCATTTTTCATTTTATAATCTCCCAGAGATCTCATCAATTTAATCTGCCTTGCACAGTTCGCAGGAAACCGCTGCAGGCAAAGATTGGCTTAATCAAGGTTATTTTCTTAATAATGAACACAATACACAGGAAAGCATGGCAACGAATGAGCCTTTGATTCTAGGTAAAGACTTATTATGTGAAAATCTATATTTAAATTAGGGGCTTTTTGCTAGGATTCTTTACAAGACAAACCACCGTAGGCTGCCTTTAAACAGCGAATGTGTCTTAGGCATTTGAAACGTAATTTAGTCTATAACAGTTTACCCTAGGTTTGAAGCAATTCATTGCTGGTGAAAAAAAATCTGGATTCTTTAAAAATAGAAAAGCATTTGCAGTAACTGGCCCTTATGATAGCTACAGAAATCCAAGGTATTTTTTGTATAGATTTTGAATTATATATTGTTTATCTCTCCTTAATAACTTTTACTATAGAAAGAGCTATTTTTCTTGCTCTGTTTACATAAAAGTATCTGGAACAGTTCAGTGACAACACTGTTGGAAATTAAAGACTGACTTGAAACTGAAGCTCCCTCCATAACTACCAAGTCCTTCTCCAGTACTAAGCAACGTGAAGACCGAAAGTGGTATAAACAACACAAGAGAAGGTGGCAGCACTAGAGATGAGGATGAGGCTGTTTCATATAATAGAAAGATACCAGTTGACATTTTCCAAAGATTTTCAATTATAAACTTTTGCAAAGGTTCTCTTTTATTACATAACAAATATGAAAGATGTCAACTCCCACCAGACTCCAGATACTTGTAATAGAATTAGAAGGCCCTCCAGCCTTTCTTTCCAGGTGTCCTGAGAGGGAAGTCTTTGTTGGCACCCCAAGGCTGAGTCACTCCTAGCACTTCAGTAAAGTATGTTGTGTAGCTTCAAGGATAGGCATCCTAGGAGATTTTACAACCTATCCAAGTGCCCCAGCTGGGTGAAAACTCTGCACCTCATGTTTTCTCGGTAGGGCTGTATAAATGCTCCACTGCCAGTTTGAGGTATCAGGTTTCGGTTTTGAGGACTGCAAGACTGCTGTGCTGTGTGTGTGCTGGTGGGTTAGGTCCCTGCCTTTCCCAGCACCACCATGCCTCCTTCTCCACCACCCCTTTTCAAGTAGAATAGCAAACTGATAATCCATCCAGGCCCCTTAATGCCCATCACATAGCACGCTAATCACTGAGACAACAAGCTTTGCAGTAGAGAAAAGATTTTGTTCACCAGGCAGCCAAGCAAGGAGACAGAAAAATAGATCTCAAATCTGCCTCCTTAAAGATGGGGTTTAGGAATATTTATGGAATAAAGAAGCAACATGGTCTAATGTGGGGGGGTAAGGTGATTGGAGGTAAGGAACAGGGAGATAATTGGTGATCTGTACAAGCATAGTCAAAAATTCATGGTTTTTCGTAGAACGTATGCTCATGAAATGGCATTGTTAGCATGATCTGAGGCTGGAGTTTTTGGTCCTCTGGTGTCAAAAGTCACATATCAGACATTCACACAGGCCTAGTTGTTGGGTTGGTGGTCTCACCCAGTTTGAACTGGATAGGAGCTGACCTCAGGTTTCTATAAAACAATCTAGGCAACTGTTACTGTGATGACCTATACATTAGAGATATTACCTATGAGGAAGCTAGCGAGAGTTTAGTTAGATGGATAATTTTAGGTGTATAGTATTAGATAACTAGAAGTAAGCAACTAAAAGCAAGTGAGGCAGGTTAAGTTTGGCAGGCCTAATCAGGTTAGACCTCACTTTCAGAGTCATCTGCCCAAGCACAGTAAACAATTCCAGCTACTTCTCAGATACTTTGAGAAGTTTGGGGTTGGGCTCTTTCTTCTTCTTAGCTTTCCCCTTCATAGAGGAAAGTCCTCATTTACTTCACATGCTAACTTGTTTGCTCTTAATAGAGATCTGTGGGAAGTTTGCCAGAGAAAACTTTGGGATTGGCCAACCTGCTAGCAGGGACCTCTGCTGTGAGTGGCCCATGCTGCCTGGACAGCTCTGTTAGGTGAAGGAGAAAGCCCCCATGTGGCTTGTGTAGACTGCAGCTCTACAGGAACCTCTTCCCACCATCTCTAGCTACCACCTTGAGAGTACAGTAAATTGTAGACTTAGATTTGCTGTTACTAGTCATGGATGTCATTTTCTAGAGGGTTCCCTCTGCTCACATAGAGCCTTTGATTAAGTGATGCTGCTCATTGTCCACAATACAGACCCACTGGTGGCTTCATGCCCTGCTGGCTAGTCCTTGGGCACTGTGAGCATTTTTGTCTCTGAGACCTTTGAATTCCTTAAGGCCTTTTGAGTGGATGCTTTTTACGAAATTCTTACTCAGAAAATAGAAAATACTTGAGTTATCTGTTCTGCATGTGGCTATCTTTAAATCAGAGCCTTGGAAGTGGCCAACTGTGTGTAACCAATATCATGAGGCTGTTTTAAGTGGGAGGACATTGTCACCTGGCTGGGCTTATACAGTTGAGTCAATAAGGAAAACGCAGCTTTTGTTTGCTTATCTTTTAAGTGGTTAAGCAATGAACAAATGGGTCCCTCACCACCACTACTTCATTTAAACCCCATCCCTGACTGCATATCCCATCATCTCTTATCTCATCTCTCAGCTTTAGCTGATATGGTGGGGAACTGGGGAGGCATGAGGGTGGGGGAACATGTGTGTATCATATATTATTTGGGAGAAAAAATTGTTCTAGGCTTTATTACAAAGCGCCCAGGTTAAAAAAAAAAAACAGTGTTAAAATTGTCTAATCAAAATGTCCTGTACCATTGCATTTTACTGCCATAAACTCTAGGGACTTCTCAAGTGAGGATATGAGATTATGATTAACAATCAAGTGATGGGGAAAGTTATACAAATAGGAAAAAAATGCTTTAGATATAAAGTCACTGACCTATGAAACCACACTGAAAATGGTAGACAAAAGAAATAGTATTACTGAAAAAGTATGAATTGTTGCCTTTACTCTGAAACTAGTATGTAAAGTAGCATTTTGTTTACTGCACTAAATCTTTGTCTTCAGTTTTTAAATTACGAAGTTTATATTGCCTAAGTATAGCCTGAATACATTTTAATATTTAATTGTTTATTTTTTTCTCAAACTATGGTTTGAAACAAGATAATTCTTAAGCTGGGTTTCATTACTTGGGAAACTGTGTTTTCTAGGAGAATGCATTACTGGTTTTAAAATGTAAAGTAATAAAAAAAAAATATTCACATAAAGGTTTAGCAGAGTTTTAGCAGAGAACACAATTAACCAGGGCTTTAAAAAAAACAAACATTTAATTGCGAAGTAACCGTAGATTCACATGCAGTTGCAAGAAACAACACAGGGAGTTCCAGTGTTACCATTTGCCCTGTTTCCCCAGTGGTGTCATCTTGTAAAGCTATAGTACCATATCTCAACCAGGATATTGACATTTGATAGTCAAGTTACAGGGCAGTTCCATTAACACAAAAGATTCTCTGTTACCTCTTTATAGCTCTACCCCCTCATTCCCATCCCTGGCCCCTGGCAACTACTAATTTGTTCTTGGTTTCTATAACTTATCACTTCAAGAATGTCACATAAATGGGATCATATAATAGGTAACCTTCAAAATAGTCTTTTTTTTTTTACCTCAGCGTAATTGCCCAACATTCATCCAAGTTGTTGCATCTATCAAGAGTTTGTTCCTTTTTATTACTGAGCAGTGTTCTGTAGTATGGATGGACCACAGTTTAACTATTTGAATGACATCTCTGCTGTTTCCAAGTTTTTGCTTATTATAAAAAAGCAAGCAGGACTTTTAAAAAGCACACTTACAGAAATGCTTATGGCTATGTCTTATTACAGAATATGAGGAGAATCAGATTAAAGACAGCATCACTTAGGATTAAAACAAATGTTATAAACTATGACAGTCTAGTTCAAAGTAGCTTGATTTCATAAGTGTATCCTCTTCACAGGATTTAATTAAACTTAAGTAAATGACTGGCCAGTGTCCATAATAGAATTTGTGAATAGTCACATTGTGTTTATGTTTTCATTCCTGTTCTCAACCTGAATATTTGCTCAATATAGTACACTATATTCATTTTTATTAAGCACTGCTCTCACATCTCACTGTGTTTGTTGAACCTGTCAGTGTGATAGCATTTGATTGTGTTAATTTTTTTTTTAACTGCCAAGCCCAATTGTTAGATGTTTTTAAAACATTACATACCCTGATACCCTTGGTGTCTCTGATGAAGAAAATTCATTAAATAAAAACTTTTGAACAGCAGAGCCAGCACAGCCATAGTGGGTGAAGTTTATAGGTGACGGATGGTAGCACATCAATTGAAGGATGCCCAGAAATGTGGCTATATTGGCGGAAAGTAGAAAAAGCCTGTCTGCAGTCCCTCAGATCCCACAAAATATGTGTGTGCATCTTCTCAGGCTCCATATCAGCTCCATATCTGTGGTACACACAGAGACACACAGCGACCACCCTGGTAGCTACCTGGCAGATGCTCTCCACAGTGGTCATTCGTGAATGCTTTTAATGTGATTCACAGAACTTCTGTTAGAACTGACAGTGAAATATCACCTATTCAGTTTTTTTTTAACGGTATAAAGCCTCTTAAAAATATCTGCTTTAACTTCATATCAGTCTTTTAGAAATCTTGTTAGCTTCCTTTGGGCTTTCTTCTAGAGTTGGAGAAATTGAAATTTAGAGACCAGGTTGGGCCAAGAGAACTGCATGCAGAAGGGGAACTTGAGTTGAATCTTGCTTACCCCGGAAAGTAGGGAAACTGAAGGAGATACTGCTGGAAGATAAACGTTGACAGCTGTATGAATGAAATTAGGAAACAAGTGAATGAGATTATTCAGTTGGGAGCTCCCTGAAAGCAAAAATTCTTTTTCATCTGTGCCGTCTGTCCCTAGTTGGAGTCCAGCCCAAATTAAGGTTCACGAAATATTTAATAAATAAACGAATGGATGAACAAACTGA
Source organism: Sapajus apella (assembly GCF_009761245.1). NCBI lineage: Eukaryota > Metazoa > Chordata > Mammalia > Primates > Cebidae > Sapajus > Sapajus apella. The sequence goes on along the minus strand of NW_022436999.1, from coordinate 1,053,684 downwards.
AATGTGTGTTGATGTTTGTTGTGAAATATGACTTTCTCAGGACTGTTCCACACACCTCTCCCTGGCTGTGCTGTTGGTCCCAGGTGTCTACGGCTGCACAAAAAACTATCCCAACACTTAGTGGCTCATAACAGCAGATGGAGGTTCACTGGGCTCCACTGGAAAGTTCTCCGTGACATCTGTCCTGCAGTCAGAAGGCAGCTGGGACTGGGGTTTCCACAGGCTCTGCCTGACTACATGGATGTTGGGCTATCCCCTTCTCAGGGCCTCCACTCTTTGTTCTGTAGTATGGATGGAGTAGTTCTGTAGTGGCTTTTCCAGCAGAGTGGTTGAACTTCTAACGTAGTGTGGCCCATAACGTAGTATGACTTCCAAAAAGCATAAGGTTGGGACATTTCCAGGCCTCCCAAAGGCCAAGGCCTGGAACTGTCACTGTGTTGCTTCCTCTTTCTGTTAAGCAGTCATGGGGGCCTGACCAGATTCAAAGGGAGAGAAAAGAAACCCCACCTCATGTTGGGGCACAACTGTTTTCCAGCAATAACTGTCTGATATCAACCCAGCATCCTCTAGCTCAATTCAGTTCTGACACTCACCACCCAGATTTAGTACAAACCCTACGGGATGAGGGCTCAGTCCCCTTAGCCTCCCCCCACTTCAGACGCCAGCTGAAAGTGGAATATGCCGAAGTTACCCGCACTTCTTCCTGGCTGACTATGAATTTGGGAGTTGGGAGAACCCCCAGGTTTGGCAGTTCACTAGAATGACTCACAGAACTAAGGCAAGTGCTGTACTTACAGTTTATTATAAATGATACAAATGAACAGCCAGCTGAGAACATATGTAGGGTAAGGGCTAGAAGGGTCTTGAGTGCAGACATTTCTGTCCCCATGAACGGGACACATCACTGTCCTGGTACATCATACGTTCACCAGCCAGAAAGTTCCTGAACTTCATTGTTCAAGAGTGAACAATGCAGGCTTCATTGCGTAGGCAGGATTGGGGAAATCATTGGCCATTGGTGATTTAACTCAGTCTCTAGTCCCTGTCCCTTCCCGGGGGTCAGGGACAAGGTTGAAAGTTCCAGCCCTCTAATTATGTACCCATGCAGCTGGCACCTTCCTTGAAACTCTCTAAGGGCACACCCTGAGTCACCTTGATAGCATAAAGAAATAGCCCAAAGGGGTTCATTATGAACAACATAAGGCACTCCTGTTGCTCAGGAATTTCCACTGGTTTTTGAAGCTCTGTGCCTAGGGAACTGGGGACAAAGACAAAAGAGATTTTGCTATTCTATCACAGAGTTGATGACAAAGAACCAACTTTGGGTGGCTGTCTTTAATCTATGACACTGGTCCGCTGCAGACTCAAGCAAAATAGATGAAATTTTACAAAGGACCGTTTTCCTATCTTATGCTTAGGAAATGACCCTGGGTATTTATCCCACTTTCCCCTAGAGCAGGTTTTTGGAAAGCTAATGCTATGTCTTAAGTATACATGCAAATACATAAATGGATGAATAAGAAAAAGACTGTTGCATTGGTATGTGTGCTGGGGGGACAGGAGTGTGAAGGGACAGCCTCCTGGAATAGCCTTAGAGTCAGATGCTGTTTCCCATCATGACTCCTTCTGCAGCTACGGACCTGATCCCCTCTTGTGCGTGCTGGGCTCTGCCTTGGGGAGAGCTCAGTTCTTCTGTTTCCTTACATTTAACCAACTGTGTCTATCATTGCCTTGCCCACCTTTGTTCTGTTCACCCAAACCTGACTCAGATCTCCTAGATCATCTTTTGCTTGCAGACTATTCTCTTGAGCCAAATTCCTAGTCCCCTCATTCAATCATCTGATTCTGCCTTCTCTGGCGTTCTTTCAACCCAGTCTTGTTAAAAAGGTATTTTAGTGCCCGACTGTGGATTTTTGGCATCGTTATCTCAGCAGGCCTAGCTTGGAGGTTCCTCTGGGATCTCCTGCTGGAGTCTTCTTTTTAGGATTCCCCAGTCCACATCAGAAACATAAGGAAAATTATCACCTTGTCTTAGGAAGAATCTTATTATCTCAAATCAAGTATTTTAAAATCGTAATGCTTCCTTATCTGGAGTTTTATTTTGTAAGGGACATTTTCTGATAAGCTGCCCGTGACAACTTATGATATGAAATTCTATATGCCCCTTTGGGTTCAACAGTAATCGTTATGAGATAGTTTCATCTGCCTGTCTGTCGCCCAAGGTTACCGTGTAACTGAAATTCTCAAGAGCAAAGAAACTTTTGTATCCCTCCCACATCCCAGAGCTCGCTTGGAGTTTGGCCTTAGGCAACAACCAACTAACTGTGCCTTGAAGATAATTCTCTGGGGAGTTAATTAGGATAGACCGAATAATTTAAGGGGCAGTTTCGGTGAATTAAACTGAGAAAAGATTTTCCAGTGTTAAGGGCTGAAGCATCCATTCCCTATTATTTCAACTCTTACTTCTACTTTTTAAATATATGTTAAAGAAAAGAAAACCTCTATAGATTTGAGGTTATGTATTAATTTAGAGTGCTTACTAGAAGCCCACCATGGGGCTAGGCTCCACGAACTTTGAATTGTGGCTATAAAGTAAGTTGATTTTAAAAACTGCACAGTAAAAAATCCTAGGTAATCTTCATAAACCACTTCAGAGACCATCATCGTAGAAATCTAAACTCAGCTCATTTTTAAGATTAGTCACTTTCTTATCCAGGCACCACAGAACTTTTTACATGGCTTTATTACAACTCTTCAGATACTGTCTTGTAATTATTTGTTTCCCAACCTGTCTTACCGGTTGGACATGAGTGATTCGGAGGTGGGAGGCTGTTGGCTTTATTTTCTTAACCAATCATTTAAATTAAGCATCTGAGAGGTGCCAGGCACTATACTTTGTTCTAGTGTTCCTAAGGAGGAAGACAATCCTCATTTTGTATGTATTCTTTTTTATATATATAGACGGAGTATTGCTCTGTTGCCCAGGCTGCAGTGCAGTGGCATGATCTTGGCTCATTGCAACCTCCATCTCCTGGCTTCAAGCGATCATCCTGAGTGAGCCTCCCGTGTAGCTGGGACTACAGGCATGCCCACCACACCTGGCTAGTTTTTGTATTTTTAGTAGAGATGAGGACTCACCGTGTTGGCCAGGTTGGTCTCAGACTCCTGACCTCAAGTAATCCACCCGCCTTGGCCTCCCAAAGTGCTGGGATTATAGACGTGAGCCACCGCGCCTAGCCCCATTTTGTATACATTCTGTATGTTTGTTGCATATGCCAGTCACTTTGAAGCTGCATTTCCACTTCACACTCCTTTTTTTTTTAATGGACAATTAAGGCATTCAGGCATTTTGAAGAGTTACTTGACTATGGTTATGGTTAAGTGTTATCTAAGCTCTGTTAACGCACCTGGTCAAAAGTTTGGAAGCCAGACATGTTTTGTGTGCTGTTTTTTCTCTGTCAGACATAGCCTGCACCATAAGCTTCTGAAAAACTCTTTGAGGCCAGGAACTTGGCGTCATTGATCTTAGTATCTTTGGCAATGTTTTGCTGATAGGAAATATTCAGTAAAAGGACATTTGGCATCAAACTAAAGGAAATGTGCACTACTTGACGTTTACATCGCAGTGGTTTGTTTCAAAGCCATAGTTTCGTGGTGTTTCTTTATAATGTGATTGAATTCAAATGCACTGGGATGACTTCCTCTAAGAAGGAGGAACCTGAAAGACCAAGAAGATGAAGCAAAAGCAGAAACATGTCCATCTCTCACTGGGTAGGGACATCATTCATTTATTTGTTCCTGTTTCACTTTGCAGATTCCTTTTCAACCCTTACACTGGCTGTCTTTCTATTTTCCCTTGTTTTATTTGTAGAAACATAGTTATTAATTAGGTCCTTGGGCACAAAAATGGAGGCAGGAATGTGCCAACATGTATGTTAGGGTTCTTTAGAGAAACAGAGCTAATAGTGGGGCGAGGGGGGGCGGGAAGTGGAGACTTCTTATGGGAGTTGCCTCATGTGATGATGGAGGCTGAGAAGCTCCATAATCTGCAGTCTGCAAGCTGGAGAACCAGAAGAGCTGGTGGTATAACTCAGTCTGAAGGCCTGAGAACCAGAGGAGTTGCTGGTGTAACTAACTCCCAAGAACCAGAAGCTCCGATATCCCAGGGGAGGAGGAGGTGGTTGTCCTTGCTCAAGGAGAGAGTGAATTCCCCCTTTCCCCATCTTTTTGTCATATTCACCTTTTCATTGTATTCAGGCAGGCCCTCAACAGATTGGGCGGTGCCCACCCACATTAGTGAGGGCAGATGTACTTGACTCAGGCTACCTATTCAAATCCATTTGAATCGGTAGACTGAGTCAAGTACTCAAGTCCCGAGTCAAGTAGTACTTGTCTCAAATGTATTTGAATTTGAGTCAAATGCATTCAAATTATTTGAATCAGTAGACTGAGTCAAGCACTGTTTTCTGGATATACCCTGACAGACTCATCCAGAAATAAAATTTTCGTAGATGTTTGGGTATCCCTTAACCCAGTCAAGCTGACACATGGAATCAACCATCACAATATGCTTCACATATGTTTTAAAGTAGCTTAATTTTTTGTCTATAGTTCTTGTACATGGGTAGTGGTTGAGTTAGTATCTTATCACTTGAGCTTGCCAACCACTTGGGTAGGGTCACTGTCTTGGGGTTCTCTGAATGGCATTTAACACATAGTCACAAAAACCTTGGCCTTAAGTACTTTATAATGATAAAGTTCAAGGTGTTTTGGTGTCTTGAAGAACTCCCTGGACTGTGAGGCAGAGAGCCGCTTGGCTGTAGTCCTGGTGCTGGATCTAACTGACTGCCATTTTGGGGCTCCCTTAAAGGAACTCAGTTTCCTCATCTGTGGAATGTGAGGATGGAATTCATCACCATGCTCCCTCCCAGCTCTAAATTTCGCTGAGTCTTCTTTTTCTCTGCTATGTATCCTCCACTTTCTGGCATGTTTTTTGTATTCAATATTATAAACGTGTCCCTGTTTTATAAGTTGTTACAGCACAAGAGAGGGGTAAGGAATAGGTAACAAAATTGTATTCTGAGTATTCTAATATTCTTTTTTCCTTTTCTGCCAAACTTCTTTTCTTCACCTTCTCCCAACATTTTTGTGGGGGTGGGTGGACTGGTGGGTGGCTGTAGTGATATTGATATTCAGAGAGGAGTGAAAAATGCAGAATTGCAAGGTTAACAACAGATGGTTATATGGTGCCATTTTAGGAGTGTTATTAAAAGAACAAATCTATTTTCCTGAATAGTAGGATGTCTTCAGTGTTTAGGTTTAAATCCGCTGTTGAAATAGAAAAAGAAAGAGGAGGAAGAAGAGAAGGAGAGGGGGAAGGTGGAGGAGGGGGAGGAAAAGTCAAGGAAACACTTAGAATATTTTTGCATGATCTCAATTTTCTTATTGTTCCAAGGATTTAATTTAGACAGTGGTATGTACTTGAGATTAAATGCAAGGAAATTTGTTGTACCATTTGCCCTACAGTTACCATTTTCCTTGAAGAAAAGCTTTTCTGAATCTTTCTTTGCTGGAGCTGCCTCTTCCCTTGCCTGAATAATCTCACTTGCTTAAGTCATCTATGCAGTGGACTGACACAGCCTTTCTCCTGAGGAATTATGCTGTTCTCTTGGTAGGTCTAATTTACACTCCCACTATTGCCCAGAGAAGAGACACTGTCTGTATTGATAACTAGAAAGAAGGAACTAAGACTGTGGTCCAAATATGTCTTGTCTTCAGCATAGAGCAAGTATGTGGTTTATGGTAGGTATTCAACAAACTTAAAAAAAATATATATATTTGTCTGTTCTCATGCTGCTGATAAAGGCATATTTAAGACTGGGTAATTTATAAAGGAAAGAGGTTTAATGGACTCACAGTTCAACACGGCTGGGGAGGCCTCCCAATCATGATGGAAGGCAAAAGGCACGTCTTATATGGCAGCAGGCAAGAGAGAATGAGAGTCAAGCAAACGGGGAAGCCCTTTATAAAACGGTAAGATCTGGTGAAACTTATTCACTGCCACGAGAACAGTATGAGGGAAATCACTCCCCATGAGTCAGTTACCTCCCAGTGGGTACCTCCCACAACACGTGGGAACCCAAATTCAAGATGAGATTTGGGTAGGGACACTGCCAAACCATATCAAAACTTAACCCAAAAGAATTGAAATATTGGGATATAGAGAATTTATTGAGCTTTTTTAGGAAAGTGGTCTTTGAACCTTTTTTGCTCTGCCCACTAGAGTATGCTGTCCATCAAATTGTTAGTTCAGTGAATTATGGTTCGGACATTCAGTTACATTAATATGACTATTTTCTTGTATGCTAACTTGAGAACCTACTCCCTGGAGATATATTATCCTATGTAGTTTCCAAGTGAAATGGAGATAGGATGCCTTAGACTGTTACTTCTCATGTTTTTCATTGCAGTCTTCCTCAGAGCCCCTCTCTATAATCCCTACCCCATATATTTTTAAACAGAGGAAAGCCACTCAAATCACAGTTAGCTCATGGACATTGGTGAGAAACAGGAAATTTAGAGGATCCCCAAATTCTCAAACACAAACCGAGGTACAGCCACTGGGTGTCAAGCAAGATTTCCTCACTGGTTTAATGACTCCAGTTTTCCACATTCACATTTGTGCTCAGAGCCTTACATATGTTATTTAGTAAAACCCATTCTGCAGCCCTTCATGGTAGGTAGCAGAATATTTAACCCTATTGTAAGAGATAGGAGAAACCAAACTGCATTTTCTACTTTTATCTGCCATTCTACACAATTCTCCAACAGAATCCCACTGGATGTCCTAGAGTTTGGTCCATTTCTGACACTGTCTACTGGGAGATACCTTCAGATCTCACAGGTAAAGGGCTCAGTCCCACAAGACTGCCCCTGACTTAAAATGCCAATCACAAGTCCCAGATTGTGGTCTGTACTTCTGACCAACTGGCCATAAATTGGGCCTTTGTCAGGTTGAATTAATTTGCTAGAGTGGCTCACAGAACTCAGGGAAATGCTTTACTTGCTACTGCCCATTTATTACAAATGATTTTTTAAAGATACAAGTGAACAGCCAGATGAAAAGATAGAGGCATAGAACATGGTTTGGAAGCATCCTGAGTGCAGGAGCTTCTGTCCCCATGGAATTGGGGAACCCCACCCTCTGGGCACATGGGTGACATGGATGTGTTTTTGTTCCCCAACTGGGGAGCTCTCTGAATGCAGTCCTTGGGGGTTTTTATGGAGGCTTCATTACATAGGTACAATTGATTAAATCATTTACATAGCTATGATTGATCAACTCTTCCCTCCCAGATGTTGAGGGTGGAACTAAAAGTCCCAACCCTCTAATCATACGGCTGGTTCCCTGGCAACCAACCCCAACCTGAGGCTATCCTGGAGCCCTAACCACCGGTCTCCCTAATACTAGACAAAAGGAAACTTATCATTGTGGAGATTCCAAGGGTTTTAGGAGTTATGTGCCAGGGATGAAGACCAAATATATATTTCTTATTATAAATCACAATATCACACCTATTAAAAAGCACTACATATAAAGTTTGCACTCCAAGAATAAAAGATACAAATATGGAATCTTCAAATGCCAAGGACCTGCTGGATGCTGTGTATGAGAATATAAGCTACGCTACCTGTTACTGAAAACCAGAATGTAAGTGTAAACTTGACCAGGGAACCTGCAGAGAGCACACTGAGGGGAAGCGTTAATGTCTTCATCTCTCTTCCTCTGATAGAGTGAAGAATTACATTTGCATCCTTCAGAAGATGACTAAATAGCGGGAGACTCTATGTTACTGTGCCCCAGCACAGGGGACCAGGAGTTTCCAACTGGTCTGTTGCCTTTTAGGAGCTGGGCCACACAGCAGGGGGTGAGCAGTGGGTGAGTGAGTGAAGCTTCATCTGTATTTATAATGTCTCCCCATCATTCACGTTACCATCTGAGTTCCACCTCCTTTCAGATCAGCAGCAGCGTTAGGTTCTCATGGGAGCACGAACTCTATTGTGAACTGCTCATGCGAGGGATCTAGGTTGTGCACTCCTTATGAGAGTCAAATGCCTGATGATCTGTCACTGTCTCCCATCACCCCCAAATGGGACTGTCTAGTTGCAGAAAAACAAGCTCAGGGCTACCACTGATTCTATACTATGGTGAGTATGTAATAATAATATAAATAAAGTGCACAATAAATGTAATGCGCTTGAATCATCCCAAAGTCACCCCCACTGACCCACCCAGTTCATGGAAAAATTGTCTTCCATGAAACCAGTCCCTTGCGCCATAAAAGTTGGGGACAGTTGTCCTAGCAGGGAGAGCAAGGGTCCTTCACTTAGGCTTGACCAATTGAATGTTCTCATTCTGGATTTTGGATCTGGGAGAAGTCTTTCAGAGACCAAGCAACACTTGAGAAGGGTTTTAAGGCTAGCTTGAGTTTAGTGTGCTGGTGCTGGCCGCCATGTCTTGAGCAGATAGTTGCTGTGGTAAGACCTGCTGCCCAAGCCACCCTTGGTTTCTGCCTAGTTTTCTAACACTTCTGTCAATTATCCATTCTCTGCTTTAGGTAGCCAGACAGAACTGTTGCTGGCAACCAGTGACTGTCTAATTCAGTCGCTTAATGTGTTTCGTAGCTTTGTTTAGTTACTGGGCATGGCTCACCTTCTGCTTAGGCAGCTTAGAGACAGCCATGGGCCATATGAATCACTATTATTTTAACTTTCATAGTAAAAACTTGCTCCATGTGGGAAAGCATAATTATTTTGGTTTCTGAGTTTAATAAGCAGAAAGCAAAGAAGAAAAAAAAAATACTGTTTGGACTGAGCATTAAAATGTAAGGAACTAAAATTGTTTATAGATAAAATTTCAACTAAGCACCAAAGGTTTATTTATATTTTTTGCCATTTCTATTTTCTGCCTAGTTCTGCCTAAGAACTAGGGAAATCCATGGCAAGAAGAAAATAAAGCATCAAAGAGGATGAAAATGTTGAATAAAGTATTAGAACCCAGAACACTTAAATCTTTAACATTCGTGCATAGTGAGAGTCCTTCACATTTCCCAGGCAGACTTTTTTTCCCCCCCACCTCTTGGTATTCTGTGCTGACACTTGTATGTTTAAATATCAATTTAAAAATCACATAAGAAATGGTCAGGCTTGCTTTTTCCCACTTAACTCTCAGTTATTTCATTCCTGAAGACTTGTTAAGGAAACCATTTAGTGTTATAAATGCCACCAAGTCATTCCCTGGTAGACATTAGAAATTCTCTCACCAATTCCAAGTTAAAAAGGTCCTGACATGTTTTGATGGAATTGACCCATGTGTCCATTTACCAGTGACCAGCTCGTCTCCATGCTATGATGCTCCCCAGGAAATGTGCATGCTTTTTTAGAAGGTGGCGAGAAGCTTCATGGGCGCCAGCATCCGTAACCTGCCTCTCGAAAAGCAAAATGAGATTTACATTTAGCTGACCACCTGGTAGGATGTCTTGTAGGAAGAAAAGGCACTATACCCCTATTACTATTTCAGCTTTTATACACAAAGTCTTTATAGTTGAAAAATGCTTTATAATCATTTTAATTAGTGGCTTCTCACCAAAGCCCTGGATATAGTGTTTTTGGCACCACTTTCTGAGAAAACCGTGTGCCATTGAGATGGAATTGACACAAGATGTTAATCGGTTAGAAGCTGATACTAGAATCAGAGTGATAGGCCATAGGACTCAATGAGGGTTTTCTGTAATCTTAGAGGGCTAGGTAGGATGGAGGGAAGGAGTTGATAATTTATTCTTACAAGTAAAAAGGGCAGAAATTACCCAAAAAACCATTACAAATGTTAACAGAGGTCTGTTACAGAGTTAAAGCTGGGTTTTCCAAGACAACACATCTGAGTAAAAGCACCTTTGGTACATTAACCAGTATGAAGCCAGCACCTGAGATCACATCGGGTTTGCCCCTTTCTGCCAATGGCTGTTCGTTCTGGTTTCTTGTCTTGCCCTAAGAGTTTTCAGCTGGCTGTTTGAGCAGAATGCGTCTTGAATCTGAGGATGGAGGCAAGACAGGCACAGAATTGTGAAAGTCTTGGCGGTGAGCTGCTGCTATTCCTGTCTCCTTCCATTAATAAGCTTGGACTTGGTCCAGGGGGTCTCCAACTGGTCTGTCGCCTTTTAGGAACTGGGCCACACAGCAGGAGGTGAGCTGTGGGCCAGTGAGTGAAGCTTCACTTTTGATTTAGGAGAGGTTCTTTGGGAGAGGTTCTTTTGACCATTCAACTCTTTTCGTGTAAATGTGCTGCAATCCTTGTCAAGACGTGGTGAATTATATTTTAACATTGTTTTACTATTTACTGTCGTGGGCCCTATTTTCCAAGTCAGATGGTGAGTTCTAGGAGGGCAAAGGCTGAGTCATTCTCAATTTACATTTTAAGTAGGCATCCAGAGACTTGGTTATATTCTGAGTCTGTATTATTGATCAAAGCCCTCACCTGGAGTTTCTGGGGCCATTCTTTGACCCAGAAGCTGATGACATTGACACAGGGAGGGAATAACATCCAGCTACAGAGGATTAACATAAGTCTTTAGTGCCCCAGTCCCCATTTTGCTGACTCATTTATGTCTCAAGAACTCTGATCTTCATGCACATTCTATTACCCTTGAGTACTCAGTTCTCTCTCTTCTGCATCCCACCTTGGAGACTTGGATCTGTCAGACTCTTTCTGTTGCTGAAATTCTCAGTCCTCTCTCTCGGCTGGGTGGCCAGTCATAGTGCCCTAGTGGGCACTGTAGGAACAGAACTGAGTTTTTACTTCTCCTTCGGAGTCGATTCTCTCTGGGCAAAATCTGGAGCTCTCTGAAGTTGCAGAGAGACATAAGTTCCTTAAAACCTTGTGGTTTGTCATGTTGGTGAGTCCTTGAGCCTGTCCTCTGCTGGACAGTGAGGAAGGGCACAGGCCATCCAGGCTCCTGGACTCACAATGATTTCTTGTCCTCCCCAAAGATGTCTTTGCCTGCTGCACTCATAAATAGCCCATCACTTCTTGCTGGCTGTGTCCCCAGTTGAGTTCCTCCAGGATATGGCATCAACTCTGAACACATCTCTGTATATTTCCTCTTAGGACCACAAGATTGATAAATTTAGTGCCAGAAATAACCTCAGGTACACTGTTCCTTATGGTTCCTTAGATTACATTCCTAGATTACATATTTTACATTAAAGAAAAACACCCAAAGCGTCTAGAACCATGCTGGATTCTTGATAAATGCTTGCATCCATTAAATACGTACTGAAGTAACTTCTTCTACTCCAGTAACCCCTCTCTTGATACTTAACTATTTATCTCCTTACTTTGGGAGCTACCCAACCAGGACCTTCCGAGAGAGAAAATTTGTATTTTTAGTAGTCATCAGATAGTTACTGTTAATGGTGCTGAGTTTTAAGAAACTGTTAATTGTACTAGCTGAAGACTAAAGTATATGTTCCTCTCTTCATAGAGTGGTGACGATGATTTTATAAATACTGGTTGGATAGCACTGTAATTAATGGGCACCAGCTTCTATTTTGGTAACAATTTATTCTTATACCACATTTAAGAGGTTTATTTTTCCTGTGGTCATAAAGTGATGAAAAAAAAAGAGAGAGGGAGGGAGAGAGATGACATCCTTTTTAATAAGGCATTCCAAGCAGTCTAAGTATCTATGAATTATAAATGAAAACTTTTCAGTGATTAAAATAAATATACCGATGCAGTCGCCTTCTCTGCGTCATTGCTTCACCAGGCCTGCAGGAAAATCACTCAGAGGAAGTCCCAAGGGGCTCTGAGATCATTTGCATATGTTCCATGCATTTCTCTGATGTAAATCAGAGTGAATCAAGGGCAGTGGCTTTCTAGCTGGTTTAGGAAGAGGGATTCTTTATCCAGAGGAGCCATCAGCTGATGGTCAGTTAGGGCCCTGAAGTGCAGCTCTTTGTAAATTAGCCTTTGTAGTAATGGTCTTATAATATAACCTAGTCCATGTTTTGTTCCCTCAAGAACCAATTTGCAACATTTAATGTTCAAGGATGGTTCCATTCCTGTCTTTGTTTACACAGGTGAGGCTTTATTTAGTAGTGGCAAGTGAAGGGCAGATGGCTTAAGGGGTTCTTAATGCTGCAGAAGAGGCCCAAAAACTGAAGAATCCAAGAAAATCCAATCTAAGAGACAAACACAGTCTCAGATGGATGTAAATTAATACTATTCTTAGGAATCCGTCCTTCCCATTTCTCAGACTTATAGCAAAGCTCTTACTGATATCATTGGCCATTGTGCAAGAAGTTGGTAGCAGGGAAATCATGCTCAAAGACTGCACGGAAGTACATGAGGGAAAAGATGGAGAATCCTGGATAAAGAAGACAACTGGCCAGGCTCCATGGCTCACGTCTATAATCCCAGTACTTTGGGAGGCTGAGGCAGGTGGATCACTTGATGTCAGGTGTTTGAGATCAGCCTGGCCAACGTGGCAAAACCCTGTCTCTACTAAAAATAGAAAAATGAGCCAGACATGATGGCAGATGCCTGTAATCCTAACTACTCAAGAGGCTGAGGCAGGAGAATCACTTGAATTCAGGAGGTAGAGGTTGCAGTGAGCCAAGATCATGCCACTGCACTCTAGCCTGGGCAACAGATAGAGACTCTGTTTCAAAAAAAAAAGAAGACAACCATCTTTTTCTAGCCCTTTTTCTTTTGCCTTACCCTCCATTTGCCTTTTATTTGATTGGTTGTTGATTAATAACATTAATTTTTACTGTAGGATTATACATAAGAGACTACTGGCCTTTTGCTGTTTGAGCTGGAAATTAAAAATAGGCATTGTGGGTCCTTGTTCTAAAATGGCTCATTTTCCAAACATGATTAATGGCTTTTGGGGAGCAATTTGTGTCCAGGCAAAATTAATGGACACTTGAGCACACTGGAATGTGGTTCTGAGCTTCAGGGGATATTCACTTAGCTATTCCTAGACTTTTCTTCTATCAGAGCATGTCTTTAAGGTTCAATGTCCAATATTTTCCAAAATTTTAGTCTAAATTTCTACCTTTAGAGTATTATTGATGGTCTAATTGGATAATGACATCAATTTTCTCTCAGCAGTGTCTATAATAAAGCATAATGCAGGAAAGACAGCATTTAATAAAATCTTTGTTTAATGTTAATAATATTTACTACCATCAGATTAGAACCAAGTTAACATCTAATTAGTAAGAGCTATCTCAGTCACAGGACTTTTGGGGATGTAGCATAAAGGCCACCAAAGAAATGGAAGAAACAGCTGGAATCGTCTTTGAAGAATTTCAAACCCATCATTGAGATATTAGCAAGACTGGGAAAATTATTTTTGAATCTTGAAAGAATGATTCCCCAAGACCAGACCATTTGACCATTATGTGTCTAGAGAGCCGTCATGTTTCTCTGGAAAATCCTGACTCTCAGAAATGAAAAGGAAATTACAATCATAATAAATTGGCCTGAATTGCATGGATTCATAAGACCACTCTTTCCATTTCTTTCTGTTTAATGTTGTTTTCACATAGTGATCACTTAACAAAGTTTGGGAATCATAACTGGCAAAAAAGCTGAAATTCTTAGGCCCTAAAGGAAAAGTTTGCAAACTTATGTTTAACGTTTTAAAACCCCTTTCCCCCAATAATCGTTCCATGTCCCTAAGAGAAACTTCTTTCATGAGCTCATAGATCAACAGTGGAAAGATGATTGTATTTTTGAGCCTTGAAGTTCAACTTTTTCTCTTCTAAGTCTTTTATTCTGCAAAAAACCCTTTTCAATGATTTAAAATGCCATTCTCCATTTATTCGTGTGTATTGAAAATCTATTTAGAGCAAGGTATTCATTTAAAGACAGAGAAGAAATGGTTCATCCACTCAGCTAATATTTATTGTGCATATGCTATCTGGGAACAGAGTAGAGAACAAAAGAGACACCATTCCTGCCCTTCTGCATTTGAGTCTGGTAGAGGAGACATTTATGATTTTTTTTTTTGAAGCAGTGTTATGGCCCAGTGGGTTCACGTTGCCCACTGCCTAGAAAAAGCCAATTTATCAAGACTGGGGAATTGCAATGGAGAAAGAGTAATTCACACAGAACCAGCTGTGCAGGAGACGAGAGTTTTATTATTACTGAAATCAGTCTCCCCCACCATTCATGGATCAGAGTTTTTAAAGATAGTTTGGCAGAAAGGGGCTTGGGAAGTGAGGAGTGATGATTGGTCAGGTTGAAGATGGAATCATACCAGGATTGAAGTGAGGTTTTCTTGCTGTCTTCTGTTCCTGGGTGGGATGGTAGAACTGATTGAGCCAGATTACTACTGATCTGGGTGGTGTCAGCTGATCCATGGAGTACAGGGTCTGCAAAATATCTCAAGCACTGATCTTAGATTTTACAATAGTGGTGTTATCCCCAAGTGCAATTTGGGGAGGTTCAGTCACTTGGAGCCAGAGGCTACATGACCGCTGAACTGTGATTTCTAATCTTGCAGCTAATTTGTTAGTCCTGCAAAGGCAGACTGGTCACCAGGCAAGAAGGGGGTCTTTTCGGAAAGGGTTGTTACCAATTTTGCTTCAGAGTCAAACCATGAACTGAATTCCTTCCCAAAGTTAGTTCAGCCTGTGCTCAGGAATGAACAAGGACTGCTTAAAGGGCAGAAACAAGATGGAGTTGGTTAGGTTTGATTCCTTTACCATCATGATTTTCTCAGTTATAATTTTGTAAAGGTGGCTTCAATGGAGACGTACTCTGTTGTCCAGGTTAGAGTGTAGTAGTGTAATCTTAGCTCACTGCAACCTTCACCTCCTGGGTTCAAGTGATTCTTATGTCTCAGCCTCCCAAGTACAGGTATTGATCGACTTACCACCTATGCAACTTATGACCATTCGACTTTATGACCACAGTCGCTAGCCACGACTGCTCTGCGTCTGGCAGCGCAAATGTTGCCCAGCTGGGCATATGACAGTGCGGACCAGTTTCCAGCAGCACTACCATCTCCACGTGCACCATTTCAACTGTACATATAGCCTACTCAACTTATGACCAAATCGTGTTACGACCAGTCCGCGGTCCCGATCATGGTCGTAAGTCGAGCACTAGCTGTAGCTGGAATTACAGGCACCCACCACCACACTGGGCTACTTTTTTCATATTTTTAGTAGTGATGGGGTTTCACCATGTTGGCCAGGCTGGTCTCAAACTTCTGACCTCAAGTGATCCACCTGGCTTGGCCTCCCAAAATGCTAGGATTACAGGTGTGAGCAACCACGCTTGGCCATGAATCTTTTGATTACTCAAGTAAGTGTAAAATTACATGTGTATTGAATGATATGAGATGTATTATAGAGGAATCTCATCTGTCTAGGAGCAAAGGGCTCCCCTGTAGAAGTGATATTTAAGGGAAGATTAAAGGATGAAGAGCAATTAATTTGGCAAGGGATGTTCTCTGTTTTTATAATAGTCCATTTTCTGTTTTTATAGTAGAATACCTGAGACTCAGTAATTTACTTTAAAAACTCAGACATTTATTTTTTACAGTTCCAGAGGCTAGGAAGTCCAAAGTCAAGGGGCTGTCAGTTGGCAAGAACCTTCTTGCTCTGTCATCTCATGGTGGAAGGCAGAAAAGCAAGAGAGCACATGTGCCAGAGAGATCGAGAAACAGCCAAACTCACTTTTACAATAAGCCCAGTCTTGTGATACACACCTACTCTCACAATAATGACGTCAATCCATTCATGAGGGGTCTGCCCTCATGACCTAATCTCCTCTAAGTTCTACCTCTCAACACTCTTGCATTGGGGATTTATTTTCCAACTCATGAACTTTAGAGGACACATTCAAATGATAGCATTCTGCCCCTGGTACTCAGAATTCACTTTCTTCTCACATGTAAAATATATTTACTTAATACCAATTGCTCTAAAAATCTTTACTCATTCCAACATCAGCTCAAAAGTCCAAAGTCCGTAGTCTCATCTAAATCAGATGTGTGTGAGATTCAAGCCATGATTCCCCCTGAGGCAAATTCCCCTCCAGCTTTGAGCCTGTGAAATTAAACAGTTTATCTACTTTCAATACAATAGTGAGACAGGCATAGGATGGCCATTCTTATTTCAAAATGGAGAAATAATCAAGAAAAAAAGAGTAGTCCTAAGTAAGTTCCAAACCCAACAGAAAAAACTACATAAAGTCATAAATCTGGGGAATAGTCTCCACACCCTTAATATTGTCTCCCAAACATGCTTTTTTCATTCTTTGCATGGCCAGGCTGAAAATTTTCAAAACGTTTACTTTCTTCTTCCCTTCTAATTATAAATTTGTCTTTAAATCATGTCCTTCTCTCATTTGACTGTAAGTGGCTAAAAGAAGCCATGCAGCACCTTCAACACTTTGTAACTTACAGCATTTTCTACTTAGCCTAGTTCATCACTCTTAAGTTCTGCATTCCTTAAAGTCCTAGTAAATAGACACAATTCTCCCGAGTTTGTAACTATGTAACAAGGATGGCCTTTACTCCAAGTTCCTACACACTGTTCCTCAGTTCCCTCTGAGACTTCATCAGGATGGCTGGTACTGTCCATGTTTCTACCAACATTCTGATCATGACCTCTTAAGTAACCTCTAGGAAATCCCAGTTTCCCTGCAGTTCTTTTCTTCTTCTGAGTTCTCACCAGAATCACCCTTAATGGCCCATTCATGACAATCTACGCTTCTTAAAATCCTGCTCCTCCAAATTCTTCCGCCTCTACCTATTACTAAATTCCAAAGCTTCTTCCACCTTTTCAGGTATTTGTTATAGCAATAAACCCTCTTCTTGATACCAATTTCCTGTCTTAGTTTATTTTATGTTGTTTATACCAGAATACCCAAGACCGGGTAATGTATAAAGAAAATAAATTTATTTCTTACAGTTCTGGAGGCGGTAAAGTCTAAGATCCAGGGGCTGGTGTCTGACAGGAACCTTCTTGCTACATGATCCTGTGGCAGAAGGCAGAAGACCAAGAGAACATGTCCACAAGAGAGAACAAAAGAGGGTGGAACTCACTTTTACTTTTATAACAAACCACCCTTGCAATAATGATATCAATCTATTCATGAGCCCTCATGGCCTAATTACCTGTTAAAGGTCCCACTCTCAACACTGTTGCATGGGGATTAGGTTTGCAGCGCATGAACTTCGGGCAACACATTCAAATCACAGCACATGGGATACAGAATTGTATTGCAGGTAGAGACAGCAGCTCATGTCAATGCTGTGTGGTGAGAGAGAGCACAGGGCAATGGAAAGAAAGAACAAGGGTAGGGGCACTGGCACCCAGAGAACAAGGAAGAGCACAGGTGGGATGAATCCAGAGTGAGAGGTGGAGACCACCACCAGGCTATGCAGGACCTTATAATCACTTTAAAAATTTGAGAGATGGGAGGATCACTCAAGGCCAGGAGGTCAAGACCAGCCTGGACAACATAATGAGAACCCATCTCTACAAAAAATAGAAAAATATTATCTGAGCATGGTGGTGCACACCTGTAGTCTCAGGTACTCAGGAGGCTGAGGTTCGGGGATCACTTGTGCCCAGGAGTTTGAGGCTGCAGTAAGTAAGCTAGGATTGTGCCACTGCACTCCAGCCTGGGCAATAGAGCAAGTCCCTGTCTTTTAAAAAATGGGAGTTTTATTCAAAGAATGGTGTTAAATTATTGATGGGTTTTACACAGCAAACATGAAGGGAATGCATTTTTGGTTTGCAAAGATTGCTTTAGTGCCATTGGAGAGGAGTGGTAGTGAGATTGCTCAGGGTGCTATTGCTCCCAGGTGAAAGGTGATAGTAATTCAGGTGGACCTCATGAAGAAGAGATACACAGATGATTTGTAGAGATGTGGAAGAGGCAGAATCAATAGAACTTGGTATTGATTGAATATGGTGTGGGAGCAGGGTTATTAGCATGGCCCTTAGATTTCTATCTTGCTGAGTAGGATGAATGGTCACATCATTCACTGAGATAGAAGGCTGAGCTAAAAGAAGATTTGGGAGGAAAGTTGACTTTTACTTTAGACAGGTTGAACTCAAAGTGTAGTATGGTGTCATGCAGTAGGCTATTGTTACATAGCCTAAAAATGGATGGATTTTTAAAAGGTCAAGATGGGCAGAAGTAGAGCATTCCAGTTCTCTAACATTGTGTAATAAAATCCCAAGTTATGGCTTAAAGCAACATTTACTGTGTTCATTAGTCTGAATTTTGGTAAGGCTTGGTGGATAGCTTATGTCTGCACCACTTGTGTCTGCTGGGGAAACTCAAGGCTGGGGCTGGAAACATAGGACAGCTTGCTCACTCAAATGTGTGGCAGTCGATGCTGGCTGTTGGCCAAACTTGAGCAAGGATGGTGGCTGGAGCACCTACTTGTGTCCTTCCCATGTGGCTTCTTAGCTTCTTCAGAGCTTGGTCTGCTGGGTTTCAAGGTGAGTGTCACAAGAATAAAGTGAGAGCCAGGCAGAGACTATCACCTTTCATGACCTAGCCTCAGAAGTCATCCAGCATCACTTCCATGGCATTATTAGACATGAGTCATTAGGCCCAGCCATATTCAGGGGAAGAGGAATTAGAGCTCACCTTTCAATGGGAGGAGTGTTGAAGAATTTGAGAACATGTTTTAAAATCACCACATGGTGGGTGATTTAAAAAGAAGTCAGTGATCATTCCAGCTAGAAGGAACAGGCTGAAATAGGAAGGTAGAAATTATATTCAATAGAAGTGGAGTGGTTGCTGTTGAATGGCCTGGAGGATGTGTGAACTAATTATGAACAGTAAGAAATAGAGGTTAAAGAAATGTTTGGGACCAAATTATAACAGAGCCCAAACTTCCTGAAATCCATTATTTTGAATCTGGAAACAAATTGTCAGGGATGAATACGAAATCAGATTTATTAAATAAAGATAAAAAGTAGAGATAAACACTGACTGGCATGGGTTAGGAATATTTCTTGCTGATGAAATAATTCATGCCAACTTTGTGGGGTCTAGTCTATGGATTTTGGGTCATATATCTCCAAATTTAAATTGTAGGCATGTTCAAATCTCTTTAGTTGGGCCTTGTACCTTGTGCCAGTCAAAAATATGAGTCAAAAAAATCACACCTGGGTGGTTCCCTTAGGAGGTATCTCTCCTTTATCCTTTATTGGATTAAGATAAGAATCTTGGTCTTTCTGATTCTGCCTGTGGCTTCAGATTTTTCCCACCTTACTACTGCTATCCCAAAAGGACTGCATCAGAGGAGACTGGTGAGTCCAATAGCATTCCTCCCAAATTTGTGTCTATCTGGAACCTGAGAATGTTACCGTGTGAGGAAATAGGAACTTTGAAGATGTAATTAGTTAAGGTTCTTGGGATGAAATCATCCCGGATTTAGGGTGGGCCCTGAATCCAACAATTGGTGTCGTAAGAAAATGAGAAGGCACAGAGACAAAGCGAAGAAGCCCATGGAAACGTGCAGAAGCTGACTTTGGGGTTATGCATCTAAAACCAAGGAATGCCAGGAGCCACCAGAAGCTGGAAGAGGTAAGAAAAGATTCTTCCCTAGGGCCTTCAGAGGGAGCGTGACCCTGTCAACCCTGGATTCCAGACTTCTGGCCTCTAAAACTGTGAGAGAATAATTTTCTATTGCTTTAAGCCACCTAGTTTGTGTCTACTTCTTATGGCAGTCCTAGGAAATTATACACGAAGTTAGAGCCAGGCATGATGTATTAGTCCGTTCTCACACTGCTCTAAAGAACTACCTGAGACTGGGTAATTTGTAAAGAAAAGATGTTCTCCAGGCTCTACAGAAAGCATGCCTGGGAAGACCTCGGGAAACTTACAGTCATGGCAGAAGGTGAAGGGGAAGCAGACACAATTTACATGGCCCAAGCGGAAGGAAGAGAAAGAGTAGCGAGGTGCTACACACTCTCAACCAGATTTCGTGAGAACTCACTATTGCGAGAACAGCAAGGGGGAAGTCCCACCCCTTCCACCCAGTCACCTCCCACCAGGGCTCTCCTCCACATTGATACAGTCACCTCCTACCGGGCCTCTCTTACAGCACTGGGGATTACAATTTGACATGAGATTTGGATAGGGACGCAAATCCAAACCATATCACATGGAAAATATGGGTGTTGGTTTGCCAGATGCCAAACAGAAACAGTGTTTAATCTGTTGATAATTGTGTATCATCTTTATCAGGTCTACCTTCAGGAAATCAGAGTAGAGCATATTTTCTTCATGGAATGGTGAGATACATATTAGCCTGAGACAGTAGCTAAGGAGAGTGAGTGGTGGGCTCCACCAAAGTGCTTTCATATAACCACACTGGTAGGTGATCAGAACAAAGGGACACATAGAACAAAGACCCACATGTGTAACCCAAACACCTAACAAAGTCCATTTGATGCATAAGGTGTTGTTGCTGTGTGCTGAAGGAGGGAACCTGGGTCTTTGTCTCTATTATGGTAAATAGAGAAGAAATCACAAGCTTTCCTATGGCAATAGGGGATTTTTAATGAAGTAAAGGAGACAGAAGAAATGTCCCAAA
Organism: Sapajus apella; assembly: GCF_009761245.1. Classification (NCBI taxonomy): domain Eukaryota; kingdom Metazoa; phylum Chordata; class Mammalia; order Primates; family Cebidae; genus Sapajus; species Sapajus apella. Next base: position 1,033,039 of record NW_022436999.1, on the reverse strand, counting down.
GGAGAATGAAGTATGTCAAAAACAGATTGCGCATGTAATTACTTTCTCAGACCTTCCTGACATGATCAGCAGGACTTGTGTTTTGATGAAAAAACTTAATTAAAACTTAATTTTTTTAAGTGGCAAATATTCAGCATGGTTACGGGAGGACTGGAATCAGGGCACTGTGTAATTTTAATTGCCTTCGAGAGATGCGCTTTGCACGAAGACTAGTATGAGGGAAATAAGCTAGAGGCATGGAGTCTGAGGGGAATGCCCATGCTGAACCCTCGCCGTGTGCTTGGGTGCCATATTCCCCACTCTTACAGGTGACAAGATGGCATCTCAGGTTCCACGTGTAAGGAGGAGAGTGGGTCTGTTCCGGAGTGTGCTGGTCAGGCCACACTTGGCGTACACGTTGTAGGAAGTGTCTTGATTTTTATTTTCCTAAAAAAGAGAAACAGGAGATTGAGGAGGTTACATATCCCATGAGGCAGCAGTTTTTAAGTACCAATCTCTAGATCAGTTCTGTCAGAAGCATGTGGTTCTGATTAATCTGTTTTAGGACTTTTGTACAGTATTTCTATTTTAAAAATAAACCTGTCCTGATTCTGGGGGTCAGGTGTGGGAAATACAGGTTTTTAATGGAAGAAGCATGAATTTGAAAATGGGTAAATATGGGCCATGTCTTTTACTTCCCGAGGAGATTTGGGTTGACTACTTAGTTTCTTCTATCAAATGGGGATAATATGCTTATCTGATGGGGTTTTGTGAAAATGAGAGATAACACAGGTAAAGTGACTGACACACAGTTAAGTGGTCTAAAAATGATAAAACTGTAGAAGAAGAGTTGGATCAGGCTGCTTGCTAAAATGGGGAGGTATAAGGTAGTGTTCTTCAAATATTTCAAGGGCAGCTGCATGGAAGAGGTAACAGACTGATTTTGTGTGTGCGTGCGTGCAGTCTTTAAGGGTCAGACTCAAGCCCAGCAGGTAGAAATTATAGGGAGATAAACTTCAATGCAACAGAAAGTGGAACTGTCCAGTGAATGGTCCAGGGATGTCCTCAGCTGGCTCCAGAGGGTAGTATGTTCCAAATCACTGCAGCAATTAAAGCAGCTGCCAGATTTTGAAGATGTACAGGGCTCTGGGACAGCAACTGAATGAGACCACTTGGTTCAGCTCCGTAATAGGGTTTCTGGCTTCCTGTGGGGGCAGTGGCTGACATACAGTTGTTTTGTAAATGGACAACACTTATTTGAAGAAAGTTTTCGTAGAAAGCATTTACAAGTAAGACATGTCAGGTCAGTTATGCTTTTTTAGGTGTTCTTTACCAGGGACATTATTGTAACCTTCATCCCAGGCCTTTCAGAAAAGGGATGGGGCATATTTAGATTTTGTTAATGATGGAGAAGCTCCTCTGGCACTTCGGGGGTGGGGGCTGGAGCTATAAAATGTCCTGTAATTGTTCTAGAACTTTCTCCTTAATTTAGCTAACATCGAGGTCCTTGTCATATGGCCATGGAATCTTGGGCTCACGGACACTTTGAAGAATGAGAAGAATTGAATTTATTGGGTGAAAAGGGAAAAAAGGGGGGAAACAGGGACTCCCCCACAAAGCCAGATTCCTGCTAGTGTGCATTCTGCCTTGCAGATTGAATCCTTGGTAGCACCCAGGAAGAGGAGGGGCCTGGCTCCTCCCCACTGCAAATGGCATGAACTTTCCAAGACCCTGCCCCCAGTGTGCAGGCCACTTGGAGGTTCTCCAGTGACCCCTTTATATTTGGCTGTCTCATTATGAGTGGGACAGGAGTGGGAAATTATCCTACTCCAAATGCCAGTTGCTCTCTGCTGGAAAACGCCATACCTCATTGAAGCCCAGATGGTCTCCCTGAACCAGCCTTTGAGGGTCTTTTTTGGAGCCCTTTGGAAACCTGATATTTGACGGGCTGGATTACAGGGCTGCTCAGTCTGATAGCCTTGCATTATCTGGTGTTTGAAGCAGAACATTGGGAAGAAGGTAGACTGGGCCAGCTGCACAAAGCAGAGTGTGAAGAGTGGTGGGAGACGAAGGCTGTTTGCCTCCTTTTCACTGGGGACCATACTTGGATGCATGCTGGCCCAGTGTGAGTGGCACAGTTAACTTATCAATGAGATCCCTCGTTCTTCTTATCAGTGAGATGGTTGGGGACCACTTAATCAGGGTAAGGGCAGTAGTTTATGTTGACAGTGTGATCTCCCTGCATGGTGCTAACCAGGCTGCAGGGACCTGACATCTAACTTTGGCCACAGCATCAGGCTCCAGTCAACTGACATGAAAGCAAGTTTCCAAATCGTCTCTCTAAATAAATGATACTCGGTGTTCCTTTTGCCTTCCTTACTTTTTTTTTTTTTTTTGCAAATGCCCGTCCCCAACAGTTCAGTTGTTTGCTCTGATTGCTGTTTTCCCCCCAAGTGGGAAAACCCCACATCTTTTCCCCATCAGTATTCCCTAATGAGGCTGGTTCCCTCAAGGGGACCTTGATGAGTTACAACAGCACCACCAATTTCCCAAGCAGCATGCTAAGAAAAACAATCCTTGGTGTTGCCCTGCAGGCACCATTTAGCAGTGGGCGGTAATGAATCCCTAAGAGAATTTGGTCCTCTGTATGAAGGTAATCCACAGTGAAGTAAACAATTTCACCATTAGGTGGTTCACCCTGCAGGCATCATCGCTCGCTTTCTGGAAAGTTGCTAAATAAGGCAGAAAAACATATTCCTTCCAGAATGCAGAGGCCCCTGTCTCCCACACAGTCCTCCTGCCTGTCACTTTGAGTCACAGCTGGGCTTTCTGGAACCAGGATTCTTGTCTCTAGTTAGCTCAGGTCTTGCAGCCATCCCAAATCCAGCCTGTGACATTGGCCGAACAGCAGGGGGATCCTGTTCCCTGGCTTGGCTGAGCTCTGCTGAGCAGAACAGTGACCCAAACTAACGTTTCCTCCACCATTCCTGAGAACCCTGAGGGCTTGTTACCTGGAATCAAGACTTGCCAGAACTCAAGATGACCTTAGAGGCAAGCTCATTCAACCTCCTTCTGAGGATATATGACTTCCAGTGCTAACCACCCACACTGAGATTAGTAATACCATGGTCACTCAATGCAATTGTGTCATTTCAGGAGAAGTGACCTGTTCCCAAGATGTCATGAAACCCACATTAATGAGCTGGGCTGCGATGGAGGTTTACTTTTATTTTCCTACCTTAATTATTATAGTGATTTGGATTCCTTATGTTTATGATGGATTTTCTGATTACCAATTATGATTCACTCTAAGCCATTTAAAAAAATATAACATGAAGCTCAGACCCACTTTTAACACAGTGGCAAATGCCCAACAGTTGGCAACTTCCCCTTCTGATGTCGGCTGTTTGAATCATCGCATCTCCTGTGGTGGCTGGGGACTGCTTCATCTTCATTCTCCAGCTTCAGTATTCTTTTCTGGTATTGTCATTACCTACTTAGGTGCATACCTGTACTAGGCTGGGACCTCATCTCTGTGCCAATGAGAAAATGAGGTTCACCTGGGAAAGGGCCTGGCACAGTTGTTCTCAGGCTTCTCTGCACATTAGAGTCACCTGCAGACTTTTAAAAAATACTGCCACTTGGGTTCCACTCTTGGAAATTCTAATTGACCTTGGTTGCAGCCTGGACATCTGGAATGTTAGTCTCCCTGAGTAATTCCAATGTGCAGGCGGATGGGTGTGCTTGCAAACCAGTATCTGAAGGGGCTGGTCAGCAAGGAGGATGGGCAAAATAGTGGTGGCCAAGGGGTGTTTATGAAACAGAGTTGTGATACATGTTCATGTGTTCACCCTTGAGGTCTAATTTGGTGGTAGCAGGTGTTTCGGGGGAATGTTTACTGACCAGGCTGATGAGTGTCCAGTGACAAGATGTGGCTGCTAAGGGTCAGATTGATGGCAGAGATTTGGCAGACTGATAGTTCTCTAGCAAGTAAGATGAGATCGGCTATTTCAGCAGGAAACAGTCAAGTAAGAAATTTGAACAAAAAGCCAGTGGTATCGGCCATGTCCACAAGCTGCAGTTCAAGAGCCTGCCTTCTGGTTGGCTTCTCCCAGCTTAAGTCTGGGCCTGCAGGAAAACTGACTGGAATTTTCATGCTGACCAAGACTGAGACGATCAGAGACTGGCAGGCATGGGACCAGGAAGTCTGGATGGGAAGGCTGGCCCTTAATCTGTTGTCATTTTCAGGTGAGTCATTAGGACCACCTGGAAAGGAGATGTTCTTCGCCTTCTCTTGTGGAAGTGATTCAATCTCCCAAACCCAGGTTGAGAATACCCTTCAGTTCTAATATAGGAAGTGTTGAATAGGTAATATCTCTGAAGAACTCTCTGGGTTCCTTAGAGAAAAATACCATTTGCATTGTGCATCCGCAGGAAATTTAAGTCCTGTACCAAGGCATTCAGGGCTCACCACGAAGTGGACTCCTAGGAACAAGAAGCAAATGATTCAGTGGAGAGGGTTAGATGTCTGGCCAATGGAAATGGGGATGCAGTTCAGGTTTTCTAGCCCCAGAAGTTCAGAACCTTTGAGTTCCATGTGTACATGTCTGTTACTCACCTGAAACTATGGAAAGTCTCTTGTATAGAAAACCTGTTGCATGTCCCTTGACTACCAATAGCAGCAGGGGTGCTCTGTGTCACCGAAGAATTTTCCTCCTTGTTCTGAGAGGTGATTTCCCAGGTTTCCTTCACCACAATTCTGTGGGTGTGTACTGCTGTGATAAGATGTTTGTTCTCTGGCTTATAAATTACAGGATATTTTTAGGACAACTTGGGAGAAATTTGAATGTTTTCCTGGAGGCAGTAGGGCAGCTGCTGGAGGTTTTTGGACAGGGTAGCCACATGCTGAAAGAGGTATTTTGGGAAAATGCACTAGGTGATCATGTGTGGGTGAGGATGATATTAATATTTAACCACTGGCTTGTTAGGAAGAGTCAGGGGAACGATGTGGGTGAATGTAAGGATGCGTAGCCGCCATTCCTTTGTCCATTCTTTTGGTTTCTCTGAGACCGGGTGCCTCAAGGATACCATCTTCTCCTGACCAGTGTATCAGTTTGCTAGAGTTGCCGTAACAAAATAGCACAGACTGGGCAGCTTTAACAGTGGAAATATATCTTCTCATAGTTTTGTAGGCTGGAAATCTGAGATGGAAAGGCATTGGTAGGGCTGGTTCCTCCTCAGAGCTTCGAGGGCAGGGTCTGTTCCAGGTTTTCCTTCTTGGCTTGTAGATGGTCACCTTCTTCCCCCTCTCTTCCCCTCTCTCTGTTTTTGGTTTTTTTTTTTTGTCTAAATATCCTCTTCTTGTGAGGACATCGGTCATATTGGATTAGGGCCCACCCTAATGACAACATTTTAACTTAATTAGCTCTGAAAAGATCCTGTCTCCAAAGATGGTCATATATGAGACACTGGGGTTAGGACTTCCACATATAATTTTTGAGGGGATACAGTTCAGTCCATCACAGCCAGTGTTTTTGAAGACTTTCTCTTTTGGGGGGTTTACACTTAGGTAATTACAGGCTATTTTAAGGGGTATTTCAAGACCCAGCAACCCCCTCCTCCACCATCTGCCCAAAATTATGTTCGTCATCTCGTGGTACTGTTATACCATCACTAGAATTACTTGGTTGAATCAAGTAATGTTTTAAGATAATTTCCATAAACATGCACTCCTTTTATGTAAGAGGGTACTAATAGAGCCAGTGAACTACTGGATGAAGTCGTTTACCAGACTACATAAAAGTATGAATGTATGACAACTAGTAAGGGAACCTAAGATTTGGGACACAGAGCAGCCTATTTAGAATATCCAGTATAACACTGCAGGGAATAGCAAGGGCTCTAGAGCCAGTTGGCCTGCGTTCAAATGTCGGCTTCACCCCTTTCTCTCTGTGTGGCCTTAGGTGAGTTATTTAACTTACCTGTGATTCTTCCTTCATCTGAACAAGCAGTATTACAATGGCACTTACTTCATGGTTCTTCAGAAGATGTATGAGCTAATACCTAATATAGTGCTTAGAATAGTGCCTTGTCTATGATTGGCTTTCAATAAATGTTAGCTGTTATTGTTGTTGCTAAACGATTGGACAAACCGCAAAGCACATTCCTATCTGCTTTCTTCTTTGCCCTTATAGCAGCTCTGTGGAGTAGAAGGAGTTATATTTTGCATATGAAGAGACTGAGGCTCTAAGACATTATGCAAGACTGTACTTTCAGGGATCATTTCTATAGTTTGTTACTAGAGAAGTTTCTCTCAACCTGTCCAAATCCAGTAGCACATCAAAAAGCTTATCCATCATGATCAAGTCGGCTTTATCCCTGGGATGCAAGACTATTTCAACATATGCAAATCAATAAATGTAATCCATCACATAAACAGAACCAATGACAAAAACCACATGATTATCTAAATAGATGCAGAAAAGGCCTTCGATAAAATTCAACACCCATTTATGCTGAGTACTCTCAATAAACTAAGTATTGATGGAACGTATCGCAAAATAATAAGAGCTATTTATAACACACCCACCACCAGTATCACACTGAATGAGCAAAAACTGGAAGCATTCTCTTTGAAAATTGGCACAAGACAAAGATGCCCTCTCTCACCACTCCTTTTCAACATAGTATTGGAAGTTCTGCCCAGGGCAGTCAGACAAGAGAAAGTAGTAAAGTGTATTCAAATAGGAAGAGGGGAAGTCAAATTGTCTGTTTGCAGCTGACATGATTATATATTTAGAAAACCCCCCCATCTCAGCCCAAAATCTCCTTAAGCTCATAAGCAACTTGAACAAAATCTCAGGATACAAAATCAATGTGCAAAAATCATAAGCATTCCTATACACCAATAATAGACAAACAGAGAGCCAAACCATCAGTGAGCTCCTGTTCACAAATGCTGCAAGGAGAATCAAATACCTAGGAATACAACTTACACGAGTTGTGAAGGACCTCTTCAAGGAGAACCACAAACCACTGCTCAAGGAAATAAGAGGGGACATAAACAAACGGAAAAACATTCCATGCTCATGGTTAGGAAGAATCAGTATGGTGAAAATGGCCATACTGCCCAAAGTAATTTATAGATTCAATGCTGTCCCCATCAAGCTACCATTGACTTTCTTCACAGAATTAGAAAAAACTACTTTAAATTTCATATGGAACCAAAAAAGAGTCCGTATAGCCAAGACAATCTTAAGCAAAAAGAACCAAGCTGGAGGCATCCTGCTACCTGACTTCAAACTATGCTACAAGGCTACAGCAACCAAAACAACATGGCACTGGTACCAAAACAGATATATGGACCATCAAAACAGAACAGAGTCCTAAGAAATAACACCACATGTCTACAACCATGTGATCTTTGACAAACCTGACGAAAGCAATGGGGAAAGGATTCCCTATTTAGTAAATGGTGTTGGGAAAACTGGCTAGCTATATGCGGAAAACTGAAACTGGATCCCTTCCTTACTCCTTATACAAAAATTAACTCAAGATGGATTAAAGACTTATATGTAAGTCTTTATTTTTAAAACCATAAAAATCCTAGAAAAAAAACCTAGACAATACCATTCAAGACATAGGCATGGGCAAAGACTTTATGACTAAAACACCAATGTTGGCAACAAAA
>NW_022436999.1:1012187-1025270 GCF_009761245.1 Sapajus apella | reverse complement strand
CAAAAACCAACATTGACAAATGGGATTTAATTAAAGAGCTTCTGAACAGCAAAAGAAACTATCATCAGAGTGAAAAGGCAACCCACTGAATGGGAGAAAATTTTTGCAATCTGTCCATCTGACAAAGGGCTAATATCCAGAATCTACAAAGAACTTAAACAAATTTGCAAGAAAAAACAACCCCATCAGAAAGTGGGCAAAGGATATGAACAGACACTTCTCAAAAGAAGACATTTATGTGGCCAAAAAACATATGAAAAAAAGCTCATCATCATTGGCCATTAGAAAAATGCAAATCAAAACTGTAATGAGATACCATCTTGTACTAGTTAGTGGCGATCATTAAAAAGTCAGGAAACAACAGATGCTGGAGAGCATGTGGAGAAATAGGAATGCTTTTACACTGTTGATGGGAGTGTAAATTAGTTCAACCATTGTGGAAGACAGTGTGGCAATTCCTCAAGGATCTAGAACCAGCAATCCCATTATTGGGTATATACCCAAAGGATTATAAATCATTCTACTATAAAGACACATGCACATGTATGTATACTGCAGCACTGTTCACAGTAGGAAAGACTTGGAACCAACCCAAATGCCCATCAATGATAGACTGGATAAAGAAAATGTCACACATAAACACCATGGAATACTATGCAGCCATAAAAAAGGATGCGTTGATGTCCTTTGCAGGGACATAGACGAAGCTGGAAACCATCATCTCCAGCAAACTAACACAGGAACAGAAAACCAAACACTGCATATTCTCAGTCATTAGTGGGAGTTGAACAGTGAGAACACATGGACACAGGGAGGGGAACATCACACACTGGACCAGGCTGTTGCGGGGTGGGGGTGGTTAGGGTAGGATAGCATTAGGAGAAATACCTAATGCAGATGATGGGTAGATGGGTGCAGCAAACCACCATGGCATGTTACTTATGTAACTTGCAAATTCTGCACATATATCCCAGAAATGAGAGAGAGAGAGAGAGAGAGAGAGAGAGAGAGAGAGAGTGTGTGTGTGTGTGTGTGTGTGTGTGTGCGCGCACGCCCTGAGATGGTTCACAGAATATATAAAGACATTATGTGAACCATCTCAGGGCATATGGGCAGTGTTATTCAGAACATCTATCAATAAAGAACAAGAATTCCAAAAATATAGGATTTTCCCCAGGAAGGAGGGCCAGACTGTGGGCTATTGTGAGATGGCCTTGGGGCAGAGTGATGGTAGGAGCTCCAAAGAGTAAGGCATCCGGAAAAGAGAAACAATGAAAGAGGCAAACGCTGGATGAGAGGGACCTCAAAGTTGGTCAGTGCATCCCAGTTGTGATCCTGTCCAGGTGGTTGGACTTTGAACCCTCCTCGGCTATTTGATGCTAAAGGCAATCTTTGAATGTGATGGTTTCCTAGATTGGACTCATGGAATTTAGTTGCCTCAGATTTCCCAGTCATGTAGTCATGTACCAACTCTGCCATCTGATCTCCATGTGTGGGTTTTATACTGGTTTTCCAGTGCTCTACAGATGGTCTGTAATTTTTTTCTAGGGCTCCTAATGAAACACTCAGAACACTGCACCAAATACAAGTTTCTCCATATTCTCCAAAGTGGTGGGGATCCTTATTGGATCCTCAAGCATGGACACCAAAAACAAATGGGGGGAAATGTCTATTCTCTTAGTGATGAGGCACGCTTGGAGGAAGATGTTATTAACATGACTACGTCTTGACATCTTGGAACTTTGCAAATTCCTGTAATGTTGGCCAATCTTGGTAATTTCAAGATGTTAAGTTCAACTTAAGATACCTTACAACATTATTTTTATCATATTGAATTACAGTTCTTTTTGCATGTGTCTTTTACCAATTAGATATGAGCCACTTTATGAGTAAGCACTAATATCTACTTAACTTTGTACTAAAGGGCTCAGTAATACCTGGAAAATAGTGGGTGCCCAATAAATAGTCGATGTTTTTCAATCAAATCATAAATGTAGATGTAGTCTAAACCTCTTCCCTGGGCAACTGGAAATACTGATGTTATGTCTTAAAATGCATTGAATTCAGGTGGGAGAATAAAAATGATTTGAACAAATCCAGTGTGTCTTTTGAAGGCAGAACTATAGCTGCTACTTTTTCCCCTCATGATCAAATCAACCTGTGAAACCGGAAGCCAGTAAATATGTGAAAGAATCATCAAATGCCATGGGAGAGGGCTACCCTGATTCACACGGGATCCTTGTTTAATTGCACGTGGCAAGAATGAATGGAAGTGGTAATAGGTGGAGAAGCACTCGGTTCCATTGGTGAGTTATTTACCTTGACCACTGTGATGGCCTGAATTGTGTTCCCCTAAAATTCCAGTGTTGAAGTCCTAACCCCCAGTATCTCAAAATGTGACTGTATTTAGAGATAAGTCTTTTTTAAAAGGTGATTAAGTTAAAGTGAAAATGAGGCCTTTGGGTGGGCCCTAATTCAATATGGCTGTTGTCCTTAAAAGAAGAAGAAACTTGGCTACATGGAGAGACACCAGGGATGCACACCCACAGAAGAAAGAGCACGTGAGGACATTTACAAGCCGTAAAGAGAGCCCTTGCAGAGACCTACGGTGCTGACACCTTGACTTTGAACTTCCAGCCTCCAGAACTGTGAGAAAATAAATTTCGGTTGCTTAAGCCACACAGTTTGTTGTATTTCATTATGATAGCCCTACCAAACTAATACAACCACCTACTTTTTAGAATTCGTAGAATCCAAGGATTTCATACTATCACCAATTAAAGGGGAGGTGTGGTAGGTACAGAGTTTTGCTTGCATTGCGGACGTATTCTAGCTTTCACGGTGGGCTGTGGAAGAATCTGTGCGAATCTCCTTCCGATCTCTCATGGTACCAGTTCCTCATTCCTCAGTAATGACCCCAGAGCCAGTCTTGGATGAGGCAGAGTGGAATTTTCCACACAGGTGCCAGGAGCTAGGGGGCTCAAAACAGACACTGTGGCCAGGTTATTACGTATTGGAACATTCTGTTTCTATGTAGTTTCTGCACGTTATTCTGGGCCTTTTCTACAACCTTAGCAAGTTGCTGACCTACAGGAGTGCTGAGTAACAATGCCTTTCAGGTAGAATTTTGTTTACAGCCAGGCTTGAACACATCTCTCAGCTAGAGTGCTGAATAACAGATGAAGAAAAACTAAGTTTGAGTTCTTTTTCATGCTGTATAATGATGCTTCTATTTTCTTTGTTTTCTTCTTGTTCTTAAGTTCTGTGGGAAACCCATGGGAAGAGGGAGTCTATGCAGGGTATTTGACTTCAAATTAGTGCTCCTCTTCTCTTCTTCCTCTCATCTAGTCCTCTGTGTTTTTGTATACTCAAGGGCAAGATTGATAGCAGAGAAGAATTCTGCTAGGAAATTTGAATGATGTGAATTCTTTCTCAAAATTTCAAGAATGAAATCTTGGACTATGACATAGCCAATTACTTGCACTTGTATGCATTTGACACTGTTCATTTACATTAACTAGCATAAAATTCCTAATTAGTGCCGCAGAAACAAAAGCCATATGAGGAAAAAAAGAAATGGTTGCTCTTTTACTCACTGGAGGGAAAGGTTGGATTTATTTCAACTCTGTATTTAGAAAAATACCTTTGCTGGGTTTCCTGGGTTGTGAAAAGAATGACCCCCGACCCACCTCTAGTCCCTGCGGGGCCGTCTGGAAGGGTGCTTCACAGCAAAGATGATGCAGAACCACTCTGCAAAATGAAACCCGAGGAATTTCATGAGTTCTGGGGAGTAGAAAGAAGTAGGGTGAGCTCTGACAAGGATGATGGGCTTGGGCAATGTGGTGTCTGGAGGGGCGCTGAGGAGGACAGCCCAGGAGATGGTCCCTGAGGTAGGGCGGGCATGGGGACAGGCACTTACAAGACAGTCATGATCTCTCGTTACTGAGCTTTGCTATTTCATAACCTCTGTCTGCCACACTTTCTAAACCTTCACATAACTACTGGGTATCGATTCAGTCTACCCAGAGGAAGAGAAGTCATTACACAAAAAATATACTCGCACATGCACGTTAATGGCAGCACAATTCGCAGTTGCAAAAATGTGGAACCAGTTCAAATGCCCATCAGTCGATGAGTGGATAAAGACACTGTGGTATATCTATATGTGATGGAACACTACACCGCCACAAAAAGAAATGAATAATGGCATTTGCGCAACCTGGTTGGGACTGGAGACCATTATTCTAAGTGAAATAACTCAGGAATGGAAAGCCAAATATCGTATGTTCTCATTCATAAGTGGGAGCCAAGCTATGAGGATGCAAAGGCATAAGAATAATGCAGTGGACTTCGGGGACTTGTGAGAAAGAATGGGAGGGGGTGAGGAATAAAAGACTACAAATCGGCTTCAGTGTGTACTGTTCGGGTGATCGGTGTGCCAGGATCTCACATATCACCCCCAAAATACGTACTCATGTAACCAAATACCACCTGGTCCCCAAAAACCTATGGAAATATAAAATTTTTAGAAATAAAAATAAGATCTTTATATAAGACTACTGCACCTATTAAGCGCCTTCTTTCTGGGAAATTAAAACCCTAAGGGTTTCCACATTAGTGTATGAGGTGGCTGGTGAAAGAGAATGACCACAGGAGATGAAATGCCAGTGAGGTTGATAATTCAGTGGGACCAACAAGTCATAGGCGACCAGTGATGGAGAATGTAAACCCATCAGGAATCCACAGAAATTTCAAGGCAGGTACTGGACTTTCAAGAGTGTATGAGATTGATAAGGCTTTGGCTGGAGCCATTGAAAATAAATGCGTTAATAGCAACACTCCGCAGGCTGGAAAACGTGGGGGAAAACACAGACAAGAGACACTTGGGATTTGTCAGTAAAAAATGCAGTTGTGGAAGCTTTGAAATCCCTACTGTGTGGTTATGGAAAGAGAATGTTTTTGTTCAAGTATGAATCTTTTTTGGGAGGGGCGGCAAGAGGAAGGCTTGCAAAAGAAATGTAAGTAAGATGAAAAGGTTCCACTTTTTGGTTGCTCGCCACCAAAGAAGGTTTTGTGGGAAATGACGTGTGGTAACCAGCAGGGGGGTTGTTTAACCTGCCCTCTACCCGTCTGCAGTGCCTCACTCGCTAGTCTACAGATGTCCTGTTGTAGCATTTTGTTTTCTTAAATGCAAGGAGATTTTCTTATGAGAGTAAAGGAGAGCCCAGGAGGGGGAAGGCATCTCTGCCTTCCTGGTGCAAAGTTTCAGAACTGTACTGCTCTACGGCGGTGAAAAGACAGCAGAGTCTTTGATTTGCAGGTTGGTTGTTTTCCTCACCCTATCAAGTGGAGCTCAGATGGAATATTTCATCTGGCCACTCTTTAGGTGTTCGTGGCAGCCCTGCCTGACCAACCGTGGGGTCGGGCCGAGACAAGGAAGCAGGATGAGTGAGGAGGGAGAGAGGGACCTGGAGTTTATTGCTGGAGGTCTTTCTCTGTGTCAGACATCTTCAGGGAGTCACCTCATGGAATCTTTGGCACAACCCACTGATATGGGGATTATTTTCCATTTTTATAATGAGGAAGTGAAACCTCAGAATAGCAGAGCAAGAAGCTCAGTTAGACAACTATGAATTGGCAGCATGCAGTTTGTGGCTCAAAACCATTGTTGTTTCTCAGAAGTGGGAAATGTCATGACTTAATCCACCCTCCCTCCCTCCCTCCCTCCCTCTCTCCCTTCCTTCCTTCCTGTTGGCTACCTTGAAGTGAATGGTGATAACGCTTAACTAGTGGAGGTACATTTTGAATAAATGGCGACTGACTTAAATTTATAATCATAAGTTTATTCTAGCTTTTTAACAAATGGTAAAACACTTGGAGTTATTTTTTTCGGCAGGCTTGACAGAGGTGATGCATGACTGTGCTTGCTATCATTCTTTTTTCTATTTGTAAAATCAGGGTAAATATGCAAACCTCTAAAGCAGACATAGCATCAGCAACCAGTCAGGGTAGAGGTGAGAAGACCAGCAAGGTTGGAGCTCATGGTAGGTCCTCCTCTTCTACCTAAGAGGCACTTACTTCAGCGGCAGCTCAGCTAATACGTGGGGAATTCCAGCAAGGAGCCAGACACCCTGCTAGGAATGGAGAAGCAAAGAATCCAGGACTCTCACTTTGAATTGCTCACCACGTCTAGAACATGAGTCAGGCACAGACACAGGAAAGTCAGCATAATGTGTATGTGCAGTGATTATGGGATGCCCAAGCCGCGTCTTTATGCCAGCCAGAGACGCAAGGAAGAATCCCTGGAGAATGTCTACCCACCAGGTGGATTTGCTTGTGGGGAACAGACTGTAAAGGGGAAACACAGCAGTCCAGCAGTTGTGTCATCATGAGGAAGGATGATGTGCAGCGCTGGTGTCCTAAGTGGCATGGCCCATAATGAGCAGTGTGTTCTCTTACTGCCTTAGCTGCAAGTAGTTAATGTATCGTTTAGCTCACGATTCACAAGAGCATTCCTGGGACTCCTTGGGGGCTTGCTTTTATTCATTATGGTCTAGTGGTTTATTCTGGCAAAATATACTGCATGGATTTTTACAGTTTGCTTTGTGCTTGGACATCTTTCCACCCAGGCAACATGTTTACAAATGCCAGCACGTCGTTTTCTGAAAATATTGCTGAAAAGAACAAATGTGTTGTGATGTGCCATGTGTTTGAAGAGACCAGGCAACTGAACACTAAGATTGCCTCTTGCTGTCAGTGTTGTTGCTCGGAGTCATTCTTTAGTGTGCCTGTTTCTCCAGAACTCTATCATCCAAATGATCCTGTTCTCTGTTGACATGTGTTTATTTTGCAAGTTAAAACCCTTTTGGGCAATTGCTGCTATGTTGAATGTAATAATGCACTGATAAAATTTTGTCCCACATTCTAGAAAATACCTTTTTATAAAGTACCCATGTTACTGAATTTACCAAAACAGCATAGGTAACAGATTCTAGGATATCTTAGAGTTAATTGATAATATCTGTCTTAATGTTCTGAAATTTATTTTTCCAGTGCAAATCCATTCAAACCGTTCCCTCTAGTCCCATTTTTGAGAGAGAGAGAGAGAGAGAGAGAGAGAGACAGGCAGGCAGACCGACCAGCAGACTGACTTTGTTACACCTTACTGGTTTTTACTGATGGCCATAGAAGTCCTTCTTTTCTGCTACTTCCATTATCTTCCTGCCTTCAAAATCTCCACTTTAGTTGCAGTTTTGCTTTACTCTATTTCTTATTTTTAAAAATATATAGTTAATAGACATTGAAGAGCTCTTATTTCCGTTATACTTGTGAATTCCTTTATATAATTATTTTTGCAAAATTAATTCTGAATACAGACTGGTAAATTTATATGACAAAGAAAACTTATATGACAAAGCAAAATGAATCCTGAATACAGACCAGTAATTTTATATAACAAAAAAATATGGAATTATGTTGTCCCATATACTCAGGATCTTCCGAATTCAGGAATTTTCTAGATGGGGGAGATCTCATTATATGGTGACACTAGCTAGCCAAGTGTACTACTGAAGTCTGTTTGTGTTAGACTTTAGAAATAGACCATGGATGGAGGTAGGTTTGAGAAATCTAAGTAAGGAAGCATAGGAGACATTCTTGTTTGAGGTCAAAAAATAATTGGAAGGAGTGGTTCCATCTCACAATTTGAAGATGCTCTAAGGAACAAAATGTACTTTTTTATAGACCTATTGATCGCAGAAGATATAACACAGCTGGTAGAGGGTAATGATCAATCTCCAGACTAACACCATTCTATTTTCTTCCTTGTCAGATGTACTCACTGTATTGTGAATGTTTTCACTAGCTAATTTTTCATGGCAATTTTGGAGGACTGGTAGCTGAATTAATTTAATTCTCATTCTCTCACTTGTTCACCTAATCATTTCATGTGTGGTTTTGCCAGGTACTGTTTTAAATGTTAGGCACTATTTTAGGCTCAATAATTCAACCAATTTCAATCTCTTATTAGCCCACTTGTAAATTTCAAATAAATAAGTCATTTTTAAATACCAGGTATTTTTTCTTTAAGGGAGAGTGCTTGTTTACTTATTGGGTCTAGTGGTCTAAAGGGAAAGATAGTAATGGCCCTGACTGCTCCTCTTTCTGAGTTCCCAGTGCTGGAATTCTGCTTTGAGCTGGGGTGGGGGGGGGGGGCGGCGGGAGGGAGGCAGGTGATAGACCTTGAGTTGGTGTCCCTTCCTTGTCTAAGACTTGGCTCTGTAGATCTTTCATTTCTGATGCCTGTCCTTAAACGGGAATTCAGGGGTCAAGTGGGGATTAAAAGCATCATCTGAAAATAAAAATACAATACGATAGCACTTCCTCCCTTACTCAGTTTTGGTCCTTAAATAAGACATACCCCTACCCATGTTCACCTGAGATCCCACCTGTGAAATCAGCAAGGCTAGCCTCTTGAGGATCCCTTCCTTGCAAAAGTGGTGCATCAGAGCTAGTGGATTCATGTTGTGTTGGCTTTACAATCCTATCCTAGTTAGAAAGACAAGATTGCAGTTCTAAAGATTTAAGTATTTTCCTGGACAGATTATGTCATTTGGAACAAAAGCATCTCAAATCTTTGTCTATCTAAGCTAGATTTTTTAAATTTTATTGAAAATAAGACTTGAACTACCAAACCAAAATAGTACAAAAGGCTATTCAAAAAAAGAGAATTTCTTCTCTCGCCTGAGTATGAGTCTCTTTTTAAGAAAGAGTTAAAGTTAACCTGTTAAAATTTTCTTTTTAGTCTAGACATTTTCTACACATACACAAATTTATGTGTGTGCATAACTGTACATTTATCTATACATACTCATATATTTTAAATGAAAACATGTTCTGTGTTACTAGTTATTACTGTATAGCAAATTATGCAAGTGCTCATTATTCTATCACCCCTAGCCTTTTAACATTAGCTATTAAGTTTGATATAATCTGACTCACTTCTCCTGGTGATCATTTTTTTAATCTTACACTTAAAACAACACACATTTGTTATCTCACAGTGTCTGTGGGCAGACCTCTGGGCATGGCTTAACTTGAGTTCCCTGCTTTGGAGTCTGTGATGAAGCTACACTCAAACTATTACCCAGGATTAGGTCCAATCTGAAAGCTCAACTGGGGAAGGACCCACATTTGAGGTTATTTATGCAGTTTTTGGTGGGATTCAGTTCCCTTTGGACTGTTGGACTAGGGGCCTCAGCTCCTAGCTGTGGGCCAGAGAATAGCCTTGGTTCCTTGCCTGATGGGCCTGCCCATTAGGACAATTTACAGCCTCAGACTCAGTGAGTGAGAGGTTGTGCTGGCAAGACAGAAGTCACAATTATATATAATGCAATCACCGAAGTGCTATCTCATTATCTTTGTCATATTCCATTGGTTAGAATCAAGTTACAGCATCCACCCACATACATTCAGGGGGGTGTGTATTACACATGACACCAAGAGATGAGGATCTTTGGAGACCATCATGGACTGTGTCCTCATTCCATCTGAACATTGAATACTAATGTAGTCTATTTCTATGTAACAGTTTTCTGAATGGAAACTTCGCTGTGCGCCAGATAATACTTTTTGATCTTCTTGCTTTCCCTTTAGTTACCCCACGCATGATTTATTACTATCAAAGCTTTAGGGCATAAAATAGAATACTTACTCCAAACATTTAATTAACAACCAACATGAAATAAAAGGCCGTTTGCATATTGTAGGCAAATAAAACTATTATCACCAGGAGAAGTGGGTCAGAATATATCAAACATAATAGCTAATATTAACTAGCTAGGGATGAGAGCTAGAATAATGAGCAGGCTCTGTGCAGAGGAAATGCTGATCAATGACTCTGGCCCTATTGGAGCACCTTCCTAGAAAACCTTGCTGTGCCTGGTTAACCCATCAGTTGCTGAACAGTGGGGAGGTCTCTGGTGGGGCTTCTGGGAAGAGGGGCTTAGCAGTAATAGTGGAGAAACCCTAGGGGATCTCAGGCAGTCACTATTTACTAAGACATTTTTATTACTTAGTCATCAGTATGAGTATAGCAGTACAAACTACTTAAGTATGAATTCTTAGGAATAGCTAATAGTAATAGCTAACCCTTATTGTGCCCTTCTCAATATGTAATATTTGCCGTATGCAAAAAGGGAATGCAGTATTTCCTATGCCAGAGTCTGAGCTTTATTAGAGGGCCTGGTGGTCTCTGGGATTTATAGCTTTTTATATAAAGTACCAAAAGTGTTTAGGACAATTTATGCAAAAATATTTATTGAATACCTCTTATGTACAGGCACTGTTTTAGTTGCTAGGAATACAGGCGTGAACAAAACCAGAAACAATGCATAACTGCAATGCTTAATTTCTACAGTATATAAACATATCTGGCAATATCTTTAACCCAAAGCTGTTGAGGACATTGACTCACCTGAAACCTCATGTCCTCCACCTTTTGGGACCTGTAGAAAACAATCAAGTGCAAAGGCACAGTTCTGACCACGGGAATACAAGAGCAGGTCATTCGGAAGTTGTCCATCATCATACAGAGGTCTCCCTGGGCTTTACAAAGTGTCTTATATTATCCCCTCACTTATTTTGGAATTAAAAAGTGAGATTCTCTCCTCTCCTCTAATGACTGCAGATTTTGTTACTAGTTGCTGTTACTGTTTTTATCAGATTTTTAAAGCAGCTCTCCTGCCTTAATACTTATGGGGCTGCATCAAGGTATAAACAGAAGATCAAATACTCTATGACTAAATAGTTAAAAGAGTTAAAAATTCTCGAATGCTTTCAAAGTTGGAGCCAGTGCACGGAGTGGGGAGAGATATCTCCAGGCCTGCCTCCCGCTCCCCTTCTTTTTCCATCCCTGCCCCCTCCCTTTCATGAAGCACCTGGTGCACACTCAGGTGACCCAGCCTACATGTCAAGGTTCCACATAAACACCCCTCAAACAGATGCCCTTTGGTCCCCCAAGGGCCTCAGAATGTGACAAGGTCTACCATCAGGAATGTAGGCTCAGGAAAGGCTCCTTTAGGCCCTGCGAGTGGACACAGAATCCTGATGACAGGGAATCCCAGGGTCCTGTGACCCAGAGCATAGTCTAGAACTGTGCTGGGCAGCACAGCAGCCACATGTTGGCTCCAGAGCACTGGTTGAGATGTTCCATAAATGTAAAGTACACACCCAACTTTGAAGACTTAATACAAAAAACAAAGAGCGTAAGATAACAGTAATTTTTATATTGATTATGTACTGACATGATAGTGTTTTGGATATAGCATTGGGTTAAATGAAATCTATTATTAAATTAGTTTTATCTATTTCTTTCTAATATAGCTACTGACAACTTTAAAGTTCTATGTGTAGCTTGCATTTGTGGCTCCGTAACATTTCTATGGGACAGCGCTGCCCTAGAAGTGGGGGACATATCTCCTGCTACCTTGGACCCCTTGCCCTGTGAGGAGGAGCAGCTAGAGCAGAGAGCCCTCTAAAGCGTTGGGTCCCAGGCAGGAGCCTTTCTTGGCCTAGGGTGGTTTTGCTATCAGCTGATGTTTTTGAGCTATTTGGTGTCACTCTCTCATGGCTAAATGACTCCAAATCTCTCTCCTTTGCCTACGTGTGATTTTACCCAAGGCAAGAAGATAGCCTTCTTCACCTTCTACCTGCCCACTCCCACTACCACAACCACTTTTGAATCAATATAACCATCACAGAAAGTAAAATTGTTCTGTATTGACACTATCTTTTGAGAAGCTATTATTCTTTGGGTGAGACAGAATCTAATCAATAAGCAATTTTTCTACACGGAGAAGGAGTCTTTTCACTCCCCCTCCCTTTGGTCTGTAGGGTACATTCATCTTTCATTATTAATTTTTCAGATGGAGTAATGATGTAGGATCAGGAATACATTTTTGGACTCAAAGGGTATAAAATGTGCTATATGTGTTAGGGGTTAATGTAAGATTTGTGGAGTTATGATACAGATGTCTTCTAAGAATAAAACTTACTAATCTCTAGCAAAGGAAACTTTTAGAGAGTCCCTTATGACTTGCTTACTAAATTCTTGTGGATAGTATGTTGCTGTATGATAGCTTTAAGAATTTATGGTGAATGCTTTAGACCATGGCTCTAGAGTTTCAACAGAAACAGTGGCTTACTTAGGGAAGTGGTGCCTCTTGCTCTTGAATAAATCTGATCTGAGCTTACAAGTAGGAAGGAGTAATGATTTAGATGTCTGAAATCTCTTTAGTTTATTGTTTGTTTTCTTGTTGTGGCAGAGAGTAGCTGTTAATAAAACTTTTCTCCTGGGCACATAACTGGACTACATTTCCCAGCATCCCTTACAGATGGGTGTTGCCATGTGACTGAGACTGGCCAATGGGATGCTAGTGGAAGTGATATATTCTTGTCCAATCTTCTACTGTTTGTCCTTTTTTTCTGCCTTTGAGAGGCAGAGAATAGGAGCACCTGGGTATCACCTGGGAGCTCATTAAGAATGCAAAATCTTTAACCCTCTCCTATGTGTAGGAAATCAGAATCTGCATTTTACCAAGATCTCCAGGTGATACGTATGCTCATTAACATTTGAGAAACATTGCCCTTAGAGATCACAGAGCCACAAGATGGAAGGATCTTGGGTCCCTGCCTTGTGGCTTAGAGGAGAGCCATCCAGGAGGGTTGCTTCTTGGAGCAGTCTGTTTAGATTGGCACATAACAGGAAGTCAATTTTTATCATGATGAAGTCACTGAAATTTAGGAGTTGTTTGTTATAGCAATTAGTCATCCCTGGATAGTATACTTAAAAAGTATTTAAACAGTGCTATATACCTATAATGTATTTCCTTCTTACCAATAACTTCTGCCAACAAAAATGATCACATTGTACCCCCAATGTCCAAAATGTGTAATAAAGTCTTTTACATGGCATTAGTGAATCCTCATGGACAATTTTAAGAAATCACCAACATTAGAAAAGTTTACCTGAGGCCGGGCGCGGTGGCTCACGCCTGTAATCCCAGCACTTTGGGAGGCCGAGGC
>NW_022436999.1:997908-1012087 GCF_009761245.1 Sapajus apella | reverse complement strand
AAAAAAAAAAAAAAAAAAAAAAAAAGAAAAGGTTTACCTGGTAAATTTGCATTCTCCCTATGTATGCTCTCTAAATATTCCCAGTTCCGTCACTTTTTTGCTTTTTTCTTCAATGGCCTCCTTCACTTTTCAGTAGCAGCAAGATTAAGAAGTGAAAACTGCCATTGGTCCTGTGAATGGGTGAGGTCACTGATTTGCACAACCCCTATGAGAGCCAAATTTAAAAAAGATACAGAGCTAAGCATGTAAGTTTTCATCTCCCTTAACTGTTATTTTATTGTCATTTGGCAATGATTTATTTAGGTCAACATTGATTTCTACAGCTTACTTAGACAACCCAAATGATCAAAAAATATATTTGTTATCACAAGTTGTGAAATTATTTACATATTTACCTATTCATTCATTCATTCTTAGTATACAGAACAGCCCAATCAGGAACAATCTGTCGTACTTATGATAGGTACAGAAAAGCCCTTAAAGATCAGCCTCTCACGTGTTAACAGGAGAGATTTGCTGATTTATGTTTCTCCTATGGATCTGGAGATACAGGGTATTAACTAGATGAATGAGTTCTTTGGTGTGCATTTGTATGTCTCAGGGTGCATGCTGTCTCCAATAATTGCTGTCTGTGTTGGATTGGGCAGAGCCACTATCTTAAAACATTCATCAGAATTCCCTATATTGAGACACTTTAAGAAACCTAGGTCATTTTTGCTTATTGGTTTAAATTGTGCATGGCGCTAAATTATTATTACATGAGCAGTATGTCTAAGCCTCACCATTTTCTTTAATTACACACATATCTATGCATACACACACATATATACGCATATGCTGAAAAGGAAAAAAGGAAAGCTGAAGGTATTTTCTCGTGCATTGCATGTATACATATGCACTCACACACAAGATGCACATGTACACATGTATAGACGTGCATGAACACTCAAATCCCATCAACTTCTTTTTTTCAACCAGTCATTGTAGAGAAGAAGACAACTTTTATTTGCTGCAAAAATTCAAGCAGAAGAACGTCATATGCAAGAACTACCAGCCTAGTGGTAGAGGAGAGAGGATTATTTGAAGCTCGATTTAGTCCGTTTATACTAGCAATAGACCAGCGTTTCTCAACTTGGGGGTGTCCTTAAGGTGTTGAAAAGATTAGGTACCACTGTCATGAAGGTGCTACCAAATTATAACTTTCCTTCACTTCTCACCTAAAATATCTTGAGGGTGATCTGTGCTCAGATTTGTTTTAAGGGGTGGGGGAATATTCACCTTCTGAAGTAAAAGGAGAAGGAACAGTTCGTCCCCTGTCTGGCTTCTATGATAAAACTTCCTAGCCTGACAGCACAACTTGACTTAGCTTTGTTATCTTTAGTGGTAGAGCACAGGAATAAGTATTCTGCGAAGTGTGAGTTCAGTTAGCCTGACCTTTCCTATTGAAACCTGGATTATGAATAACTGTTTTATGTGCATTTTATCATTTAACCCTTACAACAACCCTATGAGATAGGCAGTATTATTATACCATTTTGCAGAGGAGGTAACTGAGACACAGAAATTAAGTAATTTGCCCAGCGTCTCTTGGGATTCTAACCCAGGCCTTCTGGCTCCAGAAGCTGAGCTCTTAACCACACTGTTCTCCTGCGGGGTTGATTTGCTTGCCATGCCTTATGGTCATTCCCTAAGGTGTGGCATTTTGTGATTCAGGATCTGGCTAACTCATTTAAATATGGAAGTTTCACAAAGATTTAGGCTGCTCAGGGATACAAAAATGGCTCATTGGCAGGGTGGGGCTTCCAAGGAAATCAATTTCATTCCCTTCCTAATGGGCTGCGCTAGTTTGCAAAAATCAAGAACTGATGATTTAAGATGCATCTGAACTCTTTTAGATTTCCATAGAACCTCACTCAGCAGTCCTTTTGAGATGATGTCATAGTTCTTTTGTGTAATCTAGTAATGCCTTTTAGAGGAGGAAGCCAATGAATTTTACAAATGTTATCTCATCCTTACAGCACCCTTGAGGCTTAGTAAGTGGCATTAGTTACTGTTTGGGGGATTATAAAAATTAGGTTGTGGTTTTTAGTGTTTATTTTTATAGCAATGAGAAGTAGTACACATACACACATGCGTACACACTTACATGCATATTTGTAAACATGTGTTATGTATATTATATACACGTAGACATCCTCCCCCCAGCCTTGATATATGTAATTCAGGTGGTATTTTGTTGACTCCCTCCTCACATTTTGCATCCACCACTAATTGTGATGCTTACTGCACTTTAAGATGTTAATCTTTTAGAATATGTGAGAAGTGAGCGATTTGGCATTAGATCTAGCACTATGTCCTTAAGCCCCTTTCACATGCTCACTGGGTTTTTATTAAGTGCCAACTGTGTGCCAGGCACTGGCATTACAACAGTGACTAAAACAGAGTCACTCCACTTGAGGACCTGAATGTTTAGTTAGGAAGCTAGAGAGAAAACACATATATCCTCTGTCAAGTGGGGGTAAGTCCTGAGCTACACTGACGTTTCAGCAGAGGACTGCACGAGCTCTCCCAGGCTTTTCTTGCTCAAAAGCAGGAGTTCTGAACCAGAGGTGAGTTTGCAGTAACTGGAGATATTTTTCTGCCCTACCTGGGTCAGGGCAGCTGCCGGAATTTCCCATTCGTAGTGATTGGAGGGGATGCTCAGGCCACCTGTAAAGAGGAAAATACCCTCTTAGATTTGTGGGGCCACAGCCTCTTAGGCTGTGCCCAGAGCATCCCCTTTCCTGCTGGGGATTTTGCAAAACCTGGGGACATTTTTGGTGGTCATGCCTCAGGGAAGGGCGCTGCTCGCATCTAGCATGGAGACTGTGAGTGCTGCTAACATCCTACAATGTGCGGGGCAGCTGCCCACAACAGAATGACCTGGCTCAGAATGTCAGGAGTGCCAAAGTGGATAAATCTCTAGATTTCTTGCCTGGGGTTCAGGCGACTTTCTTAGGTAGGTGTGGAAAGGTAAACTTGACTCCCTTTCGGCATGGCCCCTTTTTCTGGCCCATGAGAGCTGGTGCTGTGGCCAGTCACGGTGACAGAATGGTTTTCTGCAGGGCATCCGTGATCACGGCAGGATTGGGATGCCATCTTCATGCTTTGAGTTGCCAAGGACATTCACCAATAAAATACATGTTTGGGGAGACAGCTGTCATGACACAACCCATTTTTCCCATGACACATGTTTTTTCAGTTTCTCTCCAATAACCTCGTCTCTTGAATGGGTGAGGGACATTTCCACAAGAGCTGTCTATCTGGGCTTTGGGCCTGTCTCATGAATTTCATTTAAAAATACTCAGTGTCCCTGAGATCTTTGGATCAAAATAACATAGTGGAACCTTCCTGTCCCCTCTTCTCTGTAGGGCTGTGGCGCCAGCAGAAGATGAAAGCTTTATTTCTTTTTCAAAAAGTACTTTATATTTCTTTATTTTGTATCCTCTTGATAATTGATCCTCAGCTGCCAGGATTTCCCATTCAGAGTGATTTGAGAGGATGCCCAGGTCACCTGTGAAGAGGAAAATACTCCCTCGGAATAGGACCACAATCTCTTATGCTGTGCCTGGAACATACCGGCAGACCCCTTTCCTGCTCTGAGTATGGGGTAAGGGGCAAGCAGCAGCATGGTGGCTTTTCCCTGGAAAAGCAGCTTCAGCTCCTTGTGCTCCTGCACCCCTGTGCTTTATGGAGGTGAGACCACATGACATTTATTTATTTATTTTAATTTTATTTATTTATTTTTTTTGAGACAGAGTCTCACTCTGTTGCCAGGTGCCAGGCTGCAGTGCAGTGGCACAATCTCAGCTCACTGCAACCTCTGCCTCCTGGGTTCAAGCAATTCTCTTGCCTCAGCCTCCTGAGTAGCTGGGACTACAGGTGCACGCCACCACACCCAGCTAATTTTTGTAGTTTTAGTAGAGACGGGGTTTCACCATGTTGGCCAGGATGGTCTCGATCTCTTGACCTCGTGATCTGCCCGCCTCGGCCTCCCAAAGTGCTGAGATTCCAGGCTTGAGCCACTGCGCCCAGCCAGCAATTTTTTTTTTTTTTGAGACAATTTTCCTCTTGTTGCCCAGGTTGGAGTGCAAAGGTACAATCTTGGCTCACCACAACCTCCGCTTCCTGGGTTCAAGTGATTCTCCTGCCTCAGCTTCCCAAGTAGCTGGGATTACAGGCATGCACTACTACGCCTGACTAATTTTGTATTTTTAGTAGACATGGGGTTTCCTCCATGTTGATCAGGCTGGTCTCGAACTTCCGACCTCAGATGATCTGCCTGCCTTGGCTCCCAAAGTGCTGGGATTATAGGCACAAGCCACCGCACCTGGCAACCACATGGGATTTTAAGCAGTCCGATGCTGAACTAAATGCAGTTCTTGGGAGGTGGCTCTGAGCCTCCCAGCCACAAGGCAGGGGAGCTCAAGGATGTTTTAGGAGTAAGCCTGACAAGAGGGTATCAAAAAATTGTTTATCTTTGACTCTCGCTAGAATATCTCATGTAATTCTCCTCTTGTGGGGTCCTAGAAAGACCACTTCCCATCCCAACATCTAGCTAGCCCTGAAGTGGACCCAGTCAGAGTGCATGAACTGTGATACAAGGCTTATGTCTTGGTTAGTTTTCACTTCCTGCAAGCCAGGAGCCTCCCTAGCTATCCACAGATGGGAAGGGACTTGGTACCAGGATATGACTTCAGGTGACCCACCCACCTGTGGGAGCCAATCAACCATGGAACAGCATGGCTGTCAGTCTGAGGTGGCAGTGATGTTAGGAGGTGGCAGTTTCAGCAGCTGGTAGCCCTCACAGATGCCCTTGCAGAGAATAAACCTATCAAACATTTTCCCTGCTGGCTATAAAATGGAAAAGGATGCAAGACATTGAATTGCTGCATGGGAAGGAAAGCAGTCAGAGGCTCAGGGTTGCCTGAACCTCCAGGCCCCAGACAGGCCTGTTTTCCATGGAATCCACTAAGGGATTGATTTACCTGTCTTGGAGCCGCTCCACATTGCAGTGGAGGGACTGTGCCGGGTGTCATGCAATGGGCAGTACCTGCAGAACTTCTTGGTTACTGCAATCATTAAAAGTCTTCCTGGCAGTTTTTCTGTTTTGACCAAGAGTTTTTCCTCCAAAAATCATTTTCTCCATTCTCTCAGAACCCTGGATAATTCTCTCCTTCTGTTCTCCATTTGCATTCCAGGTACCTGGAACTCTCCTATTCTGGTTAAGTATTCCAGCATAAGAGAGAGGAGGCAACATAAGACAACAGAGGATACGCCTCAGCATATCCTCTAAAATTCTGTGACTTTTAGAATTTTCAGTTAGTGATACGAATGTCTCATAGCCTGTGTGCCAATAATTAGCTTTTCTTTCCACTGAAGACAAAGCAGCATGGTCGTAACTATCTATACCGACTTGCTTCCTTCAAGCATGCATTCATCAGACCTTAACGGAGTGTGTGTTACGTTCTAGGAATGGGGCTGGGCTGACCTCTGGGAAATGCCAAGATGAAATGACACATTCCTCCTCTCAAGTTAAGTTTGTGTGGTATGAAGAAGGTCATTCATTGGCTTAGGAGATTGTAATCTCTCCTGGAACACAGTGGTTTAGGATGAAACAAAGTAGTGCACAAATGAGCGCTCTCATCAGTGAGACTACATTAGAGGTTCCTCAAAGGTGGGGCCTGTGCTGAGTGTCACGAGACTCCTAGGATCAACGCGGTGCCTGGCGGCTGGCATGTACTTCCTAAGTATCAGCTGAAATGCTGGAACAGACTGCCAAGTGGGGAGAAGAAAGGGAGGGAAGGAGAGAGGGAAAGGGGCTAAGGAAACCGACCCAGAATATGGGCAGTGCTGGTCTCCCACTCTCTGCCCATGTGGCTTGGGTGAATGAGCCTGTCTCTTGATGCTGTCAGCTATCATTAAGAGGTGCCCTTCCTTGCTCCCCTAGTTCACCACCAGGCTTCTCTTCATCTCAGAGCTTATTGGAAGGACATGGAATCCTCTGGAGGGAGCTCTCCATTGAAAATAGACAATGAATTCCAAGTGGCAAATCTCATAGGTGGCCCTGAGTCCCTGTGTAGATTTTTCCAGGCCACCCCTTAGTTAGAGTAAGGCAAAATTTGTTCTGGAGTTTCATAACAGTGACATAAGTCCATTGTTTTGAAGCAGTTTTTTGGGGAGGGGGGAAAGCATGAGTTTTGGAGAACTATGTTTGTGGAACCCAAGAAAGTGATCCATCGTCCCTCTTCCCACCCCCCATGGGGAGAGATGATGTGGGGCGTACTTCCCCACGTGCTTTGGGGGTCTCTAAGGAAGGGGAGGATGGGATTTTGCTCCTTGAGTTTGGTGAGGGTAGGACCTGCAGACCTGCTCTGGTGCCTTCAGAGCAAGGGGAAAACACCACAGAAACAGATTCCACCAAAAGAGATGAGGATTTCAGATGGCATGCAGAGCCTGGTGAGGGCACAGCTGTGCACCGCTGTGCTGTGCCATTTCCTCTGATGTCCCTTTGCCCACATACAGAAGAAACTTGCCTTTCAGAGAGCCGAGAGCAAGCTTGATGTCTTCTGGGGGTCCAGAAGGCTTGGAAGTGAGGGAGTAAGGTGGGAAAGAGTGAACTTAGGTCTGTGAACAGTGATGAGTTGATGAAAATACTTGAATCTGCCTGAATAGAAAGATTATTTTAATCCAGGAGAGACTGATTTTAAACAGGAAGAGGCTGAAAATATAAAGTCCACTAATCTTATCTGTCTCCACGAACTTTTACACATATACAACATGTGCACAGACACACTCACCCATGTAAAGTTCACTTACGTCAAGATACAGGTGATCCCACCACCCCAGAAGGATCTCTTATGCCCCTTTCCAATTTCTCTCCAAGTTAATTATTATTCTGACTTCTGTCACCATCAACCAATTTTGCCTATTCTTTAACACAAATGAAATATCATATGTATTTGTTTTTTGCATCTGACCTTCTCCTCCTCAGTGTAACATTTATGAAATTGATCCCAGATTTTGCATGTAGCAGTTATTTTATTTTTTCATGCTGTGTATAATTCCACAGCATGAATAAACCACAGTTTGTTTATCCATCTGCCTGTTGATGGAAATTTGAGTTGTTCCTAGTTTTTGTTTTTTTCAAATGAAACTGCTGTGAACATCTTGTGCATGTCTGTTGGTGGACATAGACACCCATGTCTCTCAGTTGGATATCTAAGATTTGAACTGTAGATTCCATAGGGCACATATAGGTAAGCCTATTTGTACTTGATTTGTTCTAGTCTTCTGCCCACGACAAAGGTAGTAAACAGGGTGTCTGAGAGCAGAGAGGCTGAAAATGCTCTCTTGTGAGCAGGGTAAGTAGATGGCTTGTGCCAGGGCAGAAAGACAAGATGCTGGAGAAATCCCGGGGGAAGTGTGTTGTGAATCCAACCAGAGAATAGGGAAGACTCATTAATAACTGTTTGCTACATGTAGGTCCATTATTAAAGCTTTTTAATAATGATTAAAAAGACCCAAGTAAAGGGGTAGAGAGGTAGACTGAAGAAATGGAAAGATTTTCAGTCAGCTTTCTAGTTTTGTCCTCTAGCACAATATAAAATAATTGGCTGTGGGTATATTACAGGATCCCTTAGGCTGTGCAGAGAAATTCCTAAATGGCCTTTGAGCTTTCATCATCTCATAATTGCATCAATAATGGCTTAGTTGTGAAAGACCAATTCTAGTAATAAGAGAAAATCACGTGGCGATTACTCAGAAAAGCCCAGTTACCTCATGCTGTTATCTTAACATCCGCAACTGCATGTCAAGAGATTATGAAAATGTGTTCTTAGGGTTTTCATTTGACCAGTCTAGCCATGTACCATTGGTCCTTCAAGGGTAGTGGTTGAGCCTCTTTTCTCCTCCCCCCCCAACTGTTGGCTCCCCACCAGACAGCCTTCTCCCATAGGTGCTAGTCTGTTTCCTCCCTGATTCACATTCCTGTAGCCGATGCATCCGCTGGTCTGCTGGCTGTTCTTTCTCATTCACTGAAAACCACATCTCAGGATAGACACAGGTTGATGGAACTCGATCTCAATCTTGATCTCTCTCTTTCTCTCACCCCCTTTCCATCTCCCCCCTCCCTCCCTTTCTCTCTCTCCCCATCCCTTCCTCCCTTTTTCTCTTTCTCCTCCCCCCCTCCCTTCCTCTTTTTTTCTTTTCTTTTCTTTTCCTTTTCTTTTCTTTCTCAAATTAACTCCAGTTACAGTCACTGCAGCCAGCATCACGTACACTAAGCTATCTCTGATACTCTTCCTGAATTGCCTAAGGCCATGGCCACCCAGCTCCTGCCCTACTGGATGGAGCCCACCCTTGCGATATCTCAGAGTGCTCCCTCCAACCAGAGAAACCAGCCTCCTGCAGGAGGGACACTCCTTCCCCCCTCAGACAATCCTGGTCCTGGCATATTAGCAGAGGCCAGTCATTCCTGACCTCCTCCTATTCTGAGAAGTTCTAGAACTCCTTGAGTTCCAGTTTGCTCTTTCAAGAGGTATACCAAAATGTCTTTACAACTTGGGTTTATTATTTGCTGAAGTTTAGCTATTTTAATAAAGAATTATACTTGTGACAAAGTCAGGGCAAGGTCAGTTTGTCTTTCTACTCTTGGTTCTTAGTTATCTGGTATATACAAAATGTTTCATGAAAATTCTTCATATTGAAGAAAGGGAAGGGTTTTGCCAAAAGCCTACTCAAGGCTGGGAGGTGCTGATGCATTACTGCCACCTAGTGACAACCTACCTAAATTGCAGGGTGGTGGACTATAAAAAACAGAATGCTAGTAGTGAACATCTCAGGTAATACCACATAACTTTTTAAAAGGGAAAGGTCTTCCTAATTTCTATAAATAGTTTAAACTTTCAGATTTAGAATAGTTCTACACCTTGTGGCAGTGCCCTCAAAGATCCAGAAAGAACTGATGTTATCTGATCTTGAGAAAGTCCCCCTTTGGGTTAGTTAATATCTGTACTTACGGTTTCTAGACATTCATGCACCACCTTTGGTCGTGTGAGATCCAGCACATATTTCTGACCTGGTGAAAACTATCTCAGTCATAAAAATTACCAGAAAATCATACAACAGAAATCTGGCCAAATACTTTCTCTGGAAAAATAAGAAGCTGCTTTGAAAAGTGAAAATGGACCAGTGAGCCCCAGCATTGGAACAAATTATTCCAAAAATTGTGAGCAAAAATCTTTTTCTCTATTATGCAAGTTAATCTCCTTTACCCCTTTTCTGTGGCTGAAATGCATGCCTAAACTGCATATGAGTGCCAGCCCCAGATGTGATAGGGCGTGCTGGGATTCCTAAAATTCAGCGGGCTTGGTTGAAGAGGGCTATCAGGCGACATTTTATGTCTCAAAAATGTCTAGCCAGTCACCCTGAGCTGGTAAGCATTGCTGAGTTTATGATAGTGCCTGGCACATGGTAGGTACAGTGTTTATTAAACTAACAGATATTCCCAACAGTTGTGGGCAGCAGTGCTGCTAATTAACAGTAACATAGCCCCATGGCAGGGACAGGAAAGAGGAGCCTTGTGTGAGTCCCTACTACGTGCAAAGCATGACTCCAGTCACTAAAGAAGCAGAGAATACTCAGCTAAATGTTTGCACTGACTCCTGCCAACAACAACTTTGTGTGACTTGGGTGTTCCCTTCTCCACCCCCCACCCCCACCCCCCACCCCCCGTACCGTTAACTTTGTATTTGAAGGGGGCTATACTTTTAGGTAATTTGTGAATTGAGTCAGCTCATGTAACAGTGATTCTCAAAGTGTGGTTCCCAAACCAGTAGGTGGGCATCACCTGGGAACTGGTTAGAAATGCAGATTATTGGGTTCCACCCCAGACCTGCTGAATTGAAAATCCTGGAGGTGGGTCCAGCCATCAGTGTTATAATAAGCCTACCAGATGATTCTAATGCACATTAAAATTCAAAAACCACTGTTGTATAAGGATTACAACAAGTCCAGCAGCACTGTCGGAAGAACAACTCCTTATTCTGATGGGTCCTGTGCTTTCTATTGGGGTTCTCCTACAGAGCCTCTCTAGTGATAGTTGGATGTTTAGGATTAGAGGTGGAAAACTAATGGGAGTTTAAGAAGGAAGTTTGGACTTTTACTGCTGGGAGAATCACAAGCCAAGTTTATTTATCCTCCATTATTTGTATGGTGGTCACAACTGCCACAGCCTGCTGTGATCTGTTGAAATGTCAGTGTATCACATCTCTTCTTACATCTGAGTTGGTATTTTGGGTGTAGTCTTTGGCCAACCGATGTATCCCCAAGCATATGAAATCTTAGCAACCAGAGTTCTTGAGTTGGACGAGACAAAGGCACTTCTCCAGATAGCAGCTGTTGTTGGAATTGAATATAAGAGATGCTCAATCAATGTTTGTGTCATTGAATAGAATGGGAAATGAATGGCTCACTCCAAACTTTGTAAAAGACAGTTTAAGGCAACTTTGATCTTAACCTTTATGATACATGGCTTCTTGTACTTCCCTTGAGAAAATCTGTCTCAGGTTATCATCGACTCAATTGGCTGTCATGGGAAATTCTGTCTCAGTGATGCTTCACATCTACTTAGCTGAGGTTTATTTTGGTTCATTATCAATTTCAAAAATGGAAAATTCACCCCACGTATTTTAAGTAGCCAAGATAGCCAGAGTGCATGTTGTGGTTTGAATGTGTAACCAGAAGTTTTTGTGTTGGGAACTTGGTTGCCATTGCAGTAGAATTGAGAGGTGGGGCCCTTGGGAGGTGACTGGACTAATGCTGTTATCATGGGAGTGAGTTTGCTATCTTGGGAGTGAGGTGCTGGTAAAAGGGTAAATTTGGCTGCCATTTCCCCTTGTTTCATGTGCTTGCTTCCACCTTCCCTCTTCCACCATGGGAGGATCCTCTCTAGATGCCCATGCCATGCTCTTGGACTTCCCAGCCTCCAGAACTGTGAGAAATAAATCTCTTTTCTTTATAAATTACTGACTATTCTATTATAGCAGCACAGACTAACACAGTGTAAGAAAACATCTATGTTATAACCTTCTGCCTCTATTTGTATTCAGGGTTTTCTCTTAATTCGGAAAGTTTGGGCAGGGGGTGGGAATGGAAACTTATAATAAGACATCCCTTCAGTGTCTCTACAGCATGCTTTAATTAAAGAACTTTGCTTTATTTGTTCCCATTTAATTATAATTTACATCAGAGAAAGCTACTGTTAAAATTTTTTGGCTAGTTCAGTGTAAGCAGTGGGATTTTCCATCCCTTGACCTTCATGACTCAGTAAGGAGCAGATAAAATAATTTTCTTTGCTGGGTGATTGTTATGCCACAGGGACAAGTCATATTTTAATACCTGATAGTTTGACTCAAGCTCTCATAATTGCTGTGCAGACAGTGTTCAAAGCCAAAGTCTTCCTGACCATAAGGGGCTGACCAGACATTCATTTTTTGCCATCATTCACAGCTCTGCAAGAGTGCAAATTGCTGTTACTTAAATGTATTACCTTTGAAGAATAAAAATCTGGATTGACATTGCTGGTATTTGAGCCTCCAGGTGTAGGGAGAACCCACAGATGCCATGGAATGTGGCTTAGCAGGACTAAACTGATTCCTTTAGCATAATGTGCTGTATACTGATTTGCACTGTGTGGAGTAAAATCTCTTCAACCATATTTGATACATCGATATTTTCTTTAAAACACCTATACCTTGATGATACGGTAAAATACTTAGGTTCTCTATAACCTTGAATACTAGGAAGCTGTTTCTTTGTCTTTCTAATAACATGAGGGATTTTTTGTTTTTGTTTTTGTTTTTTAACCAGCATTTGGGTGACTTCTGTGTGTTTAACAGAGTCAGAGTAGCTTACATTAAAATTAACTAGTTACCAAAAATTTGTCCTTCTTATACAAATATGCAATGACAACAGAACGATTATCAGTAATAAATGTATGCCTACTTGCAGATTACGAAGTGACTGATTTACCACAAATAAAGGACAGAAAAATTACATAGATTTGTTGCTGTCCACTCCTTGTTTTACATTTTGATTCTGTGTGGATTTTCACCACGATTCAGTCATGAAAACTATTCTTTTCATAATGAAATCAGGTGTGAGGTTTTTTTCTCATTCTTTTCTTTAGAGAATGTATAGCTTATATTTTCTATTAACTCCAACAAAACAAATTTTAAAATGCTAGGTTGCAGTCCTTAGCGCAGCCCAGTAGCACTGTGGCTTTTTAATTCCCTGAGAGAGAGAGGGTGGACAGGGCATTCTGGGAAA
This sequence comes from Sapajus apella, assembly GCF_009761245.1. Lineage (NCBI taxonomy): Eukaryota > Metazoa > Chordata > Mammalia > Primates > Cebidae > Sapajus > Sapajus apella. The sequence goes on along the minus strand of NW_022436999.1, from coordinate 999,718 downwards.
CTGCTGACAGTAACATCTGTCTATCCTGAAAGTCAAGTGGAAACTTGGTTCACATGAGAGAAAATTAAAATAGGATGTTTTTAAAGAAACTAGGAAAAAGTCAGAGAAGTGCTCATACTATTTTAGATGAGGTCAGCAGCAAGTTTGTAGGATGTAAGAGGGAAAATCCATTGTGGGATAATGTGCCAATGACTGTTTTTGGTTAAAGGTTTGAATGGGCAAGATTTAGCAGAACTTTATAAACTGTGTTTGAAGCGCTTTGGAAAAACGTAGTGGTGTTGTCATTGATGACTTTTTTATTCATACTCTCTGTTGTTCGGGTTATATGTGACTGAAAGAAAGAATGATGCAGTTTCAGTGCTTCCATGACCCAGCCTGGGCCAGCATCATCTTCAGCCACATGGTAAGGACCCAGAAACATTTGACAGAGACCACATGAAACCAGATACTTATGCAGATGTGATTTTTGAAATACATTCTTCCTGGCTTTCAGATGTGCTATTAATTACGAGTTTTAAAACCCTTTTTTGTTTGATCTGATAAGGTAGGCTTACCTTATGTCACCTAAAAATGAGGTCAAGCCAAGCACCACAAGCTATAAAGTATTCAATGGCTGCTCTCCATTTCTACTGGGAAAGAGGCTGTCTGGCTTAGGTAATTGCATTGTAATGCTCAAAACTGGCTGAATTGCTTCTGTCACTGCAAACCTCTCTTCTGTCTTTTACATTCACAATCATGCTTCTCTCCTGTGTGTAGATCCAAGACCCAGTGTAGCCTCTTGTATAATTTGTAGGATTAATAGACTCTGGGTCTGGGCTAGGACTTATATTGTAGGCCTATAAATTATCATAATAACATAGGTACAATTGCAGGTAGAGTTTTGTATCTGTCTGGTTCTGCAGTGGTTTGATCAGTCACTCACTGAGAACAATTATTAATCTTCAACTCCAAGGCAGGACACAGAGTTTCAATTGGTACATAAATAGTACATACATTTACAACACAGAGGGGGAGACAGTGTTGTTAACAGGACGTGAATAATACGCTAAACGTGGAAGCTGGAAAGGGGACGTTCAGCAAGTGGAAAAAAAGATATTGCATAATGTTTAAAAACAGAGAAGAAAATAAAATAAATACCAGAGCAAGCATGCTGATATCTTAAATTAGGTGCGAGGAATTCTTTTTCCTTCTGTGCCTCGGAGCTGCCTCTGTGTGACCATATGTGTCTTGAGGGGGAAGGAGTATAGAAATCGTAGGGAATGGTGATTTCATCTTGCAGGATGTAGTTGCTTGTGTTGGCTCAACTCAGGGTAAATATTCTGGACGCTTGATGCATGAAATTCTAATAGTATGCCGTTTAGGAGATTGTTTACCAGCAGTCTCCATATTCAGAGTTTTCCTTGCGGGTTTGAACCTCCTGTAGTTTCTGTAATATTGAATTCAGAGGTTTGCTTTTGATCGGACTTAACTAATTCAAAGCAGATGTATTGTCCCTACATTTTGCCTCTACTTAGCCCAACTGCACACACCCTTTGAGGCTTTTTCCCAGATGGCATTTCTCCTCCACGAAGCTCCTTACAGGCAGAAACTGGACCTCGTTCGTCTTTTTATCTTTCACAGTGCTCTCACCAATATTTATTCAATAAATAAGTGACATAATTTATACAGTCTGGGAGGCTTACAAATACCTTCTTTAAGCCATTAGTAAAGCAGTAAAAGTACTGGTATGCAGTGATTTCTTGTTCATATAACAGGAGCATTTTACACACACACACACACACACACACACACACACACACACACACACACA